>NC_141091.1:15908338-16215838 GCF_041138505.1 Cibotium barometz
TTTTGTTTCGTGGGAGGATTTTTGTGCATTAACTTTGTATAGTACTTTGTGCCATATGTTTTGTATAGTAGGTTTATAAGAATCCAAGTTGCACTAGTTTAGTAAGAGAAACTCTCAAACACTTTCACACAGCAAGAAAAGGGAGGTACTTATGTGTCTTTAATTAAACACACATGTACACACACAAAGAGAGAGAGCCCAAATGACTGTTCCAAACATCCATGTATAGACACAATGTAATTGCATTAGTATATTTGACACACATTGACGCATATAGTATTCATGCTTCTGCTTACTTCTATACTTGTATGTATGATTGACAGATGGATGAGGTGACTTGCATTTTTTTTAGCACATGAGAAGCACTCTTTCCTTTGAGGAAAGGGTGAATTTGGTTGCAGAGTTTGAGCATCGTTATTTCCATAGTCCAAGCCATGGCCGGTTTGTGCTATTAATTGGAACGATGTTTTCCAAATTACTATACGATTAGATTCAGATAAACTAGAAGAAAATATTGTGCTCATGATTATTCAAGAAAGCCTAGGCTTGATTGATCGTATGAAATAGACTATAATGTGCATGGTGATAGAGACCAATCACGACAACTATTTGATGAGGTTATTAAATGTATCCCAAAGCATAAGCTCCTTCGAAAATAAATATGATTATGTTTTTATTTAGTGACGATTCGTTCTAGATTGTATAAGTATTTTTAATTCTTTCTTACTATCTCCAAGTATAAAAAAGATCATGATTGTGATTAATATATAACTTGATTATATTTCATGCAGAGACATGTCGTTAAATATTTTGAAGTTGATCTATGACAATAACAAATTGTTGGATACAATCTTCTTTGAGGAGATGCCACAATTGGGCTCTTTTGGATATCACTGTAGCCCAAAATGGAAAGTTCTTGGCTTTGACAGGTGGGATGATATTAATCCTCGATATATTTATATAGTCTTGGACCCTTATAGGCTAGATGACAATCTCAAGCTCCTCTTAATCAAGGAGGAATTGGGATTATTAGATGGCTTTTACATTGTGGGTAGTAGATGTAAGAGCTCGGAGGAAAAACATTTCATTTTTAGAAAAATATTGAAGTGCATTCCGTTGAAAAAGATGGTAAGATAATGTAATAAGATTTAAGATTATTGATGGGTGGGTCTTCTCTCTCTCTCTCTCTCTCTCTCTCTCTCTCCTTTTGTATGTTTGATTGTCTGTCACTCTCTCTCTCTCTCTCTCTCTCTCTCTCTCTCACACACACACACACACACACAAACACACCCACGTGAAATACACCAATAGTTATTCTTGCTCCTTATTTTGTATTTGGTGTGAAATATAGTTAGGAGAGGGTGATAAAAATAGAGAGATCATAAGTTTGTTATTTTTTTGTGCCTATGTATGTGATTGTGTAGAAGCAAGAACAAGGACGATTGAATCAAAGTTAGTGCTTTCGAGTATAGTTCTCTCTTCAACTTGAGGCGTGTATAGTTCTCTCTTCAACTTGAGGTTAGTTCTTTTGATGTTGTCACTGTCTCTCTGAATTTTTGTGTTAAAAAGGGATGCATAGAGTAAGGGTTAGCTAGAGAGAGAGAGAGAGAGAGAGAGAGAGAGAGAGAGAGAGAGAGGGGGGGGAGGGAGGGAGAGAGAGGATTGTGTACATCAAGATACTTTTTTTTTCTCTTTCTATCTTATGAGTGTTTTGTTGTTGATAATTTGTATTGCAAATGTTAGTATAATATTGATATTTTAGAAACCTTTCATTTTTAGACTTCTACCTTTGAGATTGTACAGAATCTATAGAATATACAAACTATAGAAGCCTTGGAGAATATATGCTTGTACTAGTCTTATGTTAACTGATAAACATTCTTAAAAAAGCAAAAAACCTTTCATATACAATTAATTGTATCACTATGTACTTCTTTTTGTTGTGGTACATATGTAGGTTACTAGGGTTAGGTATATATTGGCAAAGATACATAGAGATAATTGTAGAGCTTTAAGATATTAATTTTGGATTTCAGCAAATGGAGATACAAATTGATAACAACCGCTCCAAAGTTGTAGTGGCTGTGGATGATTCTTCAAATGAAGAAGTAGCTTTGTCTACGTTGCCTGAGTTAATGAATGTTCGAGTTGCAAAACACCTTGCTCGGTCAAGGTCTCCATCTGGACAAACAAGCTCTAAACATCTACAAACTATGCGAGCGCATTGAGAAAAATTCAGTTGCTTGTTGCAAGGAGTACTTAGATGCCCTCTGGGATGAGATTCGTGGAAGTGGCAATCAAAGGAGAGATACGTTAAGAGATGAGTTGACTCATCATCTCCATCATATCCATGATAGTAGTGGTCACACATGGAGGCAAACCAACTAGACATGATTTCTTTCATGAAGAACATGCATGTTAAAATTGGGGAATGTCTACGTGGATGTAATGGGCAATGTAAAGAACACGTAGATTCTCTAAAAGATCAAGTGCGTACATTAGGCTTGGAGGTGTTGAGTCTAAAGATATATGCTAATCGACTCAATGCAATTTGAAAAAGATGTGCCGTGTCTTAGAAACCAGGGTAGTTACCTAGAGACTTTGTAAGAGGAATGATGTTTTTTTATCAAGGGATAAATTGTGTTGTAACTTTTAGATTTGGCTCTCCATTTTGGCGATATATATGAAATTTCTATTTTCTCAAATTTAATACTACTCTCTTCTATTTTGTTCTCGGCTCTTATTTTTCGTCTCTCAACATTTTCAACTCTGTCTCTCTTTATCTCACTCACTCACTCTCTCTCCCCATCTCTCTCTCTCTCTCTCTCTCTCTCTCTCTCTCTCTCTATATATATATATATATATATAGATATGTATATATATATTATACATGTCTATATATATATATATATAGATATGTATAATATATATATACATATCTATATATCTATATCTATATATATATATATATATATATATATATATATATATATATAGATATATAGATATCTCACTGTCTATCTATGTCATTGTCTCTCTCTATGTCTATCTCAAGTGTTGTGTTATTTTTTGAAGTTAAGAAAAACAGTATTCATTATTTTGTGTTTCAAAGGAGATTGAAGATGGTTAGGAGCTGTACATACTTGAGTTTGAACCAAGTTCGTTGGCTTCACATTTTGGATACAACACGCATGACTCGTCGTAAACGGTCACGGATAAGGGCTTGCATTCAAAAACAAAATGTTGCTAATCTTACGGATTACTTTAACCTAGGTGGAATTGAAACATTTGGAAGGGTTGAAAATGAGGAGCATAGAGAACTCCATGGCAAAATCCACTTGGATTCAAGTGACATAGCAATTCTCAATGCTATGGTTCTTCAAGAACCTATCAATGAACATCACAATGCTCAGACACATAGAGATATGGCGTGAGGCCCTTTGTCATTTGATTTTAATGAGCTACCTATGGATGATAATTTTCATTCTATAACGTTTGTTGTTGGTGACGTGAAAGATATTAAATCTGAATGCCACTCTATAAGGCGGGTGCTTTCTTTGCCTCGGAATGTTAAGCACCCATCAACTATGGTGGTATATTCTGGAGATTGTACTCTTCACTCTAGGAACCCTTTCTCATAAGTGCCATTTTTGTGGTACAATAATTTGGAAGTGTGAGGCGTCAAGAAAGCTTGGAGAATATGTGGGAAAACACTGTTGTGGAAGTGGGAAGGTATCTTTACTACCATTGGAAAATCCACCTCCTTCATTGGTGGAGTTGTTACGTGGTAATGATAATGCAACCAAGGAATACAGAAAGAATATACGCTCTTATAATAATGCCTTGGCATTCATTTCAGTGGGTGCTCACTTGGATAGTCAGTTCACTAGGGAGGGAGGAGTATTCAATTTTTGAATACTCCTCCCTCTGTGCTATAAAAAAAAAATCTAACTTGCATCACTCATATATGCCTCTATTATATGTTCTTCTATTTCCTTGAGTAGAGGATGGTTGGCATGTTGGAATTCCACTCAATGTTAGGAATAGAGAAGGCTCAAATGAGAACACAAAGATCGTAACTCAATGACAATATTATGCATATAGACTACAGATTAGGGAAAATATAAATGCATGTCTTCTACGTGGTGGTCATCTTTTGCAACAATAGTACATTGTTGATGCATATAGTAGCATGGAAGAATCTAGATTAGTATGGATACACAATAACCAGAAAGCAATGCATGCTGAAGTATACCATAGCAGGGTCTTACAGATATGGTAAACTTAAGCGATGGGGTTAATAGAGTCTCTGCAGGCATTGCTGGGATGCAAGGTAGTACTGCCATCTACATATATTGAGGGGCCTAGATATATGCATCAATTGTACCAGGATTCAATGGCTACTATTGTTAGGAAGATGGGTAAACTTGACCTGTTTATCACCTTTACTTGGAATCCTACAAAGATCTTCAGAGAGTGGAGGATTATGCATGCTTCTTCAAAGACCGTGCTATTCTTGCACCATGAAACCTAGAGGTTGATGAGATCAATGAAGTAGCCTTGAGTTCATTGCCCAGTCTTGAAAGAGAATACCTTAGTGTAGATTCTATTGTTTCTTTGCGAGAATGACGCAATACTGTATCCAATTAAGTTTCTAAATAGTTTGAACTTAGGTGGTGGTTACACTCCTCATCACCACTTACTTCTAAAGATTAATGCCCCTATCATGCTGCTCCACAATTTGGACCCTCGAGACAGGAACTTTGTAATGGTACCAGATTGATATGCAAGCAATTCAACTCAAAGGTGATAGAAGCAAAAATCATTACAGGTACAAACATTGGAGACATAGTCTTTATTCCCAGGATAACATTTATGCCAACTATGCTTCAATTGCCTTTTGACATGAGAAGGAGACAATTTTCTGTTAGCTTAGCTTTTGGTATGTCAATAAATAAGTCCCAAGGACAAACATTGAGTGTATTGGGACTTTATCTGGCCACACAAGTATTCACACATGGACAACTGTACGTTGCTATGTCACGTGTTAGATCATCCGATGCAGTGAAAGTGTGTGTAAAGCATATTGTGGAATATGAAAGCGGCATAGAAGGTTCAAATGAAGTCTTCGCAACCAATGTTGTCTACAAGGAGGTTTTGCAAATGGCATGCCGAAGAATGTAAATGTAAATGGTAGCTTACAAATGTTAGAGACTACATTTATACATATCTTTGTGTACAATGAAGTAAGCATTTGAATGGGGCATGTTTGCAAAGATGTGCCATGTGCAGTCTTTGTTTACTTTTGGATTGCTTTTATATATAGTGCCATTATATTATCCCTTGCTTAGCTCAAGCTATTGAGCACACACACACACACATATGTGTGTGTGTGTGTGTGTGTGTGTGTGTGTGTATATATATATATATATATATATATATATATATATATATATATATATATATATATATATATATATAGAGAGAGAGAGAGAGAGAGAGAGAGAGAGAGTGTGTATTATATTTGATATCATGGAAAATATTGCTTAGGATGGATGTGGCAAGGAGGTCATTTTCGTTCATCTATGGTGATGGATAAGATATTGAAGGTAACTTTTTGGAAGTTTGCTATAATATAGGTATTATTTTTTTCCAAGATCTATTTAATATTCATGGCTGAATTGTAGACCCTCCATTTTGGAAAGGACAAGCAACAGCATCTCTAATTATCAAACTATTAGAGAGCACTGGTGTTTTACGGTATATATATATATTTTTAGAACCCAGATTATTGTTGGGTTTGTATGGTCGAGACACTTATTACAAATGAGAGCTTTGGGCTCTTGGGAATTTAGATTGCGGATCAACTTCATGTACGTGTAGTGTTTGTGGACTATGAAAAGCATGATAAGTTAGATTTTTGGTGCATAGGCACTAGACAATACATAATTTTTCGATTTGCTATTTACAAGCCTAATCAAATGCCGTTCACCTCAAATATTGATCCACCAAATGAGTTTTGTCTCTAATTATCAAACTATTAGAGAGCACTGGTGTTTTACGGTATATATATATATATATATATAGAAACTTCCTTTTTATGTAGCTTTTGTGTTTTGATTAAAAATTAAATTATATATAACAACAATTAAGAAAAATACCATACTAATTAAACCTTTAAATTAAGTATTTAATCATATTTAAATAAAAATTTACCAAAAATACATATAGCTAATTGATTTTACAATTGTTGGGTATGGCTAGTTAACCTAGAATTGAACAAAGTACGGTTTTTACTCTAAATAAAATTTGCTATAAATTGTTGAAAAGTCCTAAAACCCCATGATTTAATAGGAAGCTATTGCAGGTCACTTTAAGTACATGTAATATAGCATGATAGTTAATGGAGAGATTTTTTATTTGAGGGACTTACATGGTAGGAGGGGATGAAATATATACTAAATGTAATTCATATAGGGAATTTTACATAGGGAGGTTTAAACTTCAAAATCTAAATACGTATACATGCAAGAGGGGGTTAAACAATTGTGTTAAAAAATATTTTTTTTAAAGTGGTAGTTTAAATACAATGATCGCCCTGAGGACCACACTTCTAGCCTGTTTGGTAACGTTTTGGGGAAGAAGGCCAAAAGTGGCCACCCATGTGTAGACAGTAAGGGCAAACAAGCCAAGAGTCACTAGGATGGCCACACATGTGAAAAGGATAGGGTGAAGGTAGGTGGACTTGGCCAACCACTCCTAGAGGCTTACAAGCCACATACTCACCTATACAGGGGATGTTTAGTGCCTATTTCATACTCACCTATACAGGGGATGTTTAGTGCCTATTTCATACTCACCTATATATGATATGTTTAGTGTCCTATTTCATAAAGCATCATGGAAATGATGGTTTATTTAGTATTGGTGGCGCCTTTGAGCATGGGTTTTTTTCTTCAAAAAACAAACTTCAGTAATGTGAATGCAAGTACTTTTATAAAAAAGAGAGAAAAAAAAGAGCATGGGGAGAATGATCCTATGTCAAAACAAAAAGGGTGATGGGTTCCATTTTGGAGAATAAATGTAAGTTTGTTTTCAAGCCTTTTTTGCAAGATCTTTCCAATGAGTTCTTTTAAATCTAGAATTCAACTATAGTTTAACTTCATGTATTAAGGAACAAGGAAACCCATGCTCTTCAAAAAAGCAAAAAATCAATTGGAGTATAAAATCTCATGGTTTCTAGTAAGTTGTAGGAGAGAGTGAAAGTGAGTTGGTATGGGTAAGATTTCAAAGCCAATTAGCCACATGAGGTTGGAGGAGGGGCGTTCTTACGTCTGTATGTGTACGGACACTCCCCCCTCTCCAACCACTCAGTTGTTGCCTATCTCACTACATGACAATAGTTTATTTTCCCTTGACCTCAACGCGAATATAGGGCCCAATCAATCACCCTCTCCAGTAGAGTCTTTGCATAATAATGGAACAACAAGCTGGCCCCCACAGCCCCAAGCGGAGGAGATTGGAGGAAGACAAGGCCCGACGCTTTTACCTTACGGAGAGAGAGACATTGCAGCTGAAAGCAACTCTCCTAAAGAAGCCTAGGGGAGCGAACGCAGAGCTGGTTCCCAACATCACCCACAACGAGGTAGTGGAGCTACTAGAGGAGAAACTACAGAACGCAAAAATTCTAAGCTCTCTGTTTCCCTTCCTGTAACTTTAGTTCAGGAATGGCAAAGAGTTTACCAGACCTGTGCTCTTATTGGGTTGTGCTATGGACCGAGACCTCCTACAGAGGTCTTGAAATCATGGATTAGAAACAATTGGTCCACCCGAGGCTTTGTTGTTGAACACACCCGGTTTCTTCCAAATAACTACTTTTGCTTCTTGTTTAAGGAAGAAGGCATGGCACTTAATGCGCTAGGGGCCGGCCAATGGGTAATCAGGAATTCCCCTATTTCCCTTTTCCTATGGTCGCCTAATTTCTCCCCATTCGGGCCTAAACCGACCCTCTACCCAATTTGGGTCAAGCTACCAAACCTACCCTTACACTTACATCCTCTAATTAAACTACTTCTCGAACCATTAGGTAGACTTCTTGGGGTTAGGGCTAACGTAGAACTTAACCCCAGATGGCACCCTCAAGCCCTAATAGAAATAGATCTAAGCAAGGAACTCCCAGAATCCATTGTCATAGACATTGGATCAAATGTCATCCTGGACCAACTGCTCATCTTAAAAAATGTGCCCAATACATGCTTCCATTCTGGGTCGAAGGACCACTTCATCGGGAACTTCCCAATCAAATTTCTATCATCAATGCAAGCTCATGTTAATCAGGTGGCTCCTAAAGAGGATAGTCAGGGTTTCCAGCAGGTGGGTAGGAGAGGAAAAATGTAAGGTCATCCCCAGCCCTCTAGAAATCAGCCAAGAAAATCTAACCCCCATATATTCTCTCCTCTCTTGGTGGATATCTGTGACCCTACTCAAAACATTATAGATTCATCTAGTGATGAGGAGGAAGAAGAAGTCCCGAACTCTCAGAGCCAAGGAAGTGACTTGGAGAAGGAGGTTAAAGAAATGGATTTCCAAGAATTGAACCTAACTCTTTCATTTTATTCTCTCACTTGTTTCTTCTCTCTAATTGTATTAGAATAATTTGCTTCTTTTTCTTCTTCTCTCTAATATATTAGAAGAAGAAGAAGAAGAAGAAGAAGAAGAAGAAGAATATAACAATGTTTCCCTTATCATCAACATCTTCTTCTTCTCCTTCTATCTTTGGAAAAAGAAGTCAAAGAAGAGACAAGCTTCAAAAGCATAAACCTTCTCTTTTGTAATTTTACATAGGATGTTGAAATTTGTATACTTTTATTCATTTTTTGTGACTATCATGCTTGAGGATATTTTATATGTATGTAAGAGGCTCTTTTTGTGTGACTATCATGCATAAGGCTCTTTATATGTATGCAAGAGTCTTGCAAACATATAAAAGAGTTGAGACTCTTGCATACATATAAAAGAGTCTTGACTCTTTTATATTTATATAAGATTTGAGACTCTTCTATATGTATGTAAGAGTCGAGACTCTTTTATATGTGGGAACGTTATCATTGAACTTAGAGCAGTCCCCTTGCCTTGCCCATCCCCACCATCAACCATATCACCTCCTTCTGTGCCCAAGTCCGCGCCCCATCACCCATGGATGTGCCGGTACTGCTAGAAGTTGTACATCATCACCAGCACTGCGCCTATGAATACCAAATGCCCAATTTATACCTATTATTTTGACTAGAAAAATAAGCTCTATTTTTTGGTACATAATCATGTTCCGCATTAAATTTTCTCACACGTTATGTCCATCTAGGGTTATGCCCTTATTACACGTGTAATTGTGGCATCATAAAAATTCTTCATAAAAGCAACAAAATAATTGCACTAAAATGTTCTATTAAGCCATTTTAACGATGGAAAGGTGGTGACTTACATCGTTCAAGTAGCAACAAAGCCCAGTGGACATAGACCAAAGATCAAAACAGAGGATTATTTGACAGCGGATTGGAGCAGCAACATGGAACAGAGATACCGATCTAAGATCTAGGGAGGAAGTAGTAGAGTTATGATGCAATAGATTCTACTTGTGCCTATTCATTGTAGGATGCAATTGTGGCTCTCATTGAGCCAATGAATGCTTATGGTGTGGATGTAGTGCCTACTTGATACTTTTGGGTGATATTTATGGTGATCATGTGCCATGTTCTTCATTGTAGTGATTGCAAGGAGGTGTGCCATTATGGGCATGGTAGCTTGTAGTGGATGCTAGCGCTTCATCCACATGTCTTTTTGATGGGTAGTGCTATGCCTATGATGTGTCTACTCCATGCCTTTGGAGTGGAGATCTCATTTACACATGGTTTTATGTTTTTATTTTATATGATCATGTATAGTTTACATTATATTTGATGGGTTCCCTACCCTAGCATATGGCCAAAAAGTGGTGGCATTGTATTCACATGAGCACGTAATACCAAGTAGGATGCATGCTTGTGCGAGCTATATGTGACCACATTAGTGAGTGTTGTGTTGAACAGCAAGACACGCTATTCTTGAGTTGTTAAGGTGTTATTTTAGGGTCTAGACAGTCTCAGATAGCCATGGGCCCTACACCAAGTCCCAATAAGATTTGGTTGTAGTCTAATATGGTCCCAATTGAATGATGTGGTTGGTTGGTCATTTTGGACCCATGCCGACCTTGGGTACTATATATAAACTAGTTTGGCAACCTTAGTTCATCATTCAGTTCATTGTATTCAAGCACTCTTATAAGCAAGGCATCCTCTCTCCTAAGCCTTTCTAGATTACCACCATCAAAGCTCCTTACTCAAAGCACACAAGTGGGCAGATGCCATCAGTTTGTAAGGTCCAATAGGAGAAGATATTGAAGAGAATGTGGAAGCATAGTGTGAAAGCATAACCTTGCGTGATTAGTTGATTAGTTGTCAAGGTCGATGCCTTCATGACCATTAAAGTGGTTTGAGATGAGAGCTCCAAAGTTGCCTTCCAAGCAAAAACATTTTGAACTCTAGTGGGCAGTACGTCTTGAACCTTTTGTGCCATGAGTGCCTTGGTAAAGTGGTACGAATGGGGATCAAGTACATGGTGTAAAGACATGGCCTCAACCCTTACCATTGGATATAAACTTTGGTAGGGGGTGAGAAGACTTGGCTGGGAGATTGGCAAGTAGCGCTCCATCAACACTTATTGATTAGCATTGGTAATGATATCGAGTTGGCAATGATAATGCAATGGATATGCTTATATTTTTACATTGAGATATTACAATTGATTTCCAAAGGTCATGCCAAAATTTTTCAAAATTGGCTTGGGAACATTTGAGGGACATCGACGATTGATGCATTGTTAAGCAATGGGTTGTTGCCATGGACAATGGGGATGTTTTGAATGCATGATTTAGGGGTTTTGGCATCCTTGATAGTTTCTCTACAGAGGAAAAAACCCTAATTTAGTAGAAGGTTTTTGGACTGAAGTAAATAGCCCTTAACCTCTACATTTGGACACCCGAGTAACTGGCTAGGTGATGTTTTGTGTACGACTGCCTTATTTTTTCACAGTTTTGATCCACTTAGATTAATCCAAAATTGGCCTCATAGTTGGATAGTGCACTCTTAGACCATCCTATAGAGCCATAGAACTCCCAAATCGGATATCGTTTTAGGGGTCAAAAGGCCAATCTACTATCGGTTGACTTTTTGTAGAAAAGTCAAAATAGAGAGTACTACAACTTTGACCAAGACAGAGATGATCATATACATTGATCATAGGCTCCATTACCTCTCCATAGAGTTTGAGAGCTTGTTCAAAGGTCAATTGACATTTTAAGATGATGCTAAAGGCCAAACCCAAAGGAAACTACAAGGAAGCCCTTAAGCATGAAGCGGGCACATCGGAAGACATAAGGCAAGATGACCTTAGGAGCTATGCAAGAAGAGATCAATGGCAATTTCAATGAAGGGATCCATTAAGAGGCTGATGTTCCACATGTGCCAAATGCTCCACAAATGCCTAAGGATAGCAGGGACATAAATATGAACACCATGATGTACTTCATGCAAAGCATGCTTGATAGAATGGACCAAAGATTTCAATTCATGGTGGACAAGTTTGATTCTATAAGCAAGGAGTCGCATGATGGACTCACTAGTTTGAGGCAAGATGTGCATAAGGACAAAGAAGCTTACGGTGCACCTATGTTACATCCATATGCACCAAACACCTTTCAACCAATGGAGCCATAAGCTTATGGACCTTTTGTGGGAACTTCACATGCAAATACATCGCATACTCCTCAATCTAGTATGCACCATGGTGTTAGAATTCATGGATCTGTTCTTGGAAAGGAGAACATGCCTCCATCATTGATGCATCAAGGTGGAACAAATATGTCGAGAATGCCTATGCATGGTGTCTCTTCAATACAAGAGAGGAGTTTGGACAAAGGAAAAGACAGTTTTGGAAGAACCAAGGGTGGATGGAAATTGGAATCCTTCACACATGATTAGTTCTCACTTCAATAAGATGGGAGGTCATTACTTCAATGAAATGGGTGATTATCCCAATGGAATGGAATCTAGTCCCCTGGTAGGCCACATCATTTCAATGAGTTTTGCAGCAACCATGTTAGACCATTTGAGCATAGACTGCATGATCGTCAATCAAGATGGTGATGAAGATGAATTTAAGGGAGTGAAGGAAAAGATAACATTCACTAAGTTCAAAGGTGAAGGCTCAACCAATGACGAGTTTGAAGAATGGATTAATAAAATGGACCTTTACTTTGAGCTTAGCCCTCATAGTGATAGGGCCAAGCTATTATTTACTACTTTGCATCTAGAAGTCTATGCCCATGCTTTGTGGTGGCACTTGAATGCTCATTTGGCTATTTGATTACTACCAGGGTGGAATTCAAGAATGAGAAGAGGAGAACTTTTGTTTCAGCCCTTAATACATCAAGGATGGTGGAGAAATGGGATGATCTCACTCAAACAGGCAATGTCAAGGATTATGTGCACAAGTTCATGAAATTCTCACTTCATGTGGAAGGCTTGAGTGAGGAGTAAAATTTCAAAAAATTCATCAAAGGGATACAAAACAACATTATTCATCAAAGAGCTACAAAACAACATTAAGGTTGATGTGGATGCTCAAAGACCCAGAACCATCCAGGAGGCCATGCTTCTTATTACGAAGATCTATGAGGCAAAGTATACGGATGGAAGCAAAGAAAGGCTTGGGTTTAGGGCTGATTTGGGCACTTCAACTATGGACAAGACTTCAAGTGGTGTTGCATCTCACACAAGTCCTCCTACATTCCCAACCGTTTATGGAAGAGAGGTGGAAGAGGAAACTTCACATTTAGCAACTCTTTTCCTAGACCTCCAAACATTGATGGAAAGTAAGTTGATGTGAAAGCATCTCTAACAAGAGTAAGTTTATTGGTGAAGACCGCATTAATGACTCAAAGGACAAGGACTTGTGCTTCAAGTTTTGACTCAAAGGACAAGGGCTTGTGCTTCAAGTGTGATGATAAATGGAACAAGGAGTGTGATTTTTTAGGGAGCTTGGTGGAGGGAGCTTTTCTTGGCTGTTCCTCTCTATTTGAACTATTTCTCTCTAACTATTGCCACCACCATCTCCGACTAGCCCAACCCACCTTGCCTCTCTCTCCTCTCCACCCTCTTCCCTCTCTCTCTCTCTCTCTCCTTCTCTCACACTCCCTCTCTCTCTCTCTCTCTCTCTATCCTTCGCTCACACTCTCTCTCCCTCTCTCCCACTCTCCCTCTCTCTCCTTCTCCCACCCTCCCTCTCTATCCTTCTCTCACACTCCCTCTCCTTCTCTCCCTTTCTCTCTCCCACTCTCCCTCTCTCTCCTTCTCCCACCCTCTTCCCTCCCTTTCACTCTCCCACCCACCCTCCCTCTCCTCTCCCTCTCTCCCACCCTCCCTCTCTCTCCTTCTCCCACCCTCCTTGTCTCTCATCTCTCCCAACCCCTCTCTCTCTCCTCTCTCCCTTCCTTTCTCTCTCCCAGCCTCCCACCCTCCCTTCTCTCCTTCTCCAACCCTCTTCCCTCTCTCTCTCTCTCTCTCTCTCTCTCTCCTTGTCCCACACTACCCTCTCTCTCCTTCTCCCATCCTCTTCCCTCCCTTTCACTCTCCCACCCACTCTCCCTCCCTCTCCTCTCCCTCTCTCCCACCCTCCCTCTCTTTCCTTCTCCCACCCTCCCTCTCTCTCATCTCTCCCACCCTCCCTTCTCTCCTTCTCCCACCCTCTTCCTTCTCTCTCTCTCCTTGTCCCACACTACCCTCTCTCTCCTTCTCCCATCCTCTTCCCTCCCTTTCACTCTCCCACCCTCCCTCCCTCTCCTCTCCCTCTCTCCCTTTCTCTCTCCTTCTCCCACCCTCCTTTTCTCTCATCTCTCCCACCCTCCCTCTCTCTCCTCTCTGCCTTCCTTTCTCTCTCCCACCCTACCTCCCTCTCCTTCTCCCATCCTCCCTCTCTCTCATCTCTCCCACCCTCCCTTCTCTCCTTCTCCCACCCTCTTCCCTCTCTCTCTCCTTGTCTCCCACACTACCCTCTCTCTCCTTCTCCCATCCTCTTCCCTCCCTTTCAGTCTTCCATGTTGAGATATCAAGCTCAACCTAGTGCTACGATAGACATTGATGACCCGCCTGGGTGATAGCTTCCACATCTACACCATTAGCATGGTTGGTGACATTATGGGTGATATGCGGCCAGTGGGATGACAGGCTGTGTGACAGCCACTTTGGATTACTAGAGACTGGCATAGTTATAGCACCAGCTCATTTAGTCGGGTTCACATTATGGACCGACACTTGTATGTTGTAGTAGTTGAGTACAAACCCATATAGTGTGTACTCTTATCTTTATGTTATGGTTGGTTGAGTAGAGAAGAAGAAGATAGAAGAAAATTCAGCTATCCATCTCTCTCTTGTGTCTTGCTCTCTTTGTGTGTGTGTGCTTGCTAGGGTTTGAAGCTCCCCCTCTTCCCCACATTCTCTTTATGGTATCAGAGCCTGGTTCGTGTGAGAGCTAAGGAGGTAAGCAAGAGGCAAGAACAAGCAAGGAAGGAAGTGGTACTACATGGGTAAGAGCACCATCATCTCTTTCCCCTTCTTGGTTTAGGTATAACACCCCCTCGGTAGCTCTGGGAGCTACACATCTCCGATTGAGGAGCTGTCTTCGCGGAAGCGGAGCTACAGGGCAGGTATATTGTCTTATTGGATAATGGTTTTTTGGCCAAATTTGTATTTCGGGCGTGTTACGGGCCCTGTTTCATCACGGCAAGGTATTTTCGGTAGTTTTTTGAAAGTTCTGGTTTAGAACTATTTTTGCTCGAAATCTGGTTATTACAGTGCGGCAGTGCATTTTGGAAGTGCAGATAGGGTTCACACATGTATTGTTGATACTAGGTGTATGTACATGTACTCTGGTCACATTTGATGACACATATGCTGTGTTGAAGTACCGATGCTACAAGAAATTACAGGAGATACTAGGTTGCATATAAAAGTTGTCTGTTTACAGGTTATTTGATTGCTGCAGGAAAAAATGTCTAACAAAATTAATCAGATTGCTAGTGAGAAGTTGGATAAGAATAAATTCCATGCCTGGAAGTTTAGAATGAAAAATTTCCTAATGGGTAAAGGATTTTGGGATTATGTAAAAGGAGATAATAAGGAGCCTCTAGAGCTATTTGAGGAGAATGCTACTCCTGTAGATATAAAGGCATTCAAGGATTGGAATCAGGGTGCAAGAAAAGTTATGTAATGGCTTTCAATTATTGTCATAGACACTATGATAGGACACATACAGGATGCAAACACTCCAGCAGTTGCATGGCAGAATCTGGTTCAGATGTTCCAGACTAACACAAAGGCAAGAAAGTTACAGGTTGCATACTGTGGAAAAGAAAAGCATCTCCATCAATGAATATGCCTTAAAGATCAAGGGAAATGTTGAATCCCTTGGGTCTATCAATGTATCAGTGGAGAATGATGATTTAGTGAGTGTCTATCTGAATGGGCTTGGCAAAGAGTACAAGCCATTCAAAACCTCCATTGCAGTTAGGGAGGATATTCCCAACTTTCGAGACTTGATATCTATGTTGATCATAGAAGAAAAGGCTTTAGGTGAGGATTCTTCTTTACAAAGTAAGAACACATCGGAACAAGCCTTCTACTCTAATTCAAGTAGAGGCAGAGGTAGAGCCCGTGGTCGAGGCCAAGGAGGTGGCCGACAAGGAAATCTGAATTATGGACAACAACAGTCTAGTGATTCACAGCAACAATCATACACAGGTGGAAGAGGCCAGTCGGGAGCTAAAGAGGCCGAGGTGGTTGGCAAAGAAATCAAAATGCAAATAGCATAGAGTGCTATTACTGTGCCAAACCAGGACACATGGCAAAGGACTGCTACAAAAAGTAGAATGCCATTAAAAGTGGGAAGTTGCAGCAAGGCAACTATGTATCATCTAGAAAACATGGGGGTGATGACAAAAGTGAGCAGCTGTTTGTGATGAAACACATGCTTAGTTCCATAACAGGGGACGTGTCAGGATCTCAAGATATATGGTATGTGGATTCTAGCACCTCTAACCACATGACCAATCATGCTGAGTGGTTTAGAGATATGCAGAAAATGAAAAAACCAGGTTATGTAGAAACAGGTGATGATACTATGCATCCCATTACGCATGTTAGTAAAGTGCCATTGTCTATGCAGGATGGAAAAATGAAGTACTTGGTTGATGTACTTTATGTTTCGAATATTACAAAGAACCTGGTTTCTATTGGACAGATGGTTGAGAAGGGTCTGTAGGTGAGGTTTAATCCTCAAGGATGTTTTGTGGAAGACTTCAAAAATAAGTGTCACTTGGTTTCAAAGGGTAACAGAAATGGTAGGATGTTTACTTTGGATGTAAACATGCATGAGATAAAGGCAGCCATGTTTGCGCATGGAATAGGTGTCATTATAGATATTGACATATGGTACAAGTCCATTGGTCATGTGAATGTACAGCAAGGCTGAAGTCTATGCAGGCCCAAAATATTGTGCAGGTTTGCCAAAGTTTAAGGTTGACGGTTTGCATAAGGTATGTGAAGCATGCCAACTTGGTAAGCAGGCCAAACATGCTTTCCCACATGAAAAGCATGTCAGTACAAGGACATTGGATGTCATACATTCAGATGTATAGGGACCGACCAAGACTGCAACAATTGCAGGTTGTAGGTACTATGTTACATCCATTGATGACCACACTAGGAAAGTGTGGGTTTATTTCATGAAGGAGAAAAGTGAGGTGTTTGCTCACTTTCAGAGATCTAAAGCCTTGATCGAGAAGGAAAAAGGCATGCAAATAAAATGCCTAAGATCAAAGGGTGGGGGAGAATATTTCTCCAATGAGCAACGATTTCCTAAGAAAGCAAGGAATCAAGAGGCAGTTTACATGCAGGTACACTCCGCAACAGAATGGTGTTGCAGAAAGGAAAAACAGGCACATTCTAGAAGTAGCATGTGCCTTGATGGTGGCTGAAAAGAATATGCCACATTACTGCAGAAGCAGTAGTAGAGCTGCTGAATGGGACACCCACTACAATTGTTCATGGTATGACTCCTGAACAGAAGTTTACAGGCATAAGACCGGATGTGTCTCACTTGAAAGTGTTTGGGTGTATTGCATATGTACATGTTCCTGATGAAGTGAGAACAAAGTTGGATCCAAAGGTAGAGAAATGCATCTTCATTGGTTATGCTATGGAGCAAAAAGGTTATAGATGCTATAGCCCTACCACTCGTGAGATGCGAGTAAGCAAATATGTTGTCTTTGATGAGATGAGTAGCTGGTATGCACCAGTAGTAGTGAAGGCAATAGAAGATGCAGATGTAAGAAGTGCTAATGTTGCACCACATGAAGAGCAGCAATCACAAGGTGCTGAGTGGTGGACCTGGGGAGTCCTCGAGCAGTGGATCCAATGTTAGCCCATGGTCAGCAGCCCATGGTCAGGAAGGTTGAGGAATGATGTAGGTACACATGTTAGCCCATGGTCAGGAAGGTTGAGGAATGATGTAGGTACACATGTATCATGAAAAGGGAAGGAAAAGGTAGATCAACCTTTTGTGCCTGATTTGTCAACAGGTCACTCATATGTGGATGGTGACTCTAGTGGCTCTGAGCAGAGCCTTGATGAGGAGCTTGGCATTCAATCTGTGGTTACTCCTGGTGTAAGGAGAACCAGGGCTGTTTTGAGGACACCTGGCAATGATCCAGGTGTATGTAGGTCTAGGAGGGTTAGATACCCTGTTGACAGGTTGAGATATGATGGATATACAGCCCATCATTATGCTTACATGGTAAAAGCAATACAGGAGGTTAAGCCCACTTGTTTTGAGCAGGCACTTGGAAATAAGAAATGGGAAGATGCCATGGATGAGGAGATGGTAGCATTGGATGCAAATACAACATGGGAGTTAGTGCCTTTACCAAGGAAAAGAAGGCAATTGGATGTAAGTGGGTATATAAAGTCAAGCACAATGTTGATGGTCCAGTGTGAGCAGGTACAAGGCAAGATTGGTTGCCAAGGGCTATGCGCAGACTTATGGCATAGACTATGAGGAGACATTCAACCGAGTTACAAGAATGGCAACCATGAGAGCTGTCATTGCTATGGCTACAGCACCGAAGGGTTGGTCTTTACATCAAATGGATGTAAAGAATGCTTTCTTGCATGGTGATTTACATCAAATGGATGTAAAGAATGCTTTCTTGCATGGTGATTTGCAAGAAGAAGTGTACATGATGCAGCCACCAGGTTATGAGAGTGATGCACATCCAAATTTTGTGTGCAGGTTATGCAAAGCCTTGTATGGCTTAAAGCAAGCACCCAGAGCATGGTCCAACAAGATTGGGGAGTATCTTGTTACCATTGGATTTCAGATATCTAATGTAGATTTTTCACTATATGTGAAAAAGATAGATAGAGGGATCATACTATTAGTCATCTATGTGGATGACTTGATTATCACTGTGGGTGATAGTGATGTAAACATACATGATGTCAAGATGCTTTTGAAGCAAAAGTTTGAGATGAAGGATTCGGGTGAGCTGCGGTATTTCTTGGGCATAGAGGTGGTGAAATCACCTCATGGCATTTTGCTATTGTGGCTTGGACATGTTATCCAAGTGTGGTATGACAGGCTGTAAGCCTATTTCAGTGCCATTGGAGCATAACACAAAGCTTTCCCATAGATACAAGTGAGCTTTTGGAGGACCCCATACAGGCGCATAGTGGGTAGTTTGATCTACATGACCATTACAAGGCCAGACTTGAGCTATGCTGTTGGACTTGTGAGTCAGTTTATGCAGGCCCCTAGGAAGCCACACTTGGATGCGGCTAGACAGATCCTCAAGTACATAAAGTCCATAGTTGATTATGGACTTTTCTATGAGGCTAGTATAGAGATATAGTTGCATGGGTACACAGATGCTGATCGGGCTAGCAGTATTGTAGACAGGAGATCTGCCAGTGGTTTTATGTTCTTATTTGGGAGTGCTGCTGTGAGTTGGAGCAGTAAGAAGCAGCCAACAGTTGCCTTGTCGAGTACAGAGGCAGAGTACAGGGGTGCTGCTACTGCAGCTTATGAGGTAGCTTGGTTCCAGAAGCTACTTGGTGACATGGGAAAGCCCGTTGGATAGGAGATCTACCAGTGGTTTTATGTTCTTATTTGGGAGTGCTGTTGTGAGTTGGAGCAGTAAGAAGCAGCCAACAGTTGCCTTGTCGAGTACAGAGGCAGAGTACAGGGGTGCTGCTATTGCAGCTTATGAGGTAGCTTGGTTTCAGAAGCTACTTGGTGACATGGGAGAGCCCGTTGGATAGGGTAGTTGTCATATATTGTGACAACATGAGTAGCATACAGTTGGCCAATAACCCAATATATCATACTAGAACGAATCATATTGAGGTGCATTATTACTTTGTGAGGGAGAAGGTTCTAGCAAGAGATGTAGATCTGGTATATGTCAGCACAGAGGATCTGGTGGTGGCTGACATCTTCACAAAAGCATTGGGCACAAAGAAGCTCCACAGGTTTAGGAGCTTACTTGGAGTGCAGTGTGTGGAGTTGAGCTCGAGGAGGAGTGTTGAGATATCGAGCTCAACTAGTGCTACGACGGACATTGATGCCTCGCATGGGTGATAGCTTCCACATCTACACCACTGGCATGGTTGGTGAGATTATGGGTGATATGTGGCCAGTGGGATGACAGGTTGTGTGACAGCCATTTTGGATTACTAGAGACTGGCATAGTTATGGCGCCAGCTCATTTAGTCAGGTTCACATTATGGACCGGACCCTTGTATGTTGTAGTAGTTGAGTACAAACCCATATATTGTGTACTCTTATCTTTATGTTATGGTTAGTTGAGTAGAGAAGAAGAAGATAGAAGAAAATTCAACTATCCATCTCTCTCTTGTGTCTTGCTCTCTCTTGTGTATGTGTGTGTGTGTGTTTGCTTGCTAGGGTTTGAAGCTCTCCCTCTCCCCCACATTCAGTTTATCCCATCCTCCCTCCCTCCCTCTCTCTCCTCTCCCTCCCTCCCTTTCTCTCTCCCACCCTCCCTCCCTCTCCTTCTCCCACCCTCCCTCTCTCTCATCTATCCCACCCTCCCTTTTGCTCTCCCACACTCCTTCTCTCTTATCTCTCCCACCCTCCCTCTCTCTCATCTGTCGTCCCACCCTCCCTTTTGCTCTCCCACCCTCCCTCTCTCTCATCTGTCATCCCACCCTCCCTTTTGCTCTCCCACCCTCCCTTCTCTCCTTCTCCCACCCTCTTCCCTCTCTCTCTCTCTCTCTCTCTCTCTCTCTCTCCTTGTCCCACATTACCCTTTTTCTCCTTCTCCCATCCTCTTCCCTCCCTCCCTCTCTCTCCTTATCCCACCCTCCCTATACATAATCTCTTCATCCAGATGTTATTACATGTGGATGTTATTATATGTGCATGTAGATGTTATTGTATCTGGATGTTATTATATGTGCATGTGATTGCATGGTACTCCATGCCCTTTGCACGTGATTTCATAGCATTTAAAGCCTTTGCATGTGATGACATATCTTTGCATGTTAGTACAATCAACAAGGTGATGAGTATAATTAACAAGGTGAATAATTTCAAGATTTATACATACAAGCTATCTACTATGCCTTGCGTAACAAGCAATGAAGAATGTAAATTTATTAAGGTCGATAATTTTTCAATTATTGACCTTAAGAAGCAATGAAGAATGTAAATTATTGACCTTAAGGTCAATAATTTTTCAATTATTGACCTTAAGAAGCAATGAAGAATGTAAATTATTAAGGTCAATAATTTTTCAATCAGGCCATAATCTCAATTATAATTGAGATCATGGCCTAATTATTTGAGATGAGGGAGTGAGAGAGTGAGAGAGATAAGAACATGACGCTGCTATTCAAAACATACAATAAACCTAAAATCTAATATAATTAATCATAACAACCCACAATTAATGCAAAAGACATGGCGATCTATAGTTGAAACCACTTTATTCCAAAAAAAAGGTTATTACATGGGCTATTGCAATCTAACATTGTTTAAAATTGAAAACATACTATAACTACCTATGGATCCTACACCTATACACTTTTTTGGGCTACTTTAACTCCTCTCGTAAGGACTCCTCCATCTCTTCAGCAATATATCCAAAACTTCGCCAAGTATCGATGGTGCTTCTAATCTTCATGTTCCACATGAACAAATCTCCAGAATCAAAAGGCTCATCTGCTAGTATCTTTGTCCAAAGATTACGGGCCTCTACCATGATTCTGAGATGTTATGTTGCATCTCCGCCCATTTTCTTGCATAAATCTTTGCAAACTCTTTCCAGGGTTTCCTTCAGAGTATAGCTAGGGACATTAGAAGAAGCCATTTGAGATGAACAAAGGTAGTTGATGGTCGTGCGGGTTGTAAGGAAGAGAACAATTGAGAGGGAGAGAAATACAATGAGAGGGCAAGGGAGGCAACAAAAGGGAGAGGAAGGCAACAAAATTTGGAAGTGAGGATTAGAGTAAGAGGCAGGGGTCAAATTTATAGATACATAAAGCAAAAAGCTATCTTGCATGGTTACCCACTAAATTTAGAAAAGTAGATGCTTCAGGTGCTTGTATGTACAATATGGTCGTCCAACACCTACCCTGATTTGAAAATCAGGACATGTGCATGATGGATTCTTTACCCATAGTCACCCGGTATTTTTCATTGCGCACTAGTGATTCCTCAATCTCAATTATAAAAACTTCTATCTGCCCAACTTTAATGACCAAATGCTCAAAGACCGTAGCTATAATTGAGACTACCGAATCTATTTGCTTGGCTATCTGATATGCCACTTTTGTACCTTGTTGACCATTAGCCCATATCATTTGCTTCCTGACATTGTCCCTTTTTCAACACAAACCCACCAGCCTCCAATTCTTGAATCTCATCCACAGTCAAGTTTGTACCTCATCCCACTAGCCAAACAACCTCTAGCAAGTGGTGATTAATAGATGGTGTTACATACTCTCCAAGTATGATCCACACACTACTATTATTACAAAACCACATGAACTGACACCTTTGCCCCCCGGCCATTCTCTCATACCATAGAAAGAAGGAGATGGAACACCTTGCCCCCATAATTCTTGATGCTCTTTTTCCACTTGCCATCTTGGCCACCTAACCATCCTTGGTAAGTTACCTTGCTATGTAGAGATGTTCGACGTATAGCCCACATTAAATCGTGTATGTCACTGTCCATAATTTCCTACAACTCTGCTTCAGTTGTCTCCCTCTGCATTTTTTTGACCACCTATAGTTAAAGGAATAGTGGGTGGAAAGCTTAATCTCCTGCCTTGTTTCTTGTGTAGCTGGTTTTCTGTGACATACTATGGATGATGTGATGAGTTACCTTCCTCAAGATTTATAACTGTGAGTTTTTTACGTCGGCTAACAATAATGTTATCACCAAAAAAGTTTAGTTGCACGTACATTGGTGTGCCACTTTTGGACCACAACATTGTCAATCATCTCCTAGAAAAGCACTTGCGTGACTGTGTCCACCTCTTTCATCTCACAAGTTACAATTGTCACCTCATGAGCTCTTGCAGGCTACATGCCATCATACGACAATTGAAAAAGTAATAAAAACAAGATCAAATTTTTTCAAGAACTTAACAAGACCAAACTCTACCTTGGATCATATACATGGGTGTCCATCCTTGCACACACCTGACATGATCAAAACAAACCCAAGCCTTCCTCAAATCCCCATCTCTTGTTTGGCACATACGGTTCACCAGATCTAAACCCGATGCAGGCCCTGTGGGGTTGACATTTTAAACACATAACACTAGTCTGACTCCAAAGCTTGCCCAAGAAAACGACTACCATGGAAGAACTCAAAAGCACATTGTCTCTTCAATTCTAGGATACTTGACTCTACTCCTTGCACTAAACTGTTAATCCTAGAAACACACACCATCCTCTTGAATCTACAAGAGAATTGGACCAATCAACAAACTATGTAAACATTCATTCACAAGAATTACCAAACAATTAAAATCAATATGGAAAGAACATTACCTTTGACATTGAATTAGGGGATACATGTGTTCTAATAATAGTGACAACTCCATGTTGCTAATATTTGATTCATTCTTCGTATGCTTCCAGACAACTGCATCCAATATACAAGTTGTTTGGTGATATCCATTTGTACCTTCCTTGGACCACTTGTAGCAACCTCTGAAACTGCCTCTTGCACAAGTTCTCTTATCTTTTACAATGCCTGCCTTGATGTGCCCCTTTGCACCTCGTGCAAATGTTCCCCTTAATGTATCATCAATCTCGACATATGTGGATCAGTAGGTATACAATAGTACACCATAGCACTACACATTCTTCATACAGGTTTGTTAGCGTAACATGTACTTAAGGGGTTAGGCAGTACACTGTTTTCTTTCATCATTCCTAATGATGAGGAATTGCCACTTGCTATCTTTCAACGAGTTGACTTTGTAAGCATACCTTTGTAATTGTGGCTAAACTTAAAGGAGAGACCTTTATTATTATCATGATGACAATGACCATGATGATGATAGACATGCTTAGATGCTGTATTTTGAATCTTTTCAATGTCTCTCATGCATTGTTGGGCAATACAAGGATGTACTCTTTATTTGAAATAAAAATGGATGGAATCATAAAAGAGATGATACAAAGGTTAAAACTTAAATTGGGATCACGACAAAGATATAAAAGTTATGCAATCATTATATGAGAGCTAGTTATCTCAAACTACAGGGAGCTGGTACTCAAGCTAAAGGGAATCGATGCATTCTAGACATTGCGAGGCTTTAAGAGAGGCCTCAAAGATGATTACCTTGAGTACGTAGAGCCCTTATAGCCTAAAGACTTAGCAGAGGCAATACAATATGCACAGATATTTGATGACATCAAGCGCCGTAGTGCGCGTGGTGGTTCTAGCAGGGTCGAGGGTAGTGAAAAGAGGAGGTCAGGCCTCAAAAGAAAAGTGTTCTGCAGTGAGAAACAAGGGGATAGGACGGACCAGGAAGGACAGGGTGGTCATTGGTCTAAAAAACCGCGACCATCCAAAAAAAAAAGAGACACTGAAATCCAAAAGAAAGAGCAGTATATTAAAGCGCGAAAGGAAAATCGCTGCTTTAATTGAAATGAAGTAGGGCACACGAAGGCTGAGTGTCCAAAGCCTAAAGCCAGCACGAGTGGCAACGAGCCCAAAAAAGATGGTAAATCGTCTAGGCAGTTGCATACAGTGCAGAGACTCCCTCTCAGTTCCGCAGAGTTCAGAGAGGTGACAGTGTGTCATTGTGATGAGCATCACGCTTGTTCAGTGACACCAGCGATGTGGCAGCCTACTGTAGGTCCGCATGACATGGTACGCATGTATGGCACCATAGGTGGCCGTAGAGTCACAGTTTTTATTGATGATGGAGCTAGCCACAACTTCTTGAACTACTCGTTAGTCAAGAAGTTGGGATTAACTGAGACCCGGAGTGATCATGAGTATACTGTTGGCCTAGCCAACGGATATGACAAAACGGTATGGAATACCGTAGTATTGGGGGTCCCATTATCTATACAGGACTACGAGGCTCCGCTTGACTTTCAGGTCATGCACTTAGCCAGAGCAGACGTATATCTAGGCAGGGAGTGGCTGTATGGCTTGGGCCCTAGTCTAGCTCGGAATTACTTACATAATACGCTATGTTTTGAGCACGGAGGTAGAGTCATCACCCTGCAGGGCGACCGTACTGTCCCTCTGCCACACCACTTATTTCCTCCATGGAGCTGTGTACAGCGGTCCACAGAGACCAGATAGCAGAGGGATATGCTTGTTACCCTCTTTTGAATTCTATTTCCGTAGATGAAACGATAAATGATGTTTGCGTAGACAAACAAGGAAAACAAAATAACCTTTGGACGAGACCCACTGTTTGAAAACCCTGTTTGGCATGCATGTGATTCAAACAAGAAAAAATCCAAGGTGAATGAGACATTAAAGAAAAAGTACGTAGATACTTTAATGAATTTATTAGAGGAATTTCAGGATGTTTTTCCTGATGATTTACCAGATGGTTTACCACCATCTAGAGAAGTAGACCATGGCATCGAAGTTATGCCAGGATCAAAACCTATAAGCAAACCTGCTTATAGATTAAGCCACTCCGAGGCACAGGAGGTGGAAAAACAATTGACGGAATATTTGAACAAAGGCTTTATTCGGCCTAGTTCAAGTCCGTGGGCATCGCCTATTCTTCTGGTAAAGAAGAAAGACGGATCTATGCGGATGTGCATAGACTATAGGGCTCTTAATCAGATAACGATTAAGAACAAGTATCCAATGCCACGCATGGATGAGTTGTTTGATCAACTCTATGGATCGAGATACTTCACAAAAATAGACCTGAGATCTGGGTATCATCAGGTTAGAATAAAAGCAGAAGATGTTGCGAAGGTAGCATTTAGGACCCGTTTCGGGCATTTTGAGTTTTTGGTTATGCCATTTGGGCTAATGCTCCAGCGACGTTTATGACGCTAATGGACAGCATTTTACGTCCATATCTGGGAAAATTCGTAGTAGTTTTCCTAGATGATATTCTTGTGTACAGTAAGACACAAAAAGAACACATAGAGCATTTGCGTCTAGTGTTCGAGTTGTTGCGAGAGCACAAACTATTTGCGAAGAAGAGCAAATGTGAATTTTTTGAAACAGAAATTCACTACCTTGGCCATATTATATCCGCCGATGGTACTCGGATGGAGACAGAAAAAGTAGAGGCTATTCTTAAATGGCCAGCACCGAAGAATCTCGAGGAACTGCAGATTTTTCTTGGCATGTCGGGGTTCTACCGACAGTATGTGAAGGACTACGCAAAGATCGCAGTCCCGTTGACTGACCAGTTACGGTCAAAAACAAAAAACATTAGTTGGGGGGAAGCCCAACAGAAAAGCTTTGATAAGCTTAAGGTGACCGTAGCAGCTACACCTGTTTTGACTATTGTGGATCCAAATGAGCCGTTTGTTTTAGAAACAGACGCTAGTAATGAGGCCATTGGGGCTGTACTTATGCAAAGGGGACGCCCAATTACATTTGAGAGTAAAAAGTTAGATCGTGCGCAGCGTAACTACTCGGCTTACGAGCGAGAGTTACTAGCGATAATTCATGCACTGAAAAAGTGGAGACACTATTTATATGGTGCCACTTTTGAGGTCCGGACGGACCATGAAAGTCTGAAATGGCTTTCAAGTCAAAATGAACTGAAGGGTAGAAAAGCTCGGTGGGCGGAGATTCTACAGGAGTTTGACCTTCAGATACGTTACCAGAAAGGTAAGTATAACGTGGTGGCAGATGCACTTAGTCGCATGCCACAGATTAATGAACTTAGTTTCACAGTCTTCAAGAATGATTTCTTGGAGTCACTACGTGGTTTATGTGAGCATGATCCATCTTTTACAGAGGTCTGGCGCGCTGTAAGCGTACGCACTTCTTCACAGACGCGACCATCTCCCTCGTTGGCACGGATTGCTAGTCCGGAGAGACTGGCCGAAGGTGCAACGAGAAGAGAAGCGAGAGTTAGTCCGGAGAGACTAGCCGTGTCTTCTGGGTATAGTTTGGATCCGGAGAGCTCTGACGTAGGCCCTTCATCACCTTTGACTGCCACGGCTTCAAAGGGGAGTGATAAACTTCGTCAGGGGGAGAAATATGCTAATTACTCCATTGACGACGGGTACTTACCCTACAAGGGTAGAATATGTGTACCAACTATTGGTGACTTTCGGGCCCAAATTCTTAAAGAAAGTCATGATAGTCCAAGTGCGGGTCATCCTGGGATTCAGAAGACCTATGCACTAGTAAAAAGACAGTTTTATTGGCCTAGTTTGTTTAAGGACGTCCAGACTTATGTGCTGAAATGCAGTAAGTGCCAGGTCAATAAACAAGAACGTCTTAAGGTTGGAGGACTACTCCACCCGCTGGAGATTCCTCAAGGGAAATGGGAAAGCATTTCCATGGATTTCATTACCGGTTTACCCAAGACGAGTCGAGGGAATGACT
The DNA here is from genome assembly GCF_041138505.1 of Cibotium barometz. Classification (NCBI taxonomy): domain Eukaryota; kingdom Viridiplantae; phylum Streptophyta; class Polypodiopsida; order Cyatheales; family Cibotiaceae; genus Cibotium; species Cibotium barometz. The sequence goes on from NC_141091.1 coordinate 15,935,580, forward strand.
CGGTGTGGGTGGTAGTGGACAGGTTAACTAAAATGGCAAAGTTTATTGCCACGAAGAAAACTGTAAAAACGCCAGAGTTGGCAAAACTCTTTATTGAACATCTCTACAAGCTATATGGCCTGCCCGCAGATATAGTGTCGGATAGAGATAGAAAGTTCAACAGTCATTTTTGAAGGGAAGTCTTCAAAAAGCTGGATACTACTCTGAGTATGAGTACGACAGATCATCCGGAGTCTGATGGTCAAACTGAAAGAGTTAACCAAATTCTAGAGGATATGTTGCGTTCTTATGTTAATAAGAAGCAATCTAATTGGGAAGAGTACTTGCCCTTATTGGAGTTTGCCTATAACAGCTCCAAACACTCAGCGATGACTGGATTTACACCATTCATGTTAATGTATGGATTCCAGCCGAGATCTCCGATGGCTGTAGGCCTAGAAAAGGAGAAGATTCAATCTGTCAAGGATTTCCTTAAAGATATGAATGATATGCTCAGAGCCGCATGTGAGAACATTCGTAGCGCTCAGGATCGCGATAAAACTTATGCGTATAAAGGACGTAGAAAGGTGACCTTTGCAGAAGGTGACTTTGTATTCCTCAAGGTTCCTGCGCAGTCAGAAACCATGAAAACGGGAAAGTGTGACAAACTTTCTCCGAGATATTGTGGTCCTTTTAAAATCCTTAAGAAGATTGGGGACGTAGCATATAAACTTGAGTTACCGGAGAGTTCTCAAGTCCATCCTGTCTTCCATGTCAGTAAACTGAAGAAATCAGTTCACGGGTTAGAGAACGCAGTTTCTCCAGAGATTTTGGTGGACTTGATAGAGCCACCAAAGATACCACATGAACTTGAAAAGATTCTACAGTATCGTGACAAACAAACTCGACATAAAGTGTACCAGGAGGTACTTGTTAAATGGACAGATAGGGATGAGGAGGTGGCAACCTGGGAATGCCGTAGTGCAATTTCCAAAAGGTTTCCCCAGTTTGTTTTCGAGGACGAAAACTCTTCTTAAGGGGGGGGTAATGTCATGTAGGCTGTAATGCCTGTGACCGAGGCAGACCGGACGGCCATGTCCGGGGTTCAGTGGGAGAGGACGCCCATGCGGAGTCATGGGCGGCCAGGCTAGTGTGGACGGTAGGCCACACACTATATAGCCTGGGGGATGAGGGGAAATCCTCATTCTTCCTCTATGGCTGGGTGGTGAGCCAGAGGCCGTCCCCTCTCGTGGTAACGCCCGTAGCGGCGTTACGGATATATAACACCTCCCCACACAAGAGTATTTTTATTAGCTTTCAATCAAAAATAGGCCATAGCCCCCAAAAATATACAAAGTGTGCTTTTAGAGAGCACGACACTCTTCCACAACAAAATTAGAGTGTCCCAAAAATTGGGGCTAGGGTAAAGCCTTTAGGCTTTAATAAATTCAACATTATAAATGTATTTTTTCCAATGTATCAAAATGGAAAAATCAACTACTAAGGTTACAAGCTACGCTTGTAAAAATAAATATGATGCGCATAAGAAACATTCTCCTCGACATTATTCAACAATCCTCGTAATCTTCATCACCTGAAAATATGTAAGATCCCCCTGTTCCCACCGAGCAACAGATTCGGTATACTAGCAGCGGAAGTAGCGCTTCTCGCGCGGGACAAGGGTCCCACACTCGGGGCCTCGCCCACGGATATCCGGATAAGAGACTAATCCGTCGGTTGTTCCAAAACCGAACCCGGAAAAACTTCCTTTACCGGAAAGCACGGGCGATTCCACCAGGATAACTTTTTACTCTAACGTAGTCAAGATCATTTCTGATCGAGATGATCCAATTACATCTATAAGATACTTAGTCAGTTCAAGGAAGAAACTTGCACTTGGATCATTGGGATCAACGCTTTTTTCCCCATTCAAGAGGCACAGCCGTTGATTCCTATCCATAGAACAGTTACTGTCCGGGATTTATTTTTTTTTTATCGTAAAAACAAAAGTTTGAGTCTCGATTTACGGATCCATCAGTCCAGCCTAACCCCATCCAATCCCATGGGTTAGCCAACCGCCTAACCACTGTAGTGATGGGGTCCAATTAAGAATTTAGGTTTTGTCCCGGGTACCAAGGAAAAGAGTTCCAAGGCCCCCTAGCCGGATGTTCATGCAAAATAAAACTAGTCACACCACTCACACACCCAATATGAAATTGCTTTTTCACAGATTCAACCAGTTTAAAACAATCCTTTAATAAAACCATAGTATCACTGATCACCATCTTCCAATTTATCCGGTTGATTCTTAATTTTTCCATCATTCCTTCATCAGAGTATCTATGGCATCATTGGCAACTAGGACGCTCACCACCTGTCCACTCAGGGGCCGTTTCCTAATCCCTAGCCCATAATACTCGGTAATATAATCACTTATCAAGATGGACTCTCGTTGAAGATCAGCAAGATCAACCAACAGATCCATATAAAGGGCCATGGACTCATCCATTGAAGACCAGCAAGGTCAATCAACCAGATCCATGCCCGATTTCAGAAAACAACTCCAACTCTGTTCCAATATCTTCCTCGACGCACGCGTGGGTATCCTAGGCGACCCAGAGCCCGAGCACCGTATGGTCAGCACCCTCTAGGATCCTTCGCAGGTAACCTAGCGCTTCACGCATAGGCCGCTTCCTTGGCCCCTCATCCATCTACATGCATACATCTACATCTCCATTCACATCCACATCTATACATCTACATCTACATGCATCCATCCACATCTCTATTTACATCCTCATCTATACATCTACTTCTACATGCATACATCCACATCTCCATGCGTACATCCACCTCCACATTCACACTCACATCCATACATCTACATCTACATGCAAACATCCACATCTCCATGCATAATAAAATTCTTTTAATTAATCTAGGATGATAGTTCCTAGAATATGGTAGGAAGTCCTCTTTTTATGCTTTGAATGAATTTATTTTATGCGTAATTTCTATAAAAATTTTGCCATAGCTCCGCTACTATGACTGATAAATCTCAATTTCTTTCTAAGGGATAAAGCTTATCATTAAGGAAATAATTAGAATGGTCTCTAATTGGATCATCAATCCATAATGGATTGAATCATCAATATGCATAAACTAAAAGCATAGAAAAACGCCATTAATTTGGCCTCAAGCATAGCTTAATCTTGGATTAAGAAAAAGCCTTATGAAAAGCTTCATTTGGATTGAAAAGAGTCATGAGTATGACCATTTCTTAAGTGATAGAGAGAGAAAAACCATTAGAATTAAATATAAATAGAATTTTATGTAATTCTTTACTATCATTACTTAATTAACTTCAATAGCATTTCAAAAACCATACCAATTAAGCTTCTCAAGCTTGAGAGGGGTTGAGAAGAGAGAATCATTGAGAAATTATAGAAAAGATCAAAATTCACTATACTTATCTTATAATTTGCTTGATTCTTTGATCACGGTAGAGGCCCCCAACCAATCAATTGGTTTAGTATGTTGATGGAGCCACCAATGGGGATTTAAGAAAGAGAGAAGTGTCAAAAACTAATGAATTATTAAAGAATTCATAGTTCTTGTCTTAGGTGGAGTAGAGTAACAATGCATAAGACACTCTATATTTTGGCTTAGGTGGAGTAGAGTAACAAAGCATAAGACACTATATATTTTGGCTTAGGTGGAGTAGAGTAACAAAGCATAAGACACTATATATTTTGGCTTAGGTGGAGTAGAGTAACAAAGCATAAGACACTATATTTTTTTCAACAAGGGGAGGCTTCTATTTATAGGAAAATTTGAGCTCCTAACCAAACAAACTGATTCTAGAATTTTCCAAGTCAGTTTGGTCACTTTTTGACCATTTTTAGGTCAGTTAAGCTAACTTTTTGGAACTAGACTTGAATGAGGAGAGAGGAGAGATGAAATATCTCAATTTTTATGAGTTTAAAACTCATTCAAGCATGTGAAATATGCACCTCCTTTAAAGAACTCTCCTTCCTTACATATGTGTCATAGTTTTTTTTATTAATAAACCTTGTACATTTTCAACTCTTCATCTTATGTGAAATATGCACCTCCTTTAAAGAACTCCTCTTCCTTACATATGTGTCATAATGGAATCATTTTAATATTACTCATAGTTTTTTTACTAATAAACCTTGTATATTTTCAACTCTTCATCTTATGTGAGCATTTAAGGGACTCCCCTTCCTTACATATGTGTCATAATAAAATCATTATTCACAAAATATCTCATATTTTTAATATTGCTCATAGTTTTTTACTAATAAACCTTGTACATTTTTAACTCTTCATCTTATGTGAGCATTTAAGGGACTCCCCTTCCTTACATATGTGTCATAATAAAATCATTATACCCAAAATATCTTATATTTTTAATATTGCTCATAGTTTTTTACTAATAAACCTTGTACATTTTCAACTCTTCACCTCATGTGAGCATTTACTCATTTTTGGGTATTTTCTTTTTACAATTTGGATTTATCTCCTCCCTACACATGGATTGATGCTATTGGCCCATAGGAACCTTAATTGGACCATAATCCAAAGATTTATGAAAATCTAGACCCTTAGACTAAGGTTCTTTATACCTATTTCTAATTAATTCCAATTGCACATTGGAAAATTCTTTTTGAATTTCTGTTTCAGGGGAATTCATCTTAATTATATGAGATATTTTTCTATCCAAAAATATTCAAAATCTGAATATTCTCTCTCTAGAATAATTTTCTCTCTCTAGGTTAAAACAGTTAGAAACAAGGTCTTTATATTTCTGAAGAGGGATTGATTACAGGGGAAGATACTAGACATCAAAAAGGGGGTTGGGGGAGGAATCTTACATTCTACCCCACTTAAAAAACGCGAGATGTCCTCATCTCGCAACTTGGGATAATTTCGCAAGATGCACGAATATGAGACTTAGAGAAAAATTTTAATCAAGATTAACCACCAAGAAAGTCTTAAAGAGGGCAAGATAAGAACAAGATTTAAACTTTATTCATTCTCGGAACTTATACAGTAAAGATAGACGAACTCTTTACACTTCCATAAGCCCGTCCATCATATGGTCACAAAAGCAGTCCTCACAAGCTGCACAAGTATAGGGTAACTCATCTATGGGAATGATTCTGCTGGTTATTGCCGCACCTATCTCAGTGGTATGAGGTGATCCAACAAAAGGACCTCTGAGAGGCAAGCCAAAAACGGGGTAAAGGCATATCTTCTCATGAGGAAGAAAACACGCCAGTAAGAAGACTCGCTCAGAAAACCCAAGATGCCTTGATCTCATAACGCAGTAGTATCGGGGACCCAAACCCAAAGCTTCAATAGCCATGGCCAAGCGGACATTGTTACGAAAGTGCTGCTGACCCCAGGGTGTTACCCTAGTTATGTCTTGATAGGTCCGCCATTTGGTTTGCGCTACAGAAGTTCCCAAGTGAGGGAAAAGTGAGCGCTCATACTGCTCTATAAAATCCTTCTTCACAGACTCACTTGCGTCTTGAAGGTGAGGAATCATTATGGATAAAACTAGTTCTTGTTGCCAAGCCATGAAGGAGATTAAGAAAGAAAGGAGATTGATGGGAGTAAGATTACTGTGAGCGACAAGTAAAAGTTACGACTTATATAGAGGAAGGAGCTAGCGTAACCTAGAAGCCAACAGTAACTTGCCACTGAAGTTTTACCGTCTTACCATGATTTGAGTTTGACACATTTTTCTATAGAAGGCATTAAGAATTTTGAGATGAGGAGATAAAAGAAACTTGTAGGCTAAGTCACCTACTTTCATTGAATTCAGATATAAGGATCACAATATCTGGGGGATAACTTCTTATACTCCCCAAGAGATAAAGAACTTATTTTGGGCCGTACTCGAATGAAAACCAAAACCTTGGTATCCAAAACACCGATTTTCACTTCTGAACTCATTGTTCTGAATCCTTAAAATGGGCGTGACTCCTGAGAAGTATTCTAGGAAAAGGGTCTTCCTTTTTTAAACAGAAACTTTCTTTTATTTTAGAGAGGGAATAATTATAAGATCAGAAAGGGAGATTCTTACTCCTATATTCCTAGAAGGCTGGGGAGGAATCTTACATCCTACCCCACTTAAAAAGTGCGAGATGTCCTCATCTCGCAAGGTAGAGGACAGCTCTTTTTCTTAAGATCCAATTTTATTCTGGGGTTCCTTATATTCTGGTCAACCCAACAGAACACTGGGATAAATATCCCTTATATAGAACTCATCATTAAATAACAATTCATTCAGATCATGTCATTCATATCTTTAACATGATAATGGTCCATTAGACCGAAAGGTTTCCTTCGGAACATTCCTCCACGGAAATTTCAGTCAAGCAAGTTCTCAATTTGACATCCCTTAACTTGATCTACCGGTCAAGTATTAACAGTAGCAATCTAACAGCACAACCCACTATACCTCATAGTGATTTGCTGAATTCATTATCATCATTCTAGTTATGAATATCATCACAGGGACTCGTCCCATTCCCCCTCATTGAGGTTTCATTATATTTCAACTAATTTTTAGAAATCAACATTTTCCAATCAGCATTTTCAATCAGAATCCAAATCAATTCATCAATTCTCAAACAGAATTAAAATCATATCAATCACATTCGAAATGATCATCTAGATAGCATTAACACTTATAATTTCAAGCCTTAGATTTACTCGTATATACTGTCAGTAAAGAGCTGCAGTATACTCTTTGTATATACGGGTAGTCATGGCCCTTGGAATTATAAGGTAAATACCATCATGTCTAGGCCTCAAGCAAGTCAGGGATTTTATATAATTGCGGTACTTCCATTTGAAGACCCAATTACCAAATTACGAGTTTTAGTTTAAATATCAAATTGTATGAATTATATCACACAATTATAACCTTTTAGTCTTTCTAGATAAATTTTTGACATATTTGTCTTCTCAGTTGATCTTTATTAACCAAATGCTCTGATACCAACTGTAAGATCCCCCTGTTCCCACCGAGCAACAGATTCGGGATACTAGCAGTGGAAGTAGCGCTTCTCGCGCGGGACAGGGGTCCCACACTCGGGCCTCGCCCACGGATATCCGGATAAGAGACTAATCCGTCGGTTGTTCCAAAACCGAACCCGGAAAAACTTCCTTTACCGGAAAGCACGGGCGATTCCACCAGGATAACTTTTTACTCTAACGTAGTCAAGATCATTTCTGATCGAGATGATCCAATTACATCTATAAGATACTTAGTCAGTTCAAGGAAGAAACTTGCACTTGGATCATTGGGATCAACGCTTTTTTCCCCATTCAAGAGGCACAGCCGTTGATTCCTATCCATAGAACAGTTACTGTCCGGGATTTATTTTTTTTTTATCGTAAAAACAAAAGTTTGAGTCTCGATTTACGGATCCATCAGTCCAGCCTAACCCCATCCAATCCCATGGGTTAGCCAACCGCCCAACCACTGTAGTGATGGGGTCCAATTAAGAATTTAGGTTTTGTCCCGGGTACCAAGGAAAAGAGTTCCAAGGCCCCCTAGCCGGATGTTCATGCAAAATAAAACTAGTCACACCACTCACACACCCAATATGAAATTGCTTTTTCACAGATTCAACCAGTTTAAAACAATCCTTTAATAAAACCATAGTATCACTGATCACCATCTTCCAATTTATCCGGTTGATTCTTAATTTTTTCATCATTCCTTCATCAGAGTATCTATGGCATCATTGGCAACTAGGACGCTCACCACCTGTCCACTCAGGGGCCGTTTCCTAATCCCTAGCCCATAATACTCGGCAATATAATCACTTATCAAGATGGACTCTCGTTGAAGATCAGCAAGATCAACCAACAGATCCATATAAAGGGCCATGGACTCATCCATTGAAGACCAGCAAGGTCAATCAACCAGATCCATGCCCGATTTCAGAAAACAACTCCAACTCTGTTCCAATATCTTCCTCGACGCACGCGTGGGTATCCTAGGCGACCCAGAGCCCGAGCACCGTATGGTCAGCACCCTCTAGGATCCTTCGCAGGTAACCTAGCGCTTCACGCATAGGCCGCTTCCTTGGCCCCTCATCCACCGTACCGGAAGCTCACCATTTTAATCGCACCGAGGCTTGTCAAGACCTCGGCCGACCTTGCTACGCGAGACGTCCTTCATTGACTCTCCGTCAGCAGTTGCAACATTATCAGTTAGGTCTCCACGACCTTAATCACAAGATAGTCACAATGCTCCCCCAGCAATCTTGACATAAAACAGTCATTTACAAACAGCATTTACAAACAGTTTACAATACAGTTTCTATTTTTACTTTCATTTTTCCACATTATCCCTCATCAATCCACATTACTTATTCCATATTCCATTTATATGTATACTCATCCCATCACATCATTTTCCATCTCAACACTTCATATTCCTTCACATCACATATCGTATATTCACATCCATACATATATCCACATCCACATCCACATTCCCATCCATACATCCACATCCACATCTACATCCATACATCTATTTTCACATCCACATCTACCTGCACATTCATGCATCCACATCCATACATCCACATCTACATGCACATTCACATTCATACATCCACATCTATATGCGTACATTCTCATCTACATGCATACATCCACAACTCTATACATACATCCACATCCACATTCACATTCTCCTCATACATCTACATCTACATGCATACATCCACCTCCACATTCACATCCACATCTATACATCTACATCTACATGCATACATCCACCTCCACATCCACATCCACATCTACATCTACATGCATACATCCACCTCCACATCCACATCCACATCCACATCTATACATCTACATCTACATGCATACATCCACATCCACATCTATACATCTACATCTACATGCATACATCTACATCTCCATTCACATCCACATCTATACATCTACATCTACATGCATCCATCCACATCTCTATTTACATCCTCATCTATACATCTACTTCTACATGCATACATCCACATCTCCATGCATACATCCACCTCCACATTCACACTCACATCCATACATCTACATCTACATGCAAACATCCACATCTCCATGCATAATAAAATTCTTTTAATTAATCTAGGATGATAGTTCCTAGAATATGGTAGGAAGTCCTCTTTTTATGCTTTGAATGAATTTATTTTATGCGTAATTTCTATAAAAATTTTGCCATAGCTCCGCTACTATGACTGATAAATCTCAATTTCTTTCTAAGGGATAAAGCTTATCATTAAGGAAATAATTAGAATGGTCTCTAATTGGATCATCAATCCATAATGGATTGAATCATCAATATGCATAAACTAAAAGCATAGAAAAACGCCATTAATTTGGCCTCAAGCATAGCTTAATCTTGGATTAAGAAAAAGCCTTATGAAAAGCTTCATTTGGATTGAAAAGGGTCATGAGTATGACCATTTCTTAAGTGAGAGAGAGAGAAAAACCATTAGAATTAAATATAAATAGAATTTTATGTAATTCTTTACTATCATTACTTAATTAACTTCAATAGCATTTCAAAAACCATACCAATTAAGCTTCTCAAGCTTGAGAGGGGTTGAGAAGAGAGAATCATTGAGAAATTATAGAAAAGATCAAAATTCACTATACTTATCTTATAATTTGCTTGATTCTTTGATCACGGTAGAGGCCCCCAACCAATCAATTGGTTTAGTATGTTGATGGAGCCACCAATGGGGATTTAAGAAAGAGAGAAGTGTCAAAAACTAATGAATTATTAAAGAATTCATAGTTCTTGTCTTAGGTGGAGTAGAGTAACAACGCATAAGACACTCTATATTTTGGCTTAGGTGGAGTAGAGTAACAAAGCATAAGACACTATATATTTTGGCTTAGGTGAAGTAGAGTAACAAAGCATAAGACACTATATATTTTGGCTTAGGTGGAGTAGAGTAACAAAGCATAAGACACTATATATTTTGGCTTAGGTGGAGTAGAGTAACAAAGCATAAGACACTATATATTTTGGCTTAGGTGGAGTAGAGTAACAAAGCATAAGACACTATATTTTTTTCAACAAGGGGAGGCTTCTATTTATAGGAAAATTTGAGCTCCTAACCAAACAAACTGATTCTAGAATTTTCCAAGTCAGTTTGGTCACTTTTTGACCATTTTTAGGTCAGTTAAGCTAACTTTTTGGAACTAGACTTGAATGAGGAGAGAGGAGAGATGAAATATCTCAATTTTTATGAGTTTAAAACTCATTCAAGCATGTGAAATATGCACCTCCTTTAAAGAACTCTCCTTCCTTACATATGTGTCATAGTTTTTTTTATTAATAAACCTTGTACATTTTCAACTCTTCATCTTATGTGAAATATGCACCTCCTTTAAAGAACTCCTCTTCCTTACATATGTGTCATAATGGAATCATTTTAATATTACTCATAGTTTTTTTACTAATAAACCTTGTACATTTTCAACTCTTCATCTTATGTGAGCATTTAAGGGACTCCCCTTCCTTACATATGTGTCATAATAAAATCATTATTCACAAAATATCTCATATTTTTAATATTGCTCATAGTTTTTTACTAATAAACCTTGTACATTTTCAACTCTTCATCTTATGTGAGCATTTAAGGGACTCCCCTTCCTTACATATGTGTCATAATAAAATCATTATACCCAAAATATCTTATATTTTTAATATTGCTCATAGTTTTTTACTAATAAACCTTGTACATTTTCAACTCTTCACCTCATGTGAGCATTTACTCATTTTTGGGTATTTTCTTTTTACAATTTGGATTTATCTCCTCCCTACACATGGATTGATGCTATTGGCCCATAGGAACCTTAATTGGACCATAATCCAAAGATTTATGAAAATCTAGATCCTTAGACTAAGGTTCTTTATACCTATTTCTAATTAATTCCAATTGCACATTGGAAAATTCTTTTTGAATTTCTGTTTTAGGGGAATTCATCTTAATTATATGAGATATTTTTCTATCCAAAAATATTCAAAATCTGAATATTCTCTCTCTAGAATAATTTTCTCTCTCTAGGTTAAAACAGTTAGAAACAAGGTCTTTATATTTCTGAAGAGGGATTGATTACAGGGGAAGATACTAGACATCAAAAAGGGGGTTGGGGGAGGAATCTTACATTCTACCCCACTTAAAAAACGCGAGATGTCCTCATCTCGCAACTTGGGATAATTTCGCAAGATGCACGAATATGAGACTTAGAGAAAAATTTTAATCAAGATTAACCACCAAGAAAGTCTTAAAGAGGGCAAGATAAGAACAAGATTTAAACTTTATTCATTCTCGGAACTTATACAGTAAAGATAGAAGAACTCTTTACACTTCCATAAGCCCGTCCATCATATGGTCACAAAAGCAGTCCTCACAAGCTGCACAAGTATAGGGTAACTCATCTATGGGAATGATTCTGCTGGTTATTGCCGCACCTATCTCAGTGGTATGAGGTGATCCAACAAAAGGACCTCTGAGAGGCAAGCCAAAAACGGGGTAAAGGCATATCTTCTCATGAGGAAGAAAACACGCCAGTAAGAAGACTCGCTCAGAAAACCCAAGATGCCTTGATCTCATAACGCAGTAGTATCGGGGACCCAAACCCAAAGCTTCAATAGCCATGGCCAAGCGGACATTGTTACGAAAGTGCTGCTGACCCCAGGGTGTTACCCTAGTTATGTCTTGATAGGTCCGCCATTTGGTTTGCGCTACAGAAGTTCCCAAGTGAGGGAAAAGTGAGCGCTCATACTGCTCTATAAAATCCTTCTTCACAGACTCACTTGCGTCTTGAAGGTGAGGAATCATTATGGATAAAACTAGTTCTTGTTGCCAAGCCATGAAGGAGATTAAGAAAGAAAGGAGATTGATGGGAGTAAGATTACTGTGAGCGACAAGTAAAAGTTACGACTTATATAGAGGAAGGAGCTAGCGTAACCTAGAAGCCAACAGTAACTTGCCACTGAAGTTTTACCGTCTTACCATGATTTGAGTTTGACACATTTTTCTATAGAAGGCATTAAGAATTTTGAGATGAGGAGATAAAAGAAACTTGTAGGCTAAGTCACCTACTTTCATTGAATTCAGATATAAGGATCACAATATCTGGGGGATAACTTCTTATACTCCCCAAGAGATAAAGAACTTCTTTTGGGCCGTACTCGAATGAAAACCAAAACCTTGGTATCCAAAACACCGATTTTCACTTCTGAACTCATTGTTCTGAATCCTTAAAATGGGCGTGACTCCTGAGAAGTATTCTAGGAAAAGGGTCTTCCTTTTTTAAACAGAAACTTTCTTTTATTTTAGAGAGGGAATAATTATAAGATCAGAAAGGGAGATTCTTACTCCTGTATTCCTAGAAGGCTGGGGAGGAATCTTACAAAATATAAGCCTAATTAATAATTAAATTAATCTCACAAATATTAAACTGGCACAAACCATCACCAACTCATGACTACCAGGCGTAAGTACCCCAGGAATCACCCTGCCATACAAACCTAACTGAAATAATCATAGACGGTCCCAAGCATACGTCATATACCGCACGTATTAATATTTATAGTGGTGTCACCCATGATATTAACCTAGCCGGCATGACGCAAGAGTAACCTAGGCGTCCCCAAATTACTCAAGAGGAGAAAATAATATTCTTAAAGAGGACTTAAAATATATTCTCATGACATCCCTCTTGCTTGAGTTTGCAATTGCCCTCAATTGCAGGTTTGCTGGGTTTGAAAAGAATGAAGGATCTTAGGATAAGCTCGAAAAAATTTCGCGGGCATCCATTTTGCATCTTCTTGAGGATGGTTTTTGAATGTCAAAAGATATTTGATGTATTGGTTCCCAGTTCTTGTTGTTGTCGTCTCTTGATCAATAATAGCATCAGGAATTAAGACTTCTTCCTCTCCTTCAACAAGAGGTGGTTCCTCATAAATTGGGTGAGAAGGAAGTGTTCCTCGAAAGGGTTTCAAGAGATGAATATGGAAAGAGTTGTGGATATTCCAATTAGATGGCAACTCTAGTCTATAGGCCACATCGTTAATCTTTTCAATAATTTTAAATGGTCCATAGTATCTAGGTGCAAGTTTAACTGCAGGGAATTTTTTCACACTCTTCAATCGTCTCTTCTCAATTCTCAATAGTACATAATCACCTTCTTGGAATGAAAAATCTTTACGCTTCCTATTTGCTTGAAATGTATACTTCTCTTGAGCTCTTGCAATACAATCACGCACTTCAGATAAAATGCGATCAAAGTCTCGAGTATATTGGTTAGCAGCTTCAATCTTATGGGAGAGTCTAGTAGCCGGAATAGGCAAAGCTCTACCATAGATAATCTCAAATGGTGCTCGACCAGTAGCAGAATGAGGAGCATTATTATAAGCAAATTGGAGTAGATGTATGTACTTATCCCATGAACTAGGTTGCTGGGAAACATAGGCTCTAAGCATATCCAAGATAGTGCTATTCGTGACTTCAGTCTGTCCATTTGATTCAGGATGAAAAGCCGTAGAAAAATCTAACTTAGTGCCTAAGTTTGAGAAAAGAGCAATCCAAAAGTGACTACAAAATTTGGAATCTCTATTAGAAACTATCACTTTGGGTAGACCATGATGAACAAAGATTTGCTTGACAAATATGGTCGCAGCTTGCTGAGAAGTCAATGTCTTTTTACATGGAATGAAATAGGCTTGCTTACTAAACCTGCCCACTATTGTCCAAATCATGTCATGATGACTGGAAGTAGTAGGAAAGCCTGTAATGAAGTCCATAGACACTTGTTTCCATGGTGGTCGGTCTGGAATGGGTAAAGGCATAAGCAATCCCAAAGCTTTGCCTTTGTAGCTTTTAATTGCTTGATAAATTTTACACTTAGCTACAAATTTGCTACATCATTTTTCAAATGAGGCCAAAAGAATTCTCGAGAAACTACTTAAAGTGTAGCATTGACAGCTCTTTGGATGATGTCGTCTTCGTCATCATAAGATGGCAAGAGTCACGCTTACGCCTTCGACTCGTGAGCTGTCGCTCCAATTCAATTCACATCTCTCTCTCTTCTACAATTTGTTGTTGTAGAGATTGGAGTTGCTCTTGAATTGAAGGTAAAATAGGAAAATTTGCCATAGTGCTCATGCAAACAATGTAAATAAGTAAAATTGATATTATTTGATGTATGTAAATAAAGCACATGATTGTACTTATCTCAATTCTCTCGCAATTTGATTTGTGTTGAAACTGAACAAAGACTTTGGTTCAATGGTTGGGTCGAATTCCCTTCGTTTCGCACAAGTCGCGAGCAATTCCAAGTGATTTAGGAGACTTGGGCTAGTCGAAATGCTGAAGAAATAATTTTTTGCACCTTGAACACTGCTCAAACAATTCTAAAAACTTGGCCAAACCTCTGTAATAATTTTTGAGAAATTTTAGAAATTTTTACAAATTATTTTGAAATTTTTTGGCATTTATTTGGCTTTTTTAAGCCTCTTTGAGCCCTGAAAAATCAATTTTCTGCACCCAAAAATCTGAAAATTGTAATTCTTTGGAATTTCCCTTGAAATAGAAAAATAAGTAGTGTGAAAGCTCCAAAAGTTGATGTGACATGCATTGGGCTTGGGAAAGTAGAATTAGGTTAAGTTGAGGATTTGGCTTAATTGAGATTAAGTAATTAGTAGCTTAATTGATTTTTGTGGTCTTCTTCTCACATTTTTTTTTGCTCGTGAGGCTGCAAATCGACGCCTCAAATTTGCTTGATTTTATTTATTTTTCATGGCTTAAAACTCACACAGCATGCAATAGGTTGTTTCTACCTTGAACCTTTGCAAAAACTGAGCAAATCACATGAGGTTTTTGGCTATGGGGAATCCATCTATATGGTTGGATTTGAAATTCATGAGGCTTTGAGCAAAACCACTTTTTGATGAAGAAGAATAGTTTTAGGAAGAGGTAAGTGGGTTTGAGAAGTAGAGCTAGTTTGAGAATTTGAATTTTTGGTTAAAGACCACAAACCCTTCTTTTGCCCACCGGTTAAAAGCCTGCAACTTTCTTGAGAGTTGTGTTGATGAAGACCTTTCCCACCTTTCCACAAATCTCCTAGCCCAAGCTCTGATACCGCTGAAAACGGAATCGTTCTCTAGGATAGCTTGTGGAACACTTGAGAAATTCAACACATAAATTCAACCATGAAAACACATGCTTTGCAGGTTTCAACAAAATCAAATAAAATTGAACAAAAGCATAGCAAACATAATACTTAGCTCCAAGACAAACATGCTGGGTGCAATCTTCCCCCCTCTTGTGTGTGACCTCCCCACACAAGAGTATTTTTATTAGCTTTCAATCAAAAATAGGCCATAGCCCCCAAAAATATACAAAGTGTGCTTTTAGAGAGCACAACACTCTTCCACAACAAAATTAGAGTGTCCCAAAAATTGGGGCTAGGGTAAAGCCCTTAGGCTTTAATAAATTCAACATTATAAATGTATTTTTCCCAATGTATCAAAATGAAAAAATCAACTACTAAGGTTACAAGCTACGCTTGTAAAAATAAATATGATGCGCATAAGAAACATTCTCCTCGACATTATTCAACAATCCTCGTAATCTTCATCACCTGAAAATATAAGCCTAATTAATAATTAAATTAATCTCACAAATATTAAATAGGCACAAACCATCACCAACTCATGACTACTAGGCGTAAGTACCCCAGGAATCACCCTGCCATACAAACCTAACTGAAATAATCATAGACGGTCCCAAGCATACGTCATATACCGCACGTATTAATATTTATAGTGGTGTCACCCATGATATTAACCTAGCTGGCATGACGCAAGAGTAACCTAGGCGTCCCCAAATTACTCACAAGAGGGGAAAATAATATTCTTCAGAGGACTTAAAATATATTCTCATGATAGTATAGCAGAATCGGATGCTTAGTACTTTGACAGTGGTGCTAGTAAGCACATTACTTCACAAAAAGGTTTGTTCTCATCTCTGGATTCTGTCCCAAGTGTAAGAACCGTCACATGTGCAAGTGGTTCCTCGTATCCTGTCAAAAAAGTTGGTAGAGTTGTGCAAGTGGTTCCTCGTATCCTGTCAAAAAAGTTGGTAGAGTTGTGCTCACTGCTGCAAATGGGGATGCATTTTCTATTTCGAAAGTTTTATATGTGCTAGGAATTAAGAAGAACTTGCCGCCGTCAGTTTTAGCCTTAGCCTTTTCAAGCTCTTGACGGTGAAATTTATGGATGACAGATGTACAGTTCATGATAGAAATGATGGTTATTCTATCATTGCCTTAGGTACCTTGTTTCATGGCCTAGATAAGATGGATGTATTTGAGAAGCTGCAGCATGATGCTTGCTCAGTCTCTACGACTAGTATTATGAGTGATGCAGAATTATGGCATGCATGATTTGGCCATCTGAATTATGGCAGTTTGTTATGCCTTCAAAGGCATGATATGGTGTCTGAGTTGCCAACTCTTAAGACCCCTACTAGACATGTATGTGAGGGGTGTATTCTTGGTAAAATGCATCGGGCATAGCATTTCCAAAGGATGGATCTGTGAGAGCTGTTAAGAAATTACAGCTTATACATAGTGATGTATGTGGTCCTATGAGGACACCATCTATTGGGGGATATCTCTACTTCGTCACTTTTATTGATGATTACTCTAGATATAGCTGGGTGTACCCATTAAAGTAGAAGTCGGAGGTTTTTATGTGCTTTATCCATGGCTGAAAATGCATGTGAATGTAAAGTTGGCACCCTTCGTTCAGATCGAGGGGGGGAGTATATGTCCAAGGAATTTCATGCCTATATGGCTTTAAAAGGCATAAGACATCAATGTACAGTGCCATACACACCTCAGCAAAATGGTGTGGTTGAGAGGAAGAACATGTCCCTCATGGAGATGGCACGACGTATGGTACCTCATGTTTTTTGGTTAGAGGCAACTATGTGCACAAACTATGTGTTGAACAATTGCCCTACGAAGGCGTTGCAGTCTAAAACTCCTTATGAAGCTTAGCCTGGCAGAAAGCCTTATGTGGCTCGTTTGCGTGTTTTTGGTTGTCTTGCTTATGCTCTTGTACCTGAGCAACAATGTAGTAAGCTTGATAAATAAGATAGTTAAATGCATATTTGTGGGATACAGTTCATAAAGCAAGGGATATAGACTCTACCATCGGGCCTCAAAGCAGATTTTGGTAAATAGAGATCTTGTTTTTGTCGAAAACTCAGTTCAGCCCATGCTTTCATGCAAAAAACAACAGAATGTATGCTCATAGGACATGCTTGATTCGCTCCTACCTTTGTTTAATGGAGGGCAGCCATATGTAGACCAATTGAATGCTCAACCGAGTGCTGAAATTCAGCCTTTTGATGAGGCAATTAGTGAGGATGTAGTAGATGAGGAGAGAGAAGCCATAGAAGAATCTAGGCGTATGCCAAAATGGCTTGTTCAGACATTGAGGGATAGAAAGTTGGCAGCTTCTTTACCTAGCAGAACTCATGCAGGTTATCATGCGGATTTCTCATGTGGATCATGCTCTCATTTCTACTTTATGTAATGAGGAGGAACTTGTTTCCTTTGAGGAAGCACATGATGATGATCATTGGATGCATGCTATTGTTCCCGGATGAGTATAACTCTATACTCAAGAATGACACTGGTATTTGACAGATCTACCTCATGGCAAGAAGGCCATTGGTACTAAGTGGGTTTACAAGTTAAAACACAAAGCAGATGGTAGCATTGATCGCTACAAGGCTAGACTTGTTGCAAAGGGATATGCCTAGAAAAAAGGCATTGATTATGATGAGACCTTTGCACCCACATCTCGTATGACTACCATTAGGTGTCTCATTGCTTTGGCAGCACACCATGGGTAGAATGTACATCAGTTGGACATTAAGACTGCATTCTTGAATGGTGATTTACATGAGGAGGTGTATGTGTCGCAGCCTCTTGGTTTTGATGTGAAAGGGGAAGAGTCTAAAGTATGTAGGTTGAAAAAGGCTCTTTATGGCCTTAAGCAGGCTCCTAGAGCATGGTATGAGAAGATTCATGCATACTTGGTTGCAAATGATTTTTGCAACAATCCAACAGAGAGTACCGTCTATGTGAAGAGGAGTAAGAACACATTTTTAGTCATCGTTCTATACGTTGATGACATGCTGCTCACGAGACCCAATATAGATCAGATTTCAGCCTTTAAGGCTGATTTGTAGTCATCGTTTGAGATGTCAGATTTGGGGCCCTTGCATTATTATTTGGGGATTCAGTTTATGCAGCGTAATGATGGCATTGTTATGCTGCAGTCTAAATAAATACAGAAGCTATTGAACAGGTTTAATCTTGAAGACTGTAAACCTATGGCTACACCTATGGAGACAAGTACTCGACTTAGTCTTCAAGATGCAGGAGACTCTTTTGATGCTAGTTTATATCAGCACATTTGTATCAGCACAGGCTGTTGGATCCTTATGTATGCAACACGAGGCTAAATATACACTATGCAGTCTCATAGTTGAGCAGATTTATGCATAGCCCAAGTGGGTTTTCCACTATTTGCAAGGCACTTAGTATTTTGGATTGTTTTATCCAAAGGGGTGTGAGTCACAGCTGCATGCTTTTAGTGATTCAGATTGGGTTGGATGTTATGACACACGAGTGTCCACTAGTGGGTTTTTCTTTCGTCTTGGTGATTCATATATATCATGGCTCAACAAGAAGCAGCCTACAGTGGCCACTTCCAGCTGGTGAAGCTGAGTATAGGGCAGCTTTTATAGCTACAGTTGAGTGTGTGTGGCTCAGATGTCTTATGGCTGATTTAAGTGTTGGACAGTCGCTAGCACTACCATTTTCACTCATTAGCCAGAGCGCATTAGCAGTTGTGAGGAACCCAGTGTTTCATGCTCACACAAAGCACATTGAGGTGCATTACCACTATGTCAGGGAAAGACTCTTTGCAGTAGAGATCAGCTTGATCTATGTGCCTACACATGACAACATGGCAGATTTATTCACGAAGGCTCTTCCTCGTGAAAAGTTTGAAGCTTTTCGTAAAGCTTTGGGCTTACTGCCTTTTCAGGATTGATCAGCCATACCCTGTACATGTTTACATCATCATTCCAGGGGGGGTTTATAGCATTATATGGTAGTGATGTGTGTGAACACACTTAGGACCGCCAAGGCACTTTTTCCCTCACTAGGAGGTTTTTCCCCCCGTGCGTATGTACACCCTCTTATCTACTCATTTTGGGGTGTGTACTTATCTTTTGTATCCGACACACATTTGTTCATTCTATTCTAGTGAGTTTGTGTGCTCTCAAGCTTCTCTATCTTGTGTGTATGCATTGTTGAAACCCTAACCCTAATTCCAACACACCATGTTATTATTGTGCAACACATGAGTTTGCATCAATCCCACGTTGTTTATAAAAGTTGATTTTTCTCCTTTATAACAACAATGAGAATGGATTATTGACATTAGTTCTCCATATACTTAGGCCCACATCATTGCTACCATTGAGCAAGCTAGCGCATTGTCTTTGTTTCTTGAAAGCAATAATGAAAACGAATCATAGTGCACCATATGCTTGAGTTTAAACAAGAAACCGTAAACATAAGCTACCCAAGCATTCTAGCTCCAAAAGTTTCATTCGCATCATTATAAACAAGAATGACTGTATGCTTAAGTTTAAACAAGAAACCACAAGCATAAGCTACCCAAGCATTCTAGCTCCAAAAGTTTCATTCACATCATAAACATGTTTAATCATAATTCTAGCAATTTTTTTTAAATTCATGCTTTCAACATTGTAATTGGATGAATTTTATATATAAGAGAATTTCTATGCTCTAGGGCTATAGTCATCATTTAGGAGAAAATTTTTGGGATTTGAATAGAAGCAAAATATTTTTCTTCCATTTCTTCCGCACTCCCCTTCCCTCCCTTTAGCACTATCTAGCACGGGGCCTTAAATGCCCATGGTGGCAGATGGGATGTAAGCTCAAAGACAATCCCACCACTTGCCGCTATTTTTGGGCCGTTGGATCCTAGCAAGGTAAACTAGGGGTGGTAAACAAAGGTTGTTGACGAGAAGTAAACTAGGATTATTGGTGTGATTGTGGGGAAGCAAATAGACTGGTAACCTAGAGGAATTAGTAAACTAAAAAAATTTGTAAACTAGGCGACAAGATCTAGTAAACTTGGAAAGGTAAACTAGGAATTACAAATAAATTAGGAAAAGTACGAAACTAGGGATGGTAAAACTAGGGGGATATGTGCCTCCATGCATGTTTATAAGATTCAAATATTCAATTGAAAATAGGGCTACTAGAAATGACTACTTGGTGAAATGGCTAGCATGAAAGTTTTCACATAATGCTAGGTCGACGGTCTCACCTTGTGTATGTACCTTTTTTTAATTCGAAAATCATAAAAAAAGCTTCTAAGTCCTCGGGCCTTGCTTGCCAATTCACATCCCTAGTTTACTTATTTTTCTAGTTTACCAACGTAGCAACTTAGTTTGCCTTTTCACAGTTCCAAGTCCATAATCATCGCCGTCCCCCCTAGTCTACTTCTCACAGACAAATCTAGTTTACCACCCTTGGGTTAGCTTCCCTAGTTTACTAGGAACTGAGACGGCTCAAGAATGACTCTTATAAAGACCCTTGTCAGGTGGGATCAAGGCTCAGAGATGATCTCTCCGCTTGGCCCCAGTGTGAGATAGTGTTGTGGGACCTCTCTATGTCTCTCTCGTGTGTTTTTCAAAGGCAAAGCAACTCCCACAAATGGGCGCTCTGGTCTGAAACGCATCTCAATCATTATTCGCCGATTTCCTGGCGGGCGTAGGCTATCAAATTACGCCATTTCTTCTAAAGGCTCTCCATTGTATATGCACAGAAAAGACTAAAGTTCCTGAGAGGAGTAAATCAGGTGGTTTGCCTTCAAGAAGTTGCTTGCTGTTGCTACCGACCCAAATTTCTAAACTGCGCAGGTCTGGTTTGAGCAAGATCTGGGCTCGAAAACCCATTTGAAAAACTAAGTTTACCGCCTCTGATGGCCTATGTGGATCGTACATTCTCCATCAGCGAGGATGACTTTGAAGGCACCTTCATTGTGCACAACCGCCCCCCTGTCAAAGAGATTGCTCTCGCGGTCTCGCTCTTGTCCTTTGGCACCATCGGCATCGTTGTTGGTTTCATCATGATGTTCAACAAGGTCGGTGGCGACCGTGGCCATGGTATTCCTCGTGAGCCCATCTAAATTTTGATTATCAACATGCTTTTTTTATGCTAAAAATGCTTCCTTTTTTGAACCCATCTCAGTTTCGATGCTAAAATGTGAACCCATAATGCTTTCTTCATGCTCCCATCTCAAGTTTTATGCTAAGAGTGCTTTAATGAACCCATCTTAGTTATGATGACATGTTCTCATCAAATGCATCTCAAAACATGCTTTTTTTCCTTGGACCCATCTGTTTTTCTTCTTTGAAAACCATCTCAGTTTCAGTGCTAAAATTGCTTACCCGTCTTATCAACTCATCTCAGTTGTGATGCTATACATGCTATGCTGTGTAAGAAGTTTAGTCGGTTTGTCTTAATAAAGAGTAAATTAGTTGGTTTGTCTTCAAGAAGTTGCTTGCAGTTTCTGCTGTTGCTGCCACCTTGAAAACATACCAAATTCTAAAACTGTGCGGATTTGATTTGAGCAAGATCGGGGCTCGAAAACTCATATGAAAAAATAAAGTTAACAGACTCTAATGGCCTATGTGGATTATACATTCTCCATATGTGAGGATGACTTTGAGGGCACCTTCATTGTGCACAACCGCCCCCTGTCAAAGAGATTGCCATTGTGGTTTTGCTCTTTGCCTTGGTGCCATCGGCGTCATTGTGGGGTTCATCACGATGTTCAACAAGGTTGGCGGTAATGTGACCATGGCCATGGTATTCCTCACGAGCCTATCTAAATCTTGATCATCAACATGCTTTCTTCATAGACCCATCTCAGTTTTCATGCTAAAGATGCTTTCTTTTAAACCATCTCAGTTTTGATGCTAAAATTTGAACCCAGCTAAGACTTGATGTTTTTTTCATGCTCCTATCTCAGTTTTTATGCAAAAAATGCCTTAATGGACCTATCTCATTTATGATGCAAAAAATAAAATGTTTTTGGACGGATTTCGTCAAACCCATCTCAGTTTTGATGCTAAACATGCTTTTTTCCTTGGACCACGTAAGTTTTGATACCGAAAATGTTTTTTTTTAATTTTTGGAAAACTAACTTAGTTTTGATGCTAAAATTGCTTACCCATCTCAATTGTGATGCTTAACATGTTGCTTTTTTGTTTTGGACTGAGATTAGTGTTGATACTAAAGGCGCCTATACTGGTCTTGATGCTAAATATGTTTTTTCTTGCATCTATATGAAACCTGGCTGAACTAGACACAGTTGTAGAAACACCTCAATGAACTGATCTCGAGCCTATGCACTCGGCATGAGGAAGGGCTGCACACCTGAGGCTGAGAAAAGAAGGTGGTGGACTGTTCTAAGCTATGTTAGAATGCTGTAAATGCTTATGGATGATAGAATACCTTTACCAGATGACTGGTGTATGCCTGGATGATGCACTGAATGCTGGATACTGATGTAGACTGATGAATAAAGGCTGAAATTGTTGGGAATCTGCAAACGCAGGTCTGCAGGGCTGAATACTGTTGTAGGATTGATGCTGGACTGAAACGCAGGGCTGGATTGCTGTAGAACTGTAAACGCAGGGCTGCAGTGAACTGAACACAGGCCGGTTGCAAAGCCTTCAATACCGTACCACGTGCCAAGCTTATGCACAGATTGCATGATATTGAGGTACCCGAGGATATGCAGTGGGGGATATATGCTTTGTATGAGTCTGTGTGACAGGCAGAGTCCGAGCTCTAGGTGGACTATCTGATAGGGTGACCAGCACGATAGGGGTGAAGCAAGGATGCCCGCTATCTCCCACCCTCTTTGGACTGTACATTGATGCGGTCTCTGATTATGTAGACAGATTGGGAGTCCCAGGGGCATGCCTGGCAGGGGTGTTGATACCCATCTTGTTATATGTTGATGATATTGTTCTAATCTCAGACTCTCTGGAGGGATTACTTTGACACATGGATGCATTACAGGCTTTCTGTGTGGATAGAGATCTGACAGTGAACCTTGGGAAAACCAAGGTTATGGTGTTTAACACCACACAGGCATGGGTTACGAGATTAGAGCCTCAGTTTACTTTCCGAGGGGAGCCAATACCGCGTGATCAGGATGGATATCATCAGAGTGGACACAGAGAGGACATGGACTAGTCCCCTTGAGCCCTTGGGCACGAAAATGGCTCATTACAAGAGCCATTTTCTACACCTCTCACCGGATGATTTTATCACCCGCCCGGCGTACATGGATGTACACCTATCACATGGGATACGTTGTGCCATTGGACAGATCCGGACCTCATCACACTAGCTGCGAATTGAAACAGGGCGATATGTGCATCAGATCTTGGATGACTGCATTTGTTAGTTATGCTACCAAGAGGTAGAGACAGAGGAACACTACATTTGCCGATGTATAGTCTATTATGGGATCCGAGGGAGATATCCATAGTCACATGGGACACGAAATGGGGACGGGGAACGGGGACGGAAAAGATTGAGAATGGCCATTCCTTGTGACTATAGAGTGACATGGGACGGGAATGGGAACGGGAAGATGCTGCCATCCCCAACATTCCCAAGACTAAAAATGCCCATTCCCTGTGACTATGGAGATATCACTGCCTCTTCCGAGAGGGTTTTGGGCCGTTACGCAGGGTCAAGGAGTTTGAGGATCAGAGATGCCTGGGATTGTTTCTACTTGAGCTCAGGAGACACAGAGAGATCCTCTTGGCAGACAGGAGGCCGAGCCATGATGTACCTAGACAGAGGACCCTGACAGATTTCTTCGGCACCAGCACCAGCAACCCAGCCCACACACCTCCTGATACCTCCTCCATTGGGCCATCAGGGCACCGACCACGCTCCCAGGGAGTCACCACTGAGAGAGCAGTTATCTTATGTCGTGCTCGTTGGCCACGCCCACCAGGATCCCGACCACGGCATGCTCACCATCGCCAGATCAGAGCCATTATTGCTCGGCATCGGAGGCGCCTACCTTGCTTCTACGACCTCTCCATTCTAGACAGTCCCATGGCAGAGATACTTGATCTAAGGACAAGGCAACACTTCAACTGATCAGCATACATGGATCTACCTGATGTACATTTTTCAGCATTTTCCAATATTTTCTACTCAGTATCATCTCGGAGTCTTACAGTTTTGTTCTTATAACTGGAGGACAATTAGTTTATTGTACTTTTTAGTCTCATTTAGTTGTTCTCTTTGATGAGACACCAACAGATGTACTCTCAGTTTTGGTCTCATAGGCTACTATGGCCTCTTAGAGACGTTAATATATCATTTCATTTCTCTCTCTCTCTCTCTCTCTTCTTTCATTAATGAACTATTTGTTTTTTTGTTATATTTATCTTTTTTTTATCCTTGTCGTTTCCTACCTGTTTCCGTTTCCTAAAATCGTAACGGTTCCGTTTCCACCGTTTCCCACAAGAATGGAAACATTGGTCAAAGGAGGATGAGAGTACTTCAGATGTAGAGGAGCAGTGTAGTGTACCCATGGACACAGGTGCTAGTTCTAGCGGTGCAGGCTCTATTCCTTCAGATGATTTACTAGATCTAGACCTTGGCATCGAGATGCCTCCACTTATGAGCATTATCCCATGCGTACGTTATCTCCTAACTTGGGGTTAATCTAACCTTGGTTAGCACGTAATAGCCATTAACACATGCATGCGATAGGACACAGGTCAACGTTGACCCTAGACCAAAAGGCATAGGAAGGTGTGATAGGAAGCCATGTGTCCCAAGCCAAAGTGTGCAATATTGTCAAGCTACACAAATCCGAGAAGATCGAATTATTTAAAAGTGATCACACTCCAAGAATTCAAGAAATTTAGACAATATCTGCCACATGGTTGGACAGAGGACTTCTCAAAGAAGTCCAAGCTCCGATGTGTTGGGATGCACTTAAAGGACATGATAGGTGATTGGTGGCTTGCCAAAATGCTTGATGGCATGATTGTGCCACATCATGGGCTGATTTCAACGCGGTGTTCTATGCTCAATTTTAGCCGCCAAACTTTGAAAAGAATGTATGTAAAGAGTGGGACTACGGGCTGTCCCAAGATGAGGTGAATTTTGTAAGAGGCTTTAGTTTTCATCTCTCTCTCTCCACATTCCAGCATGCCCAATGCCCCCGACTCCCCGCCACGATCCCCTCATCAGCTCTAGATCCAGGACATGCTCCACCACCATTGAGCTACCTTTCCACGTGATGTAGCTGAGGGAGACCTCTTGGTCATACTCATTAGCCCCATGCTTGATATTTTGGAGAGTGTTATACTATCTATTGGGGGCTGATGCTTCTCTCATGTTCCATGTTCCTGGTATTCCATGATGAAATTCCATGGACAGTTTTGTATCACCGTGAGATAGCTTTGTTTTGTTTCTATTTTATTTTCTGTTCCATGATGAGATATGCCATGGACATTATTGTATCGCTTTGGTCTCGTAGGCCCATTGGGTCTTTAGTAGATGCTTAATATATCTATGTATCTTTCTTTCTCGTCCCATCTTTGTACTTTTAACCTGTATAGAGGGTTGTGCTCTGCTCTTGAGCTGATGTTTTCTTCTTTTACTAATGAATCTTTTCTTGGGGAAAGAAACTTATGGAGTTTCTTGTTTTAGTAGTTACCCTTATCAGTTGAACATTACATAATAAATTTGTGCTTCCAAAAAAGAGTTTTTGTTTGCATTTTTTTAAGTTTTTTTTTTAAGCTTTTCTTTGCTTGCTTGTTATTTGTTGTTGAAAAAGTGCAATTATTCTCTTGATTTCTAAGCTTGAAAATATTTCAATCTTATGAAGGTATTTTACATCTTGGTGAACCTTGCAAGGCTAGTTACGATTTTGTTACATTTCTCAAGGTTGCCTTGGTTTCATGCAGGGCTTTTTTTTGCCATCCTTGGATCCATCCTCTTCTTACCGGGCTTTTATTACACAAGGATTGCATACTATGCATACAAAGGCTACAAAGGATTCTCATTTGCAAACATACCAGCCATGTGACCATCAATGAAGAGCATGTGAAGACAAGTAGATGAACACACTGCCGTACGGCTCGGCCCATTTTCAGAAAGGAGCAGTGTTTTGTAGCATTTCATGTACAGGTTTGCCATTTGATCTTTGCAAGTACTGTGTGGTATGTTAAGCTTGCTTGCTGTATATTTCCTCAATGAAATCAAAAGTAGGATGACAGGGGGACTGCAAAGCAATTCTTTGTGTCACAGCATGGATTGGATTCCTCTTTGGAACTGTGGTTTTAATCAGAGATTGCACTTGCATTTGCATACCTCTCATCAGAAACCTCATCGTGCTCATTTAACTGTTCCTTTACATGAATGATGAGACTTAAGATTTGTTACACCAATAAGGGGACCTTCGTTTTCATATGTGAAATCGGTTACCTGAAGAATTTGATGCTGCATAAGTATGCCAAGTCTTGTAATTTTGTACACTATGCAGTCATGGTCCCTTTTTTTCTTATTGTTGATAAAACCCTTCCTTTTCTTTGTTAATTTTACCATGTCTGTCCTTGAGGTTTGTCTCGACTCTTTGTGACATACCTCTCTCAGATATGATTGAAATTATGAAGTTTGCAGGCTTTTGTCCCACATGGAAGACGGGTAGTAATGTAATCCCGTATTAATTTTTGCCTCCTATTGCTTGAGGTTATAGATTTGTGCAATGGGGCTCCCCCAGACAGGCTATGTTTTACATGTGTGGATGCAGCGAGGACCAAGTCCAGTGTGTGGAGTCTGGACAGGCCTGGATAGGAGCAAGGTGCCCACAGGTAGGAAGACTAGGCAGCATGTGAACAAATTGCGGAAAGTATTTGGCACTCTAAACTTAATACTTCTAAAAAATATTAACTTTGATGAGTAATAGCATGTTGTGAGCAGCTTCACCAAAAAGCAGACGACGTACAAACGCAGGGCTTTACGAGGCCTTTCTCCTCGGTCTTTTTCTTTGTGATTCAGCCTACACCTCTAGTCCATCTCCACCATTGTGAGTAGCCTGGAAGTGCAGCAAAATCAGCAAATCAGCAACAAGAGTCTTTCCTTAAGTTCTGCCAGCTGGCTTGGGTTGTTCGGGAAGCAATCCTTCGTTAGTTTGTTTTTTTTTTAAGTTTTCAGTTTTCAGTCACTTTGGTCAGCTTGTACATTGCGAAATTTTCTCTAAGAAATAATAGATAAACCTATGGAAAGTTCAGTTCATTCCCCAAATTTAGCAAAATTCAAAGAGCAATCTTGATTGCATGAGAGTCTATTCACAAAGCCTCAAATCATCAACTCCATTTTGCATAGTGTAGACCAAGTGCTATGACATTCCCACTCATCAGTGCCTAAGAGTAGGTGCAGGTTCATGCATAAAGTTGCCACAAAGTTGCCACAATGATAGGCAAATCTTTATATGTAAACTATTAAAATTGCATTTCTATCACTGGAAGGGCAGACAGCCATGATGAAGGGTAGGACTAAAGAGCATGCACGCACACAGTGTTGGTTTTCGTATCATTGATTGTTTTAAGTTTTCTGTTGTATGATTCTCTTTGTTACTTGATTGCTTGCTTTCAGTCACAGAATAACTACAATCTGCTTTATGTGGCTCTATTGGCTAGTTAAATTACAATGAGAGTGCTTCCTTGGGTGGGGAAAGAAGTTCTTCTTTCATGAGTGCTGAAGTCTCCAGGAAGAAACCCGTGAGGGTGGTTCCATAGGGTATATTGCAAATTGCGGTTTAGACAAGCGGAAATGATACATCGAGGTACCATAGTACTGATTTGGAGCTTAGGGATTCGCGCAAAGTTTTGTTTTCTAGCCATTATTCTAGTGTTGGTTGTGTGATTAGAGGGCGACTTGTAGTGTTAGGAGATCAGTGTCATTGGGCAGCAAGAGAATTGGTAGGTACAATCATTACAATGAGCAGCAGGATAAGAGCTCCAAGCATGGTTCAAGGTCTGATGACAATGGCTTGAAGAGTCATCATTTAGTAACATATTTTTGCAATGATGAGCTGCACCACCAAGATTGCAGGAGTGCATAATGCATACAAGTGTTTTATGATTGAAAACCTGAGCTTGTTATATCATCCCTTAAGTGCTTGCTATATCATCCAATGATGCAAAGGTGAGAAATCAGATGGTGGCTTTATCTTTCACCTTGGTATTTATGCCCTTAATATTATTGTTTCTTGTTTTATTTACTTTTCTATACACAACTAGGTGTGGTTAACTTGAGTATCATTATTATCAATTCAGAAAATAGAGATCCTACAAGATCTTGAGATACTTACCACTCTGGTGAAGACCTAAGTAGGTGTGTCAATGGGCCCTACTAAAGCTAGGGGGGGTGGTTGGTGAAATAAGCTCCTACATTTTTGTGTACATGTGTGATTTGAATAAAGGTGATTATGGGTTGGGAAGTTTGTCTTTTCAAAATGGTGATATGGAAGTAAGAAAATTTGACTTTTCTAGATGATTATGTTTTGTTCCTGAGCATGAATGTTGCACATGTTTGGAAGTAATATGTATGGATGAATTTTCATATGTTACATGTAAATTTTTCATTTGATTGAGTTTTTCTATGTGAGTGTGTAACATCTTAAAGCCAGTTAATTGGAGCCTCACACGTGTTTCCAATGTGCTAAGTTTTGGTACACTTCTTGTGTAGCTTTATTTTTCATTGAGATTAGTATATATTTTTCTAGCAAGTTCATAAAAATCTTCTCCTTTGTAGACACATTTTTCCTTCTCTTGAGTAGCAAGTTGGTACATTTTTTTCTTATTCATATGTAATTTAAATTTATTTAAAGTACTTTTACTCCATTTTTAAAACTTTCATAATAGAATATATTTGATGCACAACATGCTAGTTTTGTAATTTGGTTTGGAAATCACATATTTATTTGATTTGTTTATTAATGCTTGTCATTGATTACTTAATCTAATCACCAAAGATTATTTTGTAATTTTGAGTGAGTTTTTTCCTTGTTTTAAATTTGTTTCATGCATTTAGTTAAAGTTTTTTTAAATCAATAAATAATATACAATGTAAGCACCTCATTTTTTTGTCAATCTTAGTTTTTTCACATGAAATAATAATTGTTTTATTGATTTACATGTCATTTATATAATTAATTGCTAGCTATAAGTATCTAGTTTATAAGCTTAATGGTTCCATGTGAGACTCTATGTGATGTTTTTTCACATGAAATACTATTTGTTTATTGATTTGCATTTCATTTATATAATTAATTGCCAGCTCTACAGATATCTAGTTTATAAGCTTAATGATTCAATGCGAGACTCTATGTGATGTTTTTTTTCCCTTGAAAACTTAATTTTTCTTTATGAATTTATATGCCATCTATTTTTTTTTCTATTAAATTCTAGTGGCTAGTTTACCAACATAGTGGTTTTACTCAGTGCAAGGCACACCATTAAATTTAAACCTATTTTAAAGATCTTGATTTGAGGGTTTTGCTAAAGCCTTGATCATAGGGCAAAGCAACCTTTTAAGATTGATAGCGTTTGATATTTTGTTTGCTTGCATTCAAAAATAATAATCTTAGTGTAAGCTACCACATAAAAATGAATTTAAATAATTCTTTCAAAGCACAATAGTAGGCACTAGAGCATTGTTTGGGTTTTATGATATCTCACAAGGGCCAACTTGAACTTGCATCCATCACTTATAGTTTGGTACTACATGTAAGAATGAAATGAAATTATTCTTTCAAAGCACGATAGTAGGCACTATAGCACTTTTTGTGCTTTATGATTTTCTAGCAAGGGCTAGCTTAAACTTGCATCCATCACTTATGGTGTGGTACTACATATAAGAATGAAATGAAATTATTCTTTCAAAGCACAATAGAAGGCACTATAGCACTTTTGTGCTTTATGATTTTCTAGCAAGGGCCAGCCTAAACCTGCATTCATCCCAAACTCAGTTTTTGATGAGGCCCATAATGCTACCAACAAACTCACCCTAGCAAACACAAGTTAGCTCTTACCAAAGTACTATCCAACAAATAGGATGATATTATATTTTTTCAAGAAATGTAGTCTCTCTCATATTAACTATGACAACATTATGACCATAAGATGTATCTAAAGCATAAGACAAAAACTGCCATTATAACTAGTTAGATACTATAATGACCCTAGAGATTACAATTACCACTATAACTAGTTATAGATTACAATTATCCTATAGATAAAGAAAACCATAGGCTACTCTTGACCACTCAAGGGTCAAACTATTGAAAACACGAGTTTAAGGTCTTGAAAACCTGAAACAACCTTGTTAGCTTTGGTCTACTACACGTGTCCAAAACCAAGCACGAGATTATTTTTGTACTTTGATACTTGTAGACTTATAAAAGTTTGATCTCGTTACACTATGCAGATGAATGGGGAGCATAGAACTTTGTGTTTTTTTCTTCATTGCCAAGCATGTTTTATCAAATATTGATTTAATTGTCAAGCAGGTTTTATCAAATATTACAAAGGATGGTCGATAAGATTGGTCAATGTAAAGGTAAGTCACATGAGCTAGGCACAAGTTGTGTACTAATCACATGGGTAATGTATGTAGTTTCATTAAAAAACTATACTCTCATTTATTGGGCTAGACGCATGTATGTAGTTACATAAAAAAGTATACTCTCATTTATTGGGCGAGACGCATGTATGTAGTTACATAAAAAAGTATACTCTCATTTATTGGGCTAGACACAGGAGGATTGTGTGGCATCTAGAAGTGTTAGGACATTTATACCACTTGAGAAAATTACTTCATGCACATATCAAGAAACATAAGTGTAGACATAGGCCTTGAGCAAATCAAACATAGAAACCCTAGCATAAACAATAATCAAAAAATTAAACATCACCATCTACATAAAATTGTGCTCTTCATGATTGGATTGGTCTCAACACTCTTTAGTCGCCTCATTTCTATCCTTAAAAGAACATACTTTCCCTCATTAATATGACATGTTTACGTTTCTTATTTGCTTGTGTTTTTGTGTTGAGCTTTCTAGATAGCTAAGCAAACCTCATCATGGATGCTCTAGAAATCTCTAGTAAATTGATATGTAGCTTGTACTGTATGTGAAAGACAAGTAACGTGTGTAGGAAGGGATTTGCACATAGACTACCTCAAAAGTTGATTTGCCAATAGCAATACGTGGAAGTGTTATAGGAAGGGATTTGCACATAGACTACCTGAAAAGGTGATCTACCAATAGCAATTTGTGGAGTGTTGTAAGAAAATTTTAAAATGTGTAAGTACTTATCCCACTACTTTGGTTGACCCAAAATATAGGGTTGTAAATAAGTCGAGAATAGTGTTATTTGTTACCTTAGTTTGACCAATAGATTTGGGATGGAAAGTAGTAGTGAAATCTAGTCTAGTACCAAGATTATTTAATGCAAAATTTATTGCAAAACGTCACTATCTCTATAAGAAACAATGACTTTTGGTAAACCAAAATGAACAAAGATTTTTTTCAAGTATAAATGTGTAGCTTGGTATGCAATTAAAGTCTTTTTGCAAGAAATAAAGTATGTCTATTTACTAAATTGATCCATAATTGTCCAAATCATATCATTATGGTTAGAAATAATAAGAAAACCATTGATAAAATCTATAGACAAGTGCTGCTAAGGTGCATTGGAATTGGAAGTGGCATTAACAAATCTTGTTTCTTACCCTTATATTTTTTGGCAAAAAATGCATTCAAAAACAAACTTAGCTATATCACGTCTCATTAAGGCCACTAAAAGTCTTTAACTACGGTCTATAGAGTGGATGAAACTCCTATATACCCTACATAAGGAGGATGGTGCAATTCCTCAATAATGGACTGTATAATGGTTGGGTGATGTATAGTCTCATTTGGAAGAAGAGGTATCTCGAATGAGGAGTCAAATTGTTTTCTTCCATTTTAGACCATGTAGTGGAAAAGTCAAGGTTGCTACCATATGTGTCTCTCATTTTCTCGAAAGAAGAACTCTCAATGATAGAGATGTTATGAACACTAGGCCTTTTACTTAGAGAATTAGCTACCACGTTTCCTTTACTAGGTTGGCAATGTGACCTAAGCATTCAATTTTCTTTTGGAAAAAGCTACTCTTCTCAAGATTGAGATAGGCATCTTTTTCCTTAAAAATATTGAATGCAGTCTTCAAATGCTATTTATGCTCCTAGACACTCTTACTAAAGAACATAATATCATTAAAAAAGATGACAACATGCGGCTGTGTTACAATGTGACACACGGTGGGCATGAGCAGCAAACAAGCAAGTTTTGAAATTTTAGGAAGATTCTAGTCATCATCCTCTACTAAAGGTCGCCGAAAAATTGGTGAGTCCAAACTGTTAGCCTTCTGCCTCCGAGAAGTTTAGGTGTGAACTGAGCTAATCACAGGAACTTTTTACCTTGTGGTGCTGGTAGGGGTTTATTCCCCGTGATAAGACACCCTTAGTGTATTATCAGCCACACCAGCCCGCCTAGTGCTAGGGCTACTAGAGTTGTACTCCACTCACTGATTATCTAATTCGAGTACACTATCGTCTCTTTTGTTCTCTGAGCTCGTGTGCGTGTTTTGTCTGTGAGTCTATGCAGAGCATCTTCTTTCAAATCCAACATTAGTATCATAGCCTTGTTATTTATTGCCACTCCTATTGATATTCATCTCATTGGCGTCGCTACTTACTCGTTCTGGGTAAGACCTTGCTCTATGCACTTTTAATCAAATCTAGGGTTTTGCCTTCTGTTGTCATTCGTGTTATTTTTGTTAATATTGCCGTACATTCAAGGCTTACCCCTGCACTAGCTCTTCACTCAGCTCTTTAAGCAGAGGTTTTCAGTTGGTACTACTCTTGTTGTTGTTGCTGCTCAGTCATTCAGCTTTCTTTTGGGTGTTGGGCTTCTATGTCCGTTAGCTTTGAACTATCAGCCTCTTATCGTTCCTCTTGAGCATTTGACTTTTGTATCAGTTGATTTTTCTTGGTCAACTCATTTCGTAAGTCAGTGTTGCCTTATCATTTAGTATTGCCTTAACTGTAGCTTAGCCCTTCGATTTCTGTATTCAGTAGCCTTCAGCATTCAGTGCTTCACTCTCCGCTCTCAGCACATGGCTCTCTCGGCTTTCAACATTCAACACTTTGCTCTACATTCAGAAGTCTGTTTTTCTGTCTACAACTTCCTATCTTTAGCAGTTGGCCAAGTTTACCTTTCTGGCTGGGGTTTACTTTCAACTGAGTCAGATTACACTGTCGACTTCGAACTACTGACTCCATGTCAGCATCATCATATGTTGTCCCCACGTCAGGTTCAGAATTGTTGATTCCACATCAACATCAGATCTACTGATGCCACGTCAGCTTCGGAAATGCTGACTCCAAGTTAGTTTCAGACTTGCTGACTCCACATTAGCTTCGGATCTAATGCCATGTTAGCTTTAGAACTGCTGACTCCACGCCAACATAAGATCTGCTATGCCACATCACCTTCAAAATTGTTGACTCCCTATTAACATCAAACCTGCTGACTCCACGTCTACTTTGGATCTGCTGAAGCCATGTCACCTTTAGACTTGCTGATTCCACGTCAACATCAAACTTGCTGATTCTATGTTAGCTTACGTCTTGTTGATTCTACGTTAGCTTTCGTCTGGCTGATTCTACGGCTTTTGTCTTGTTGATTCACGTCAGCTTTCGTCTTGCTGATTCCTCTTGCTGATTCCTCTTCAGCTTTGAATATGTCTCTACGATAGCATTAGGACTACTGTCTCCACATCAGCATTAGATATGTTGATTCTACGCTTTCGTCTTGCTGATTCCACGTCAGCTGATTCTGACTTGCTGCTTCCCCATCCGACTCCATACTTGTCGATTCAGCAACCCGCTTTTGGTAAGTTTGCACATCCCTCTACAGGCATTTAAAGTACTTTGACTCCCTTGCATGTAATCCCTGTGTCAGATCCCTCTAGCTTGTATATTTCATTCTATGCAATATGTCTGAAAACACCAATGAATTGTTGGGCATACTGTCCGAGGACAAGTTGGATGGAACCAACTATCCCATGTGGATATATATGATGCATATGTTCTGGTGGCTAAGAATCTATGGGTATATATATTTGGTGGTGTTGACACCCGACCTACTGGGCCCATCATTTGCTGTTAGCACGCCCTCTAGATCCACTGTTAGAACCAGTGAATCTAGTTCAAGTGGTAGTGTATAGCATGCACCTATTCCTCCTACATTGGAACAACTCATGTGGGATGCCAAAGATGCACATGCATATGTACTTATTGCTCTCTCCTGCAAAAAACGACAAGTTATTCCTCACATCCGATCATGTTCCTATGCTAAGAGTGCATGGGATGTCCTTGCCTCTCTATATCAAATCTGCAATGAAGCTCGAGTCACCTATCTTCCAAAAAAGCTTGACTTGGAGCATCTGACAGAGGGTGAATCTATGGATGCATTTCTCTAGACATGTATCTCATTTTTTGTAGACATAGCCCTTGTTGCTACTGCACTGAGAGGAATCGATTTCTCACTTTGATGCCTTGGAAGATGACAATTGGGTTTCATCCATACGTTCAAAATTGGATTCTCAAGATGCCCAATTATGGCATGTTAGGTTTGGCCATACATTGATTGGTGGATTAATGATTTTGCATAAACAAGGGATACTAGAGGACTCGCCTTAACTTGATACCCCACCTAGATATGTTTGTGAAAGGATGTATCCTTGGCAAACTCTCTTGCCAACCTTTCCCAAAGAATGTAGCAAATAGAGCTGACCGCAAATTGCAACTCATACATAGTGACATATGTGGTCTAATGTAGACTCTGTCTTTGGGAGGATGTATCCTTGGCAAGCTCTCATGCCAATCTTCCCCAAAGAATGTAGTAGATAGAGCTAACCACAAATTGCAGCTCATACATAGTGATGTATGTGGTCCAATGCAAACTCCATCTTTGGGAGGAAATCTTTACTTTGTGAGACCTTTATTGACGATTATAACAAATTTGGCTAGTCTTACCCCCATGAAAGCAAAATTAGAGGTATGTTCTCATTTTTAACACTTTCTTGCTTTGGTTGAGAATGAAATTGGTTTAAAAGTCCAAACCCTCTATACAAACCGAGAGGGGGAATATGAAACTCATTTAAAAGTCAAAACCCTCCATACAGATAGAGGGGGGAATATTTGTCTAATGATTTCAAGGACTTTTTGGCACAAAAAGGCATTAAGAATCAATGCACAACCCCTTATACACCACAACAAAATGGTATTACTAAGAGAAGAAACATGACTCTTATGGAGATGGTTAGATGCATGGTCAAGGGTCAGAAGCTCCCACACACAAGCTTGGGATGGAAGCAGTACTTTGTGCTACCTACGTGCTGAATAGGTACCCTTTGAAGACAATCACTCCTTATAATGCCTGGTTCAATAGATAACCAAAGGTTGAACACATGCGTGTCTTTGGTTATTTGGCAAATGCACATGTGCCATCTTAGATCTAGAGCAAGCTGATGACAAGGCAATGAAATGCATTTTTATAAAAAGCAAAGGTTACCGTCTCTATAATCCTCTCACCAAGAAGAATGTTTTCTCTAGTAGGGATGTTCTTTTTGTAGAGGATTCGGTCTATCCAATGGTGGAACGCCTATGCCTATTTCCCATACATGTTTGTTGGTTTATTACCTGTGCGAGTATCTATTGATTCTCAGAAGATTTTACCTTTTGATCCAAGTTTTTTGCAACAAGATGCTTCTAATCAATGAGTCTAGGCTTATGCCTAAATGGGTTAGAAGCACTTTTCAAGATAGCAAATTGTATGCTCCTTTGTAGAGTAGAACTAGGTTTGGTTGTGCTGAAGCCCTCTTCAACAAACATTACTAAATTTTCATTTCTTCATTCTCTACATGAACCTGAGTCTTTTGAAGAGGCTCATGAAGGTCTAAATTGGGTTAAAGCCATGCAGAATGAAATTCAAGCCATTAAACAAAAAGGTACTTGGGATTTAGTGGATCTACCTCTTGGGAAGAATACAATTGGTACTAAGTGGGTTTAAAAAGTCAAGAGAAAGGCTGATGGATATGTGGACATGTTTGCACTTGTAAAAGGTTATGCCCACAGTAGGAAGAAAGGCTTTGGTTATGTCCCCACTTTCCATATGACCACTATTAGATTTGTTATCTTTGGTAGCCCAGTGTATGGATGGAAAGTACAACAATTAGACATCGAAATAGCATTCTTGAATGGTCACTTGCAAGAAGAAGTTTATATGAGAACCCACTAGATTTGCCCAACTTGCCCAAGAATAGAAGGTATGCAAGCTTAAGAAAGCTCTTTATGGTTTGAAACCATAAAATTCATGCCTACGTGTGTGGACAGGGTTACCAGAATAGTCCTAAGAAAGCACTTTATATGTTAAAGTTAAAAAGGACCATGAGGATTTTCTCATTGTTATCCTCTATGTTAATGGCATGATGTTGAATGGCAACAATGAGGATTTGATCATAGGCTTTAAGGCTGACTTTGTCTCACAAATTTTGAGATGTCAGATCTTGGTCTTTTTGGGTATGCACTTTATACAACAAGACAATGGTCTAGTCATCATTAAACAGTCAAAGTATATCAAGGCACTGCTTAAAAGATTCAATATGGAAAGTTACAAACCAAATGGAGCCTGGTGTAAAGCTCAATCTGCAACATCCCAAAGAATTGTTTGACATTACTACTTATGCTCAAGCTATTGGAATGCTTAATCTGTTTGTGCAATGCATGGCTACACACCACTATGGTGTGTCAACTTTCAAAGTCCATGCATTTCTTGGCAGGCAGTTAACATATCTTTCGATACTTGTTGTTGTAAGGCACTCAAGAACTTGGATTGTTCTATGCCAAGGGGGGTGATTTACAACTGTAAGCCTTGAATGATTTAGATTGGCTAGGTGATTATGATACGACAGCCCACATCTGGAAACTTCTTCTTTCTTGGAAACTCATGCATATCTTTGCTAAGCAAGAAGCAACCAACTATGATAACATCGTCTTGTGAAGCTAAATACAGAGAAATACTCACAAGTGATAGTTGAATGTGTATGGTTGAGAAGATTGACTGGAGGATCTTTGTGTCCCTTCAAACACTCCTATTCTCACTGACAGCTAAAGTGCAATGGCAGTTGTAAATAATCATGTCTTTCATGCCAGGACCAAGCACATTGAAGTGCGCTACCACTATGTTAAAGAGAGACTACATGCAAGTGGGATCAATATGATGACCTATTACAGTACACATGAGAATGTGGCAGATCTTTTTTCTAAAGACTTATCATATGAAAAGTTTGAGGCCTTCAGCAAAGCTTTAGGCCTCATCCCCTTCAGAGACTAATCTATAGTTTTTGTAAGCCTCACATTTGTACTACATGGGGGTTTGTCATATATTTATAGTAGCACTACATGTGAGGCCACCCATGTTCTTCCCCCTAGGGCACTTTTTCTTCCCGCTAGGATTTTCCCCCCGAACATCTAGGTGTGAACAAACACTGTAGGGTCAGCTAGTATATAATCAATCTCTCACCTTGTTCAAGGTTGTTGTTCATTTGTACTTTCTCATTTATACTAGTTGAGAGCTTCATATCTCTCTCTCCTATTAAGCTAGCCATTCTACACATCTCCACCCCTTTCTCTCCACCACCTACTCTGTGTATGTTCTTTGGTCTTGTCAAATGTGGGCTATATAGCACTGGTAGCAATATTGTTTATCTGTGCTATATAGCACTGGTAGCAATATTGTTTATCTGTGCTATATAGCACAAGCTTTAATAATAGATGGTTATGTGATATATAACAGTCGTTGTGCTAAATAGCACACACTTTAATAAGTGTAACTATAGCTAGTTATGTGCTACATAGTAGTCTTTGTGCTATATAGCAATTTTATGGTGTAGCTATAACCTACTCTATGCTATATACCATAATTTTTTGCTATAATGGGCTAGCTTGTACATGATGTGCTATATAGCACAAATTGTAGCTATGCTATTTGTTCTAGTGTAAGCTATATATAGCATAATATCTTTGCTATATAGAAAAATAAATGTGCTATATAACCACAATAGTAGCATAATCTATGTGTGATATATAGCACTTGTAGCAATATTTTCTATCTTTTTTGGGAATTATTTTCTCTTTTTTATTAGTGTAACTATAACCTAGGTTGTGCTATATAACACATTATGTGGAATTTAATCCCAATCTTGGTAAAGAAAAACCAAATTAACAAATCTTCATGGTACTCTAGTATAAGAGAATATTGTAGTTAAAGACATACTTTAATTACAATTTGACCTGAATCTAGTACAGACTATAGTCCATCTTCATTCCTACATGGCTATCGCCTTGTGGGCATATGTAATTGTATATAGCCTCATGGATTATATATAATAGGTAGTACATGATAGAATCCTTATCCACATGGATTATAGTTAATAGGTAGTCCATGCGAGAATCCTTATCCACTAGTTCCATATGAAACTTTAGGACAAGATGAGAGAAGATGTGGACAACATGGTTGTTTTCAAGCAAACAATAATGATGGTCATCCTACTTGATAGCACCATCTAGAAACAAAGTATGAGCCTCTACTACAAAGTCCCCCACCTGTCTCTAAGCATACGCATGGCTATCTTTTGTTTGGCTTGGTTGCAATTCAAAATGTAAAACTCTACACCTTCATCTATATTAACATCAAAATTTTCATCTATTTGGCTTGGTTGCATTTCATATGTAAAACTCTACACCATCATTTCCTTCATCTATATTGACATCACAGCCCTCATAGATTGTCACCTCTAGCCAACAAATCACTGAGCAAGTGTTCACAGACCTTATAGATTGGTTTTGTGTATGCACCCATGATAAAAGTAGGACAATTGCCTTGTCATGATTTTGTTTAGAATCATGCCAAAAAAAACCTAGAGATGCTATGCATGCATCAAGACCCATCAACTCTTTTACATCCCCATGTTTTGGATCTATCTACATCCCCAACCTTCATCTCCTAGAATACTCTATTGGTCTCTCCATCCCCAAAATTATAGCTTGTGCTTGCTCCTCCATCACTAATGTATTTGCCAAGAAACACATGTCCGTTGCTTGCCTCAATAGTATGCCATCAATCTTGAGTTGTTCATGTGTCAAGGCCATTTTAACCACCACTACACTTACACCATCATGTTCCTCCTTGCCATGGCTGGATCCAAAGAAATTCAAGGTCAGCTCCACATTTGTCAAGGCAAAAAAATTTCTAACAAAAAGCCTTCCAATAAAGTAGAATGGCCTTTCTCCTTTTAAACCATGATGCTTCTCCATATCTCGACACCCAATGCTTCTCCATCTCCCCACACTCAATGCTTTTTGAAATGAACATCTTGATCTTGTAGCTTGCAATGAAACAAGAAGCAAAGCTAAACAAAGAGAGTGTCATGCGTTTTTTATCGTCTAAGATGTAGAAATGCATCTCTTTGATTATAGTGTTTTGTGTCGCGTTAATGAGTAATATGCAGGATGGTGCATTGATCAATATGCCAATGTATGTAGTAATGTATCTCATTTTGCTCTTTGACAGAGTATTTCTTTGTAAAATCCACTATAGACACAACCGTATCTTCAAGATAGTTCTTTAAGCATTCCCTAAGGTGATCAACATATCATCTCTGTATTGTGAATTTATGCCTGTTGAATTTTATTGTATGTTCTTTCAACAATTACACCAACTCACTTACTAGTATCTCTTTGTGAAATAATTTTTTTTGAGTTTTCTTCAAACCCTCTTTAATCAATCCAACACCTTGATGGTATCCGTTTGGGTTGTTGTAAGATTCTTCATGTAGACAAACTGCAAGCTTCTTCTACACATCACAACTTTCACATTCCCCCATGAGGCACTTTCAACTAACAAAATGTTGAATCTTCAAAACTAGAACATATTCATAACTCCTATAATTGTGTGACCCCACACTGAAGGCATGGTCACACATACACATACAAGTTGATTCATGTAACCCAAATAAATATGTGCAAACACAATTGTTGATGGCATCATTTAAGTAAATCATTTGTATCCTGTGAAATGCAACAACCTAAGTTTATGTCCTTTAGCTTGTGTTCAAACAAGGGTTTTAACTTCTCAAAGCTATGTTACTCAATATAGTGCTCTCTGTAAATGAATCTTTGAACCTGAGATAAAAGTCAGTCTGCAATAAACAAACTAGAAGGTTTAAAAGTCTTCAAAAGCTTAGACAAATGAATAAAAATAACACATACTATAACTTAAAGCACATAATCTACTATATAGCACATACCTCTACACGACATAATATAAGCCTAGACTTCTATATATTATAGCTCAAGCTACATAGGAGAGTATAAGAATAAATATTATATAGCATAGTTTGGCCATATTAGAGAGTTTGGAAAAATCCCCATAATTTGGGGATTCCAAATCGTGGCACTTTTGAATCTACTTATTAGAGTATTTTGAGCATACCAACTCCAAATTTGTCAGAGATTATATATTTAGAGCCTACACGTCAAGAGCTTTCCAACAATATGTCACATGAGGGGATTTTGACAAAAGATTGATAAGGTTCATTGTACTCCCCATTTGTGAATCTTTGCAAAGTGGGAATTGGGAATTTCCCAAATTCCCTAATGTTATCTTAGATTTTACTACTAAGACTTCCACATAGCTCAAACTCCCTAGTATTGTTTTATCTACTACTAATAATTCTACATAGCACAAACTACTATATATATTATAGAGTACTTATGTATATAGCATAGAATTGCAATGCTATATATCAGAGTACAATTTTTTGGCTTTATAGCAATCT
This sequence comes from Cibotium barometz, assembly GCF_041138505.1. Classification (NCBI taxonomy): domain Eukaryota; kingdom Viridiplantae; phylum Streptophyta; class Polypodiopsida; order Cyatheales; family Cibotiaceae; genus Cibotium; species Cibotium barometz. The sequence goes on from NC_141091.1 coordinate 15,976,826, forward strand.
CTCTTGTTCTATATAGTAGAGCCTATGCTATATATGATCTCCTATAGTACAAGTTGTGATGTGCTATATGGCATAGGTTTTTCTCTATGTGCTATATAGCAAAGAGTGTGCTATATGAGTTCGTATAATATAGCACATCACAGGCTGTGTTGTATGACACATATAGTACAGGTTATGCTATATGGCATATATAGCATATATAGCACATATAGTAGCATAGCATGTGATCAGCCCATATAGCACATCATAGGGTGTGCTATAGCCCATATAGCAAAGCTTGTACTATATAGCACATCACAGGTTATGGTATATAGCACTCTATGTGCTATATAACAAATCACAGCCTATGCTATAGCACACATAGCATAGGTTGTGCTATATGTGTTGTTCTATAGGTGTTAAGAGAGGTGTAACATTCAACAAAAGTAGAGAATCTTGTGCCTATCACTCATGAAGGAGATGTACAAGGTGAGGCAAGAGTAGAGAATCTCTCGTTTGTGACTCATCAAGAAAATGTATAGGGTGAGGCAAGTGTATTGATTTCTGTCTATTCTAAGATGGAAAATGCCCTTGTTAGGCAACACTCGAGTATTCTCTCTCCAAAATATGACAAACATATCCTTCAATTCAAAGGTTAACATAGAATTATATTGTAATGTTTTGCACATATCCAAAGGTATCGTGTCTCCATTCCCATCATCGCGGCTAGTCTACATCTTGTAGAATAAAGAGTTTCTCACAACAGAAAGCACATACATAGTTGCAAAAGGAGTTTCTCACAACAGAAAGCACATACATATTTTTGTGTTGCTCTACAACCTTCATAATAAGAATAGGAGGAATGTTCCAACGCTGCTTCCATTATTCCATCTTGAAATTCTTAGCAAAACCTACTAAAATGTGTACAATGCAATCCACAATCTTCTCTGCAATAGACTCTTCTTTGTAAGGTCGATGTTGGCATTCTTTTGCACGTCTTTCCCACCTCAATCGTTTCCTTTGTTCCTATTTTCTTGCAATTTCATAGCTCCTGATGATTTTTGGTCCAAAGTCACTCAAGATGCTTCTATGATTGCCTTCTTCATGAGGTCATACTATCACAATTGAAATGTCTAGTTACAATTTTCTCTGCATGAAATCTACAGCACCTACTGCAACCTCATACTCCAAGAGTTTGTGGGCCTTTGTGGCCTTCCTCTTCTTGGTGGGTGTCAGCAACTCTGTGCCCAATGAGGTCTCTGATGCCCCTATAGAGCAAGCTGCACTACCATGATGACAGTAGGGGGTATGGGCAGAGCACTATAGAGTGTTGTGATAAGGGTGTGGAAGATTTTTGAAGAAAAAAGGCAAGAATTTGGTTATTTGGAGAGTGAATAGTGGAAAATGAGAAGGGGGGGGGGGGGGGGGGGGGCTGTTTATATAGCTTTTACCTAGTAACATACGTATGCAGGTTGATATGTATGTTCATACATAGACCATTCTTGGAAACATGCTTATGTAGAGCAATAAACATGTGTTCATAAAATAGCATGTTCAAAATGAGAGAGAGAGAGAGAGAGAGAGAGAGAGAGAGAGAGAGAGAGCACTGAAAGGAGTTACGCAGGATAACAAAGATAGAGAGGGGGAGAGGGAGGAACCACGCATGGCAAGCCAAAGAGAGAGAGAGAGATGCATGCTTCATAATTGCCTGATTCAAACCACCCTTTTTTTTAAAGTTTCTTCAAGGTCTCACATTTATTAGTTTTGATTTTGGTTTCAAAAGTTCCACCTCCCACCCAAAAAGAGGGGTTTTAGTGCCACATTTACCAATTTCTTTGAGGTTCCACATTTACTAGTTTTAATTTTGGTTTCGAAAGTTCCACCTCCCACCCAAAAGAGGGGTTTTAGTGCCACATTTACTAATTTCTTCGAGGTTCCACATTTACCAGTTTTAATTTTGGTTTCGAAAGTTCCACCTCCCACCCAAAAGAGGGGTTTTCGTGCCACATTTACTAATTTCTTCGAGGTTCCACATTTACCAGTTTTAATTTTGGTTTCGAAAGTTCCACCTCCCACCCATATTTACCATTACCAATTCAAACCACTCTCGGTTTTTAGTTTATTCAAGATCCCACATTTACCAGTTTTAATTTTGGTTTCGAAAGTTCTACCTCCCACCCAAAACAATGGGTTTTTATAGCACATTGCCCTCCTTACTACCATGTTTTCTTTCTCCTAGCCAAAACAATGGGTTTTACAGCATATTGATGGAGACACTACTATATTAGCCTCCTTACTACCATCCTTTCACCTCTTGAATTTGATTATGGACATTTGATCTTCATGTGAACTTGATTTTCACGAGACTTGGTTTCTCCATGAGGTTAAACCTATCAGATTCGTCTTGGTTTCCAAAGTTCATTTCCAAAGTTCATTCACGACAGCTTCAAGCCATCAAAATTGTGTTGCCACATCATCAACCTCGAATTGTATGGTTCTCATACCTCATCTTCAAAAACCACACTGTTTGATCCTATCCAAACCACCAGTTTCAATCATTGCATTTGCCTCAGAGGACCCGTCACACACCAACAATGGTTGCCCAAATGTCTCTTAGAAGCTCAAGGCTTCTCTGACAACTCAATAGTAAGGTCCCAAAGCTACTACAAATCTTGCATAATTTTGCTTCATTAACTCAAATGGTGTGGCAACTTAAAAAGGGGCAAGCAAACTACAAGAACCTCTCCTCCCAAGTGGGAAAGACACAAGAACTTAAGAACCTACATCTAAAAAAAATGCAATATCACAAGAAACCTCTCATGAGGGCAACACTTGAATCCCCACCATAACCTCACCATGAAGCATGCTTCCCACAACATCCCAAGAGCCAAAAGTACATCAATAATGGCAACAAAGCAAGCAACTTGGAAGAGCTCCTCAACTTATCTCAATGCCAAATGGAGTAACTCACAAGAAGTCTCTCATGCATCAAGGTGGCTGCACAATTCTCATGGCCTTTGACAATATTGCAGAACCAACAACAAAGAATTAAATTTGGGCTTGATGTCGTACAACTTACATGTTACTCAACTCACAAAGCCACATGTTCTTGAAAATAAATAAAGTAGACTCAAGTCAAAAAAAAGTAGAAAGTAACGGAGGAAAGAAGAAAGCAAAGAAATGAAGAAAGTATTAGTGTTTGGGGGGAAAAAAAGGACTTGGAAAATTAGTCCACTACCTCATTGTCAATAGGTTGACAATGAAGTAGTAATGTCTATTAAGCTAGATAAAAGGAAAACTATCAACATATCAAGAATCATTAATCTTAAGGCCTATCCATTCATATACCCATCATGTAGACTATACCTGAATCTTTGATTACCGAATAGTGAAAGTCCTAATTTTGTAAATTGTTCTAATAAAATTACAAGGCTCAAATAAAAATACTCAAAATTTAGCACATTGTTTGATTAAAAAAGCAAAATTTCATTCAATTTATTGCAATATATTATTTGATGTGCGGGCTCCAAAAAAAGAGAAATTAGCCCTTTGTTTGAAATTTGGGAGGCGGCCCTTAAGCTACATCAAATTTGTTCATGTCAGTTCACAAATTTTGGAGGCTCTTTAATCATGCTTTAGGCAATATGAAAAAAAAATGATTTAGTCTTTTTTTGGATCAACTATCAAAACATTTGTGCAGATTGTGTTGAAGGATTCATAAGACATCCTTCACTTTACGAATGCGGGCAGCAACTACTGGAGTAACTCTGGAGTTTCTTCAAGAATTGTCTGAGACTCATTTTCCTTCATAAATTGTCTCATATATATGATGTATGCTTATAGGAGAAGCCTTTGAAACAGGCCTCTCTGGGGACCAAAGTTCCAGGTTGCAAGTGCCAGGTCCCCAACATATTAGACATTGCTCAACTTCCTCCAGTATGAACCTGTTGACCAGTGATACATTGGCGCACTTGTCCACAAGCATCCACTCACCTGAAAAAAGAAGATATGAAATAATGTATGTTAATTGTAACCAAATTTAGTTGAAAGATGATGAAATTATTGGTGATATTCCTTGCTAGAGTGTTTTTTTTAAAATAAATGTGAGAGGTACAGTTATTTTAAAAGAAATATGCAGGCAGAAGTTTTGGTTTTGTTTTTCGAGATACTCTAGAGTCTATACTCGTGTTGCACTACATTTAAGGCCTCCAATATCAAAGACCTTAAGACTGCTTACACTGAGGACCGTATCCAGTGAGACCAGTGAAGTTCTCTCAACACCATGGTCCACCACCACCCATGTCGTCGGGTTTCTTCACCACCCACTTAGGCCAAGATGGTTCCCTCCGGACCCTCAGCCTCCGATTTTGTGTCAGGCTTCTCTCACTCGCAGAATCTACACAATCCCAGGGACAACAGACTTCCTTTTGAGCTGGAGCCTAGCATACCACGATGGATCCAGTAAGATAACCCCCGACACTAGAGAGTTTCTTCATAGGGACTTTATTCTTACACGAGAATCTTGATGAAGTTATCCTCTTTTGAGGAACACCTATTATCCACAGCTTACAATTACTGCAGCACGTGATATACAGGTCTGTGCCTACGATGGGTCTAGACTGGCATCAGGTACCAACAGATCAGGAAAACCATCTATCTCAATGAGGCTTGTTAGTTGGAGCATAGCGGGACTAGGCAGAGTGCCCAGCAGGTGCAGGAGAGAGGTGTCTTGACCCAAGCTAAGGTGGACGGAAGGTGGCCATGACTGCAGACAGACAGAACTGTTGATGAAAGTACAAGATTAATGATTAGCACGTACAGAGAGAGCTTTGATTGATATGATACTTTATCGAGTACAATGCTTTATGTAGGGTTAGAGACTTATCGTTGACATAGTCACACTCAAAAGCACAAGACACATGGCAAAAGCTATGACATCATTGCTTACATACACAGAATCTAGCCATAAGAGGCTGTTCAAACACTAAAGCACACTAACACATCTGGTTCACACACACGAGACTCCAAATACCCAACAATCCCCCCTCCAGAGCGAGGGGGGTGAGAACCAAGACCCAAAAGAAGCAGCTACCTTCATCACGCGCTGCAAGGGAGTGATCTAGCCATGCACACATCCCGTGCCATCTTTATCCTCCAATCAGGAGGCAAGTGACCAAAGCAGCAAGGCTAGCTCTTCATCACCCCCCCTAACTCCTAACAGGGATGAAAGATAATGCGGAGTCTTTTATAAGTGAAGGCACACAAAACACACACAAACATTACAAATCTTTTTTGGGGGACAACCCAAGCAGAGAACCCTCATTGGCACAATACAAGAAAACTAGAATGCCCAATCAGTGTCTTCCTCATTGAGGGAGACTTGTGTTGTTGTTGTAGCTATCTCTTCAGTCAGCTGCTCCTCATTTTCAGCCAACAAGATCTGCATGGTGCTTCTCTTGCTCTATTCAAGCTTCTTAAAACAATTTGCTTCTTTGTGGCCCATTCGTTTGCAGTACCTAAATTGGATCTTTTTGTTGCTTTTCCACTATTGTGCTCCAACGAAAGCCTTATCTTATTCAAGGCTGCTACTTGCTTGCGAGTCCTTGTTTCTTCTATCCTTCTCAAGAAGCAAAGCTACCAGGTCTTCAAATTTTGTAGCTACTACACGAAGGATCTCCAACATCTTCACATATCGAGAGATGCCCCGCATATGATGAAGGTCACCACCTCTCTCCCGATCTCAGTGACAAGCAAGTAGTAAGGCAATTTCCCAATGTCCTTCAAGAGATTGTTAAGACGCAATGCATGGACTAAAACAAATGTGGGAATAGCATGCCTCAATGATTACTCTTGGTGCCCTATTGGCATTTTCCCCATCTCCAATAAACTGCAAGACATTTGGGGCCCAAACATACGCAATGGCCTCACCCCAATATTAGCAAGTTTCTCTGCGGTCTTCCCTCCCTTGGAGTTGTCAATGGAACCCACAAAGTATGACTTACCCCGTGAGTATGCAACAATGCCGTGAATGGAGCGAGACCTTGTGTCACTCTAGCCATCTCCAATGAGAGTGACTCCATGCTTCTGCCGCCCCTCCCCGACAGTCTCCAATGCTAGCTCAATGGATGCCTTCTCATCTTGCAAAAGCTTGGTCCTCAAAGCCTCAAAGCTTGGTGGCTCATAAGTGGGACCAAACCTTGCAATTTCCTAAACCATCTCCTTGTAATAAGGAGATCTTGCGGCATTGAAAGATATGCCCCAACTATAAAAGAAACCAACAATATCTAGATGCCATGTAGCTGCAAGGCTTGCGTGCCTGCTTGCTGATGAAATGGAAGCATGAGAAGGAACCACAGAGGGCCCTACATGAGAAGCCCTGGAAGGAGTGGAAGAGGAGGCTCCACCTCTTCCTGAGCCTGATGAAGAAGAAACAACTCGTGCCATAGGTGCTAGTGGCATTGCTGGTTTGGGTCATTCAATGAAGCTGTGAATGCGGTAACAGCAACCTTCTTTGCATTTGGAATGAGAGGCAAAAAGTTGATGCCGTGGCCTTTCTCTCCAATGAGATGGGCACAGACTCTACCCGCTCCTCCATTCTTCTTGCTGCCACAATAGTGGCACTTCCACTTCCTTGCTCCTCCCTTGCTAGAATATTTGTTGTTGCTATCAACCTCATCGCACCACTTTGAAGCCATGCTGCTTGGAGACGGATAGTGACGAGTGCTGAAGCGTTACTATACAGTGTAGGAGGCTAGGCCCTTGGTGGCTACTAGCTAGCCTTGCTGCCCTAGGTAGTAGGGCGTCATGCATGAGGCTTGAGCAGCAGTTGGTTGTCAACGGTGAACAGAAGCGATGAGCAGCAGCAGTGTGCAAGCGATCAGAAGCAGCAGCAGTGTGCAGGCGATGAGCTGCGAGCAGTTGATATGCTGGCAGGCGATGAGCAGCAGCCAGCTAGCACATGCAGGCGGTGAGCACTCAGCAGCGAGCAGCTAGCACAGGTGAAGACTGAGCACGCGATGAGCAGCAGTAGTGGATGCCGGTGGATGGTCGCATAGAGAGTCAAAGAGACAGTGGGCTGCAACACGCTACTCAACAAAATCACATTTTTTTAAGGTGGCCACCATTTTCTGTCCATTGCTCCGGAATGGCACAGAAGTGGGTGCGGAACGTTCCACCTAGCCATTCCACAAGTCGGAACGTTCCAAGGCGTTTTAGAGCATTCCATTCCACGTTCCAGGAGGGCAAAATGGCATTCCACAGTAACACTGTGTTAAACACACAGATATCTAGATATTGTATCAGAGCCCTCTAGTTTCATCTCTGTTCGCACCTTGTTGCTTCATCTCCCTTACGGCCATCCATGCAGACGTGTCGGATGCCCATTGTAATGGAGTGGTTGCAATTTGGTTTATTTAATGTGAAATCAGGTTGTGGTGTGTTGAGTTATCCCATATGCAAGGGATTTTAATGCCTACGGGCTTTTTGTGTAAAAGGGACTCTCCAACTCATCGAGGGAATGCAATAGTCCAGTTCGTGTGTTTAGTCTTTTGCTTGTTTTAGTCGATGGCATTCAGTTCAGCTACATGTGTAGCCTAATTCTTAGCCTAGGTGTGCTGCAGTCACTTGTCATCAACTTGAGCTGTGTGTTGTCCTCTTCACCGTGGCCTCTGCTGAGTGTGCACGGTACAGTGGAGGACATGTAACAGTGTTCTTGGAGTAGTGCAGGTGTTCTTGTTCCTCTTGCAGCCTTGTTCTCTTGCAATCTTGTCACTTGTGTTGGATTGCAGACAAATTAGCCCAGGACAGGCTAGGACACAGATTCCTTTTAAAACTACAGGATCTTTGGGTTCAAGTTGGTCCGGATACGTGTCCATCTTGAAAAGGATCAAGAAAAAGTTGCTAGGAAATGGCATTTTTGAGGGGGCTAAATTTGAGAGAAAACATGTAAGCATGGAAATTGAAGAGAAGAGGGGGGATTGATAAGAGGAGGAGGATGAGAAAATTGAATGAAAAAGCGGTGTACAAAGAGGGCAGAGATGGACAAATAGGGGAGAAAAACCAAATAGCAAAAGAAAGAGAAAGGAAGAGTCAAGAAAGAGGAAGATAAGCTAGGATAGTGAAGAGAGGAGAGTGCAAGAAAGTAGATCCAGGCAGGTGTGTGGCTCCAGAAAGACAGGAACTGGTTGACAAAAGAAACAATTTGTGGCCCTGGGTTAAGATTATCAATTTATGTGTTCTCATTATGTGAAAGTGGATATTCCACAGTTTTGTGAAGACCATGTGCGTTTTCACTGTTTTGTGAAGCACGTGTATGTTTTTAAGTTCCATGAAGCTCAATTATGTATCTCTAACCCCTTTTTGGAAGTTTCTAGTATTCTCATAGGGTTTGGATTGAGATCTAAGTCTTCGTATTCATAATATGCCCAATGGAGTAGTTTGGATTCCTTGCTCTGGGTTGGGAGACCATTGCCTACCCGTTCATTGGATAAATGCATCCCCTGATTACTTTAAGTTGATCTCGTTTTAATCCCTCTTTGCAAAATTGGGACTTCACATTATGCATCAAAAGACAAGGGAAATCTAGGGGGGTAGCCCAACAGTGTGGGCCTGTTACTTGGGGAGGGAAAGTCCCGAGTTCAAATCCCGCAGATCCCTGTTGGTACTGTTGCTGCTTTGCCACCACAACTTGTAAACCTTCAGGTGGGAAAACCAAGCTACTCAAGGGGGTGAGGGGGGGGGGGGGGGGTGGATGGGATGGATGATATAGATAGGGAATCCGGAAGACCCATAACATGTTGCCATTCTTTCAAAGTTTAGGGGTAATATAAATCACCAGGACCCAGGTAGTTTGACTTGATGAGAGTCAATTCACATGCCTATCGCAAGGCTATGCAGCTAAGGCTAGATGTAATATAACTGGAAGAGAGTGCAACATACCTAACTTCCATCCACGTTCACATCATACAAGGGTGCAGAGGATGCATGTTAGCCTGTGGACAGGGCTAGGTGATTGCAGACCATTAACACTCTTGTTAACCATCCGGGACCAGTTTGCATACAGAGCACCAAACACGTGCGTGCACACAAACACAGAGAGAGCACAAGAAAAGCAATTGACGGTCTTACCAACCCAACCATAGGCCTAACAGCTCCAGACCACCCTCAAGTATCAGCAATGAGGATGGGTGAATCATGAAGCCTCCAGCTCATAGACTACCTTTCCTGTGAACGTCACTAGTCACGTCCCATACCACGGCCAGCAGGGGTTTGTTGATCCTAAAACCACCTCATGGGCTAGACTAGATCCAAACCCACACACAGTGCAGCCCCACTCACTAATATAGACCCCCCGCCCCGAGAAATAGATCCTTATATTAGTTAAATGAAAAACCAGCCAACAGGCTGAATTACATGATCAGAATCTCCAAAGGAGGAGAAAACACTGGTGAGGGTAGTCCCCTCCATAGCTAGCTGCTCTCGAAGGGAACTACCTCATACAAGAAGGAAGCTACAGGCTGGGGGGTGTGTGTGTGTGTGTGTGGAAGAGCTGAACTGGTGGCCCGTAGTGCCAAGTGAGATCATCGACACTGTCCGAGAGGAAGGGACCCTGCTGCCAGATGCGAAGGAAGGCCTCTCAACGTCTCCACATGCGGTCCGAATCTTCCTTCCTGCTTCCTGTACTACCATGGAGGGTATGAGTGATATCTGTCCATATGGCACGGATGAACTCCGCTCAGGAAGGGGAAAAGAAAGAAGGGGGGAGGGGGGGGGGGTGCTCACTGCACCGCGCCTGCCTGTGTGCCATGCCGCAATGTTGCTGATGATCTCCTACCTCTGACAAGTGCCAGGGGACCAGGGCACTACTAGAGTGTTGGTGGTGGGGACAGACTCTATCCTGAAACGCGAGAGCCTGAGGGCCTGACCATCATCTATCTCCTCGTAATGGAGAGCGGGTGTTGACTCTGTCACCCAAGCAACTGCCCCTCAAGTGATGATGCAGGCAGAAGTCTGAGAGGTGGTGAATATTCTAAGAATCCTCAGCAGCCAAACCTGCTGTGCTTTGGGGCAGTCCCAAAGCAACTGCCCCCCAAGTGATGATGCAGGCAGAAGTCTGAGAGGTGGTGAATATTCTAAGAATCCTCAGCCAAACCTGCTGTGCTTTGGGGCAGTCCCAAAGGCGATGTCGCTACGATTCCTGCGGGTGGCTGCACCTCATGCACTGCACTGGATGACCACCAATGGCCAGCCACGTGCCAACTGCTAAACTCTTATGAGCTACCCACCAAAGGAAAAGAGTGACCATCCAAGGTCGGAAGCTGTCACACAGTCGCTTCCAGTAATCTCTAAGGAAGCTAGGTGAGATGTCCTGGGAGGACCAGCCCTAGTTTTAATGGGATTATTAACTCACTTTCCAATAGCCAACTGCTGACCCACCTCACAGCTTGCATGACGCATAGAGTACTAACCCTATCCCTTAGCCAGTCTATGCCAAAATTGTAACATAGACAAGGGTGAGCTGTCACATGAAAACAAAACGTGGCAGCTAGGAGGACACATTTGCACTAGTGCAGCATAGAGGCTGCAGGTGGAATTAGGAGCAATGGCTGGCCCTCACCCATTAACCCGGAAAACCAGCTGGTTTTGAGCTGGACCAGGGGTTGAGCAGCCCATAAGAGACATGACAAGCTGACTTTTATTAATGTTGAAAGTAAGGATTGGTACTCCTACAAATTGCAAAAAAGAACTTGGTATGTTCAAAGACTTTGGACATGATATACCAAGAATTTAGGATTGATACAACCACAAGTCGCAAAAAAAAAAAGAGAGGGAATATTAGAACTTGGTATGTTTAAAGAACTTTGGACATGATATACCAAGAATTTTGGATAACAACGGCCAACGGGAAGAAATTTCACTTACCATTGGGTCTTTTGTCACCACGAAGACATAGCTCCTCACTTTCAGTACTGATAGAATGAGTGTTTCCATCTACAGATGTGAACGTTATAAAGGTCTCCATAGGATGGCGCAGTTGGAATGTGGGATGGACACGGAGGCATACCACCCTGTCATAACTTTTACTGTTAAAAATCTTCAATAAAATCATTGATGGTGGTTTAAAAAATCAATCAACTATGGTAACGACAATGGGCACGTATGTAACATCCTAAGGCATATTACTAGGCTTTTAAGTACCCTGTAAAGCCGCTCAGAGTGACAATGTAAAACCACTCTATTTGTGTATGCTTCATTACGTATAACAGTAACATAAAATGTTGGCAGTACCTCGAGAATCCGCCTGAGCCTGCCAAATCTGACTTGGCTACAATATTGGAGTTGATTTGCAATAGCTGTGGTGACTCCTTTGATACGGAGATACTACGTTGCAACGCCAGTCCCCCACCTATATCCCCTTCCATGACTAGACTCTCACTCCCCCCGATTTGAGCAATATCTTGCCTGTGGTTTCAGCAAAGTAAAGACTAACATTAACAGACGAGCCTTTTTCCTGATAAAAATATAATGTGTATCGCACAAATTGCATGCTTCTTTCATAGCTTGTCAATCAATTAACTAAATTAACAAAATTGAGACTGAAATACATGTGCTTACTTCACAACATTGTACTCTTCGGTACAGCCAGGTGACCGGTACTCTGTTCCGCTGTACTCCTCATAGCCTGACATCTCCACCCGACTCCACAGCCACTCAATGTCTGCCAATTCAAATTAACCCATAAACCTGTGAGCACTCAATGTCTGTGAATTCAAATTAACCCATAAACCTGTGAGCAAACCTCTGAGCATTCTACAAGACCAAGTCAAGCAAATTAAGAAATGCAATGGTTATGGCACATTTGACCAAGAAATACTCCAATTCAGGTTTTTCTTTCTCCAGTTTTAGTGGCAGCCTTGAGCATCCCCTAACTTATCATCCATACATGTTAGAATTTCGTGGTGCTCATGCTAGATCAAATATGTGGAGGAGAGAGACTCACAAAATACAAGAAAAGATCTTGCTTATTAAGTTGCTCAAAATACAACTAAGCTTCTTGCTCCATACAATGCCTTCTAGCTCCACCTTTAAATAGGTGAGCTAGTGGTTTTGTAAAAGGGGAGGAGAAGGGTGTGTGTGTGAATGCACTTATGGTCCACTAGCTGCTAGAGCTGCTCCACTGGCAGGAGGTTCAGCTCCACAAAGAAAAAGAGAATAAAGTTGAAGAGGCCTTGTGTCTGCGGCGGCTGCACTAACAAAACCCAAGCGGCCTTCTCCTCACGCCTGCAACAGCTGCACTACCTGCTCTTCGCTCCAGAAGCCCCCAGCTCCACACCAGCGGGTTTCTCTTCTTGCGCCTGTGGCTGCAGCTAGCCACACAAACAAAAGGCCACCTTTTTCGTCTTGCGCTCCAGGCTCTCTCCCCAAAGGCGGTTCCTCCCTTCGCGTTTGTCTCTGCAGAATGACCAAGGCGCCAGAAAGCACAAGGCGGCTACACACACCTTAAAGACAGCTCAAACCACGATTCGCCAACCTTCCAGAGGCTCACGCTGGCAGCTACGTTGGCAAATAAGCAAGCGGCCAAGTGGCTTTTCTTCTAGCTAGCCACGTTGATATTTATTATTTTTATTAAGAGCCTAAAAGATGGCCACCCCAATGCTTTTCGCACCATGCTCTTGCATACGTCCTTTCACTATAAATGGCCCATGCTTCCATGCACACTTCAAATACAACTTTCCAATGCCCATTTTTTTCTTGGACGCGCACACATTTCCAGGCGACCGAGTGGTTGATGTCATCTAAGCAGACCTCCAGTAGACCACGCTTCGAACAAACCTGTACAAGCCCATTACCAAACCATTCACCCTGTACGTCTGCCAACACATTCCAAGCCAAACTCTTTCACCAGCCATGCATTCCATATATGCACAAGCCCAAAACACCTTTCAGAAAAACGCCTGACAACGTGATAGCCCTTGTGACCTTAAGGAGAATGCCAAACCAATCTTCCAGAAGATGAGGAAGTTAGGTCTTGAGCAGAGAGAGGTGTTGAAAGAGGAAGTGGAGAAATTACTAAGGGCTGGAATCATATGCTCTGTGGATTATTCTGACTGGGCAAGTCCTGTGGAAATAGTACCTAAGACTGGGAATAAATGGAGGGTTTGTGTAGACTACAAACCTTTGAATGCGGTCACTAAGAGTAATCATTACCCTCTACCCCATATTGATGATATTTTGGATAGAGTAGCAGGGCATGAGATGTATAGTATTTGTGATGGTTACTCAGGGTATTTTCAGATTTCCATTGCTCCAAAAGATCAACTTAAGACCACATTTTTGACTCCGTGGGGATGCTTTTGTTACAGACAAATGCCATTTGGGCTGAAGAATGGATCATCTCACTATCAGGAGAATATTGATTTGGTGTTGGCCTCTTTTTTGGAAAAGTTTTGTAAAGTTTTCATTGATGATATTTGTGTGTATAGCCAAAGAAAAGACCATTGTGAAAAGCTTAACCAAGTGTTCCAAAGGCTTGATGAATGTGGAGGACAGCTAAACCCAAGGAAATGCTTTCTGGCAAGATCTAGCATAAGATTCTGGGGCATATCATTTCTGAAAATGGGATAGAGCCGGATCCAGACAAAGTGAAGGCATTTGTGTTGCTGCCCCCTCCTGGAGATCTTAGACAGCTGCATACTTTTTTACAAAAGACTAAATACCTTTCCAGATTCATCCCTATGCTTTCTCAGGTTCTATATCCTCTACAAAAGATGACAAGGGAGGTGTCCTTTCAGTGGTCAAGAGAATGTGATGAAGTGTTTGAGGCTGTTAAGAAGTTGTTGGGAAGTGTATCTAGTGTAAAAACTCCAGATTTCTCAAAAAAAAAATATTTAAATCCTTCAGTAGGACCTGATGCAATTGGAGCCATTTTGCTACAGCAAGGGAATAATTCAGGTTACATGAGGCCTTTGTATTATGTGAGCAGGTTAAAGAATGATGCAGAGAGAAGCTATACAGATGCTCAGATAGTACTAGCTAGCTTGGTGTATGCTTGCAGGAGATTGAGGTCTTATTTACTGCCTCATCCTTTTGTTGTTATGACAAGCTGTACTTTACTTCCAGAATTGATAAACAATTCTAATCTTTCAAAGGGAATGATAAAATGGGTAGCTGAGTTACAGGAGTACTCATTTACCTTTTTGGTTGAAGGTTCTACCCGTGCTTCTTTGGCCGATTTGCTTACATACAAGGACAGCCCTGTTTTAGTAAAGTCTGTGGAAGAGAAACTTAGTAAGATTGAGGAGAAAGCATTGGAGAATGCACACACTATGTTGTTTGACGGGTCTTATAGAAGGAGCTCAAATCAAGCTACCGGAGGCATTGTGATTTTTTATCCTGATGGAAGAAAGATCAAAAAGAAGGGTTTCCCTCTCAAAGTAACTAGTAATAATGAGGCCGAGTATGGTGCTCTGAGTGAAGGATTAAAAAATTGCCTGAGTATGGATGTGAAGAGGTTGAATATCAAGGGTGATGCATTGCTAGTTATTAAACAGATTTTAGGCATCTGGAAGACAAAGCACTCACACTTGAAGACTTGGTTATATGCAGTGAAGAGATTACTAAGTCAGCTTGAAGCATGGTCTGTGAGTCATATAGAAAGGAGTCAGAATCAGGAAGCACATGATGCAGCACAAGGAGGGATTGACATGAAATTGAATGCTGTAGAAGTTAAGGAGCCACTGTACAGAGGAAGGGGCTGGTTATGTAAGGAAGAGAGTTTTTTAATTACAGGTGAGGTTCCCCCTGAAGTTCCCAAGCATCAGAAATACAGGTTTGTCAAAGCATGCCAGCCATATCGGCTAATTGGTGATGTGTTATATATGCAAGGAAGTGACATGATTTTAAGGAGAGTGCCCTGGCAGGATGAGATATTGCACATCTTGGAGTTCCATCATGAAGGTGTATGTGGTGGGCATTTTGCATTTAAGACTATGCTCAGAAAATTTTTATCTGAAGGATATATTTGGCCATCCTTACAGAGGGATGTGAGGCATTGGTGCAGGACCTGTCATCAGTGTCAAGAGATGGGTAAGAGGATACTTTTGCCGGAACTAAGGAATATTATTCTTGCTTTCAATATTTTTGAAAAATGGGGGATAGATGCTGTAGGTCCTTTGACTATGACAGGGAGAGGGAATGCTTACATCTTAACTGCTGTGGATTATCTTTCAAGGTGGGCAGAAGCAAAGCCAGTGAAGGCTGTAAACAAAAAAACAGTTTGAAAGTTTGTTTATGAGGAGATCTGCAGTAGATATGGTATGCGTTTGGAGATAGTATCAGACAATGGACCAGGATTCAGAAGTGAATTGTTGGATCTACTATGTGAGAAGCTTAAGATTAAACACAGGTACACTACCCCACATTATCCACAATGCAATGCAAGGAATGAGTACTTTAATGGTGAGCTCACCGGAATTATTGGGAAGATGAAAAGAATACATGAAAAAAGTTGGGATTTGGCATTACCAGGGGCTCTTTGGGCCTACAAAACTGCAGTAAAAGAGGGTACTCAATTCTCTCCTTACCACTTGATTTATGGGAAGGAGGCGGTGTTGCCATTGGAGGTGGAAATTCCTACCTTACAGATGCTTATGAAGCTAGCAAGAAAACCAAATCTAATGTATGAACACCGTTTGGTGGATATGCAAGAGGCTCAGTTGGATAGGCTGAAAGCAGCAGAGTACTATGCTATAGTTCAGGAAAGAAACCAGGAAAGAGTGAATAGAAGGTTCAAAGATAAAGACATCAAAGTTGGTGATTTGGTTCTGAGATACAATAGTCAATTGGATCACACATTCAAAACTAGATTTGTTACCAAATGGGAAGGCCCTTTCAAGGTAAGAGAGAAGTTTACAAATGGTTCGTACCAATTGGAAGATTTAGATGGGAAGCGACATGAAAGGAGAGTAAATGGTCTCAGATTGAAGAAATATTTTGTGAGGATTATGCAAGTGAGTACATGCGGCCCAGTGGTATGGAAGGATGAAATGCCTGAAGACCTGTTAGATGAAGATGTGTCACAAGAACTCCACCTTTTATACAATCTAAGCTGAGGCATGAATGCCTTCAGCCTGGGTTGGTTTGGCAAAAATATGATACATGTAAATGTGTAGTTCATTAAATGCACTAATCTAGTCACTAATGATAGGCACATGTAGATACACACGAGGTAGTGATGAAGGGATGATCATCATGAAGGCTAGGTTTAAAAAGGGGGAAAAAAAAAGACTGATGTATTTCTTTTTTTCCAAAAAATGTGAATGGTTACGTATCGAGGAGTTGACATACTTCTGGGGAAATGCTATTCATGCACGTGGCGGCTGAAGGGAGCTTCAGGAAGGTGGAGGTGGCAGCCTGGCCATGCACGTAGATGATCCAGAGTCTTCTCGTGGGGGAGGAGGCTGGAATCAAAAAAAGGGGGGAAAAGGCTAAAAAAAGAGAGAGAGAAAAAAGAAAGTGGACGTTTTTCATGGGCGGCGCAATACAGGTGTAAAGGGGGTTCCTGATACGGGGTGATTCGGTTCGTCCGGAAGGAAGAAGCAAGGGATGGGGAATGAACGATGTTTTTTGGGGACAGAAGTGTGAGATTATTCACTGAATTGGAACGACACTTGTTGTGCATGAGGAAGGTGTGTGCGGGTGTTCTCATCGATGGAGGTTCACTACAATCAAAGTTTCAGGTCTGTGAGCACTTGAGGCTGGATTGTGAACTACGTGCAGGAATTTTTCATGAGTTAAAGAGGGGAAAATCGCAAGTTGCATTTGCTGTGAAGATTGTATAGATATATTCATACTGGCTGTAGAAAGACACGAACGTGATCAGGAGGAAGTGGAGAAGAGGGGATACGTGCGAAGCAGGAATCAGAACGTTGCTGGAGCTGGTTTTTTTGGAGAGGGTGCATCTATGGGTTACCAGCAGCCTTCAGGGAAGGGAAGAATTAAAGAAGGTATTTACGTGTGAGAGTTTGTGATGAGCAGCGGCCTAAGGGAATTGGCTGATCGTGCTCTTGAATGTGAATGAGGTGGAGGGTGTCATGATATGTCTCTTCCTATTGGAAGTCCTCTTCTGAAAAACTGTTGCATGAAGTCTTGACAGTACTTGATTCGTGGACCATCTGTGGAGGGTTGACTAGTTCTATCAAAGCCAAACATGTTACTTGTCTAGGAAAAGGAATGGAACTGTGTATAGCAGGTTTAGGAGGAGTTTGGATTATGAGGGTTCTGACTGCATCTGTTTTTCTTGAGCACAGTTCTAGGTTTGTTTGACTGGAGTGCAGCATGCCATGTTCATTGAGGGTTTGTAAATCCAGTGAGCCTGTGATGTGAATCGAGATAGATGTGGATGAATGAGATGTGATGTGAATAGATGAGATGTGAGGTGAATGGATGAATGAGATGTGATGTGAATGGATGAGATGTGATGGGATGTGAATCGGGATAGATGTGAATGAATGAGATGTGAGGTGAAAGGGATGTGATGTGATGTGATGTAATGTGGATCGGGGTAGATATGAATGAGATGTGAATGAATGTGATGTAATGAGATGTGGATATGGGTAGATGCGAGTGGATGAGATGTGATGAGTATAAATGTGGAAAGATGTGATGAGATGGAAATTGATGTGATTGGATGAGAATGGATGAGAATGGATGAAGGACGATGTGATGAGATGGAAATTGATGTGATTGGATGAGAATGGATGAAGGACGATGGGAATACATATGATTGAACTTGGATTAAGTAATGTGGATTGATGTGGAACAATGTGGACAGACGAGAGTTGGTTATAGAAACTATATTTATGACCTATTTTTAAATGACTATTTTATGTCAAGAATGCTGGGGAAGCATTTTGACCATCTTGTGAATGAGGTCGTGGAGACCTAACTAATAAAGTTGCAACAGCTGGCAGAGAGTCAACGGAGGATGTCTCGCATAGCAAGGTCGGCCGAGGTCTTGACCAGCCTTGGTTCGATTTAAATGGTGAGCTTCCAGTATGGTGGATGAGGGACCAAGGAAACGGCCTATGAGTGAAGCGCTAGTTCTATGCAAAGTTTGATAAGACAGGAACCTCAAAGACCTATACAGGTGCAAAGGGGGATGTTTTATATGCCTTCTGATTTTTTTCCAAAGTCATTAAAGCATGTGAAGGTGGATGAAAAGCAAGATGAGGAATCTAGGTCAAGGTTTGAGACTTTTGCAGATGAGGAGTTGCCAGTGGATTCTTCTTTGGATTTGGACGTCATAGCTATACATGACAGTGATTTGGAAGGCTCTATGGAAGATCATTTACATTCGGATCTGGATGACATGCATGCACAGGGAAGCAAAGAGGATGATGCCTTGGGATTGACTGATGATAAGAAGGAAGAGGAGCTCGATATAGAATGCTTTGAGGATGATTCTTTGCCAGATTCTACAAGGGAGGAGGATGGGGTAGAGACTTGTGATGAAGTGAAGATGGCTTGTGATGCGGATGTGGAGAGCATGGAGGAAGATCCTATTATTATGGATTTTCTTGGACAGCTTGATGGTGATATGGTACCTGCGATGAATGGTATAGATGTTTTTCCATTTGATGCATTATGTGATGGGGAGTCTTTGGACGATGATACTAGGGGGGTTGGCAACATTCAAGAAGGTATGCATGTAGATTTGGCTGATGAAGAGCGTTGTGATGAGAGTATTATGCTTGAGGATGATATGTGGCAAGTTGCTAGCCTTGATGAACAGGAACCAGAGATGGACATGGATGCAAATATGGTCGAGAGTGTAACTAAGGCTTCTTTGCGTGTTGCTGAAATGCTAAAAGCAAAGTCCACGGATGACAAGGGTTTTGAACCAGTTGAGCTGTATGGTTGTGAAGAGATGCCTATTTTACAAGAGCTGAAAGTGTTTGTGGACACTGCTGTTGGAAAGGATTTGGATTTTTGTGTGGATAAAGGTCAAACTGTTGGAACTTGGCCGTCACTGGTACTCGTGAATTGGATGCTAGATGCTGCAATGTCTCAGGTTTTGAAGACAAGGAGGTTTGTTGTGGGTGAAGTGGACAAAAATGATTTTGTGGTGCACATAGTTGATGTTTGGTATGCAGTGATGCAGCCATTGTGTTTCATGGATGCTGGGGAATGGGATGGTGACTTACAGCAGTTTCCTTTTGATCCTGGTGGATAGCTATTGGACTTTATGCTTTTTGCTGCTGAGCATGAATGCTCTAGCAGATGGGGGGGTTGGCAAAGTATGTCAGGCGTTTTTCTGAAAGGTGTTTTGGGCTTGTGTATATATGGAATGCATGGCAGGTGAAAGAGTTTGGCTTGGAATGTGTTGGCAGACGTACAAGGTGAATGGTTTGGTAATGGGCTTGTACAGGTTTGTTCGAAGCGTGGTCTACTGGAGGTCTGCTTAGATGACATCAACCACTCGGTCGCCTGGAAATGTATGCGCGTCCAAGAAAAAAATGGGCATTGGAAAGTTGTATTTGAAGTGTGCATGGAAGCATGGGCCATTTATAGTGAAAGGACGTATGCAAGAGCATGGTGTGAAAAGCATTGGGGTGGCCATCTTTTTTAGGCTCTTTACAAAAATAATAAATATCAACGTGGCTAGCTAGAAGAAAAGCCACTTGGCCGCTTGCTTATTTGCCAACGTAGCTGCCAGCGTGAGCCTCTGGAAGGTTGGCAAATCGTGGTTTGAGCTGTCTTTAAGGTGTGTGTAGCCGCCTTGTGCTTTCTGGCGCCCTGGTCATTCTGTAGAGACAAACGCGAAGGGAGGAGCCGCCTTTGGGGAGAGAGCCTGGAGCGCAAGACGAAAAAGGTGGCCTTTTGTTTGTGTGGCTAGCTGCAGCCACAGGTGCAAGAAGAGAAACGCGCTGGTGTGGAGCTGGGGGCTTCTGGAGCGAAGAGCAGGTAGCACAGCTGCTGCAGGCGTGAGGAGAAGGCTGCCTGGGTTTTGTTAGTGCAGCCGCAGACACAAGGCCTCTCTGACTAGCGTGGGAGAGCTAGCGAGCGAAGGCAAGGCTGGTTGGTGTTCTTGCTGGGAGGCCGCCTGTGAAGGTGGAGCGCAGACGCTACCGGCAGCAGAGAGGACGGGCTAGGGAGCCGCTTGAGTGAAGAGCCTTGGTGGCTGGTGGACAGCGTGATTGTAGCAGCGGGGCAGAGCAGCAGGGAAGAGGCTGGCTGTGGGTATGTTTTTTGGCTGGCCGTGGCCAACGTGTGAGAGGGGGCCGCCTGGAAGAGAAGGACAGAGGTGTTGCTGCTTGGCTGGTGGGGCCGGTAGCACTGCAAAGAAGCTGCCTGTGAGAGAGGATCAGCACAGAGAGAGAGAGAGAGGTGTTGGAGTAGCTGCTGCTGGCGACACACACAGAAGTGATGGGCTGCAGAGAGAGAGAGTTGAGGGTTGCTGGTGGGGCACCCTCTGAGAGAGTGGTCGGGTTCTTTCTGGTGTGGTTGACACAATACGCAGGCGAGAGGTTCGCAGCGATTGAAAAAGCCAACTGTGGGCAGAGGCAGTGGATCATGTGCCGATTGAGGATGTGGTGTATCCTTGGCTGTGACAGGTTAAAGTGTTGATGGGTCGCGTGGCTGGATGGCTTGGTCGTCAGACGCAAGGTTGTAATTCCTGAGGTTGTGAGGCCGTGGTGGAATTCCCTTGGCAGTAAATCCAAGTCTGAGTGTTTGTATGGTTGTGTGAGTAAGGCTTCTGTGTCGGGAGGAGCTTGTATGAAGAGTTGACTGGGAATTTAATTGCTGGGTGTTTACTTTGTCTATGGTGCCCCTGTTTTGTGCTGTCTGTCTGGTGTGGGTGGTGTGGTGAACCGTGAGAGAAGTGTTCCAGCCGGTGGCTGGTGGTGCCCCCGTTTGTGTGTGTGTTTCCAAGGCTGTTGGAGTGGACAGCTATAGAGGCAGGTGATTCCGTGTCCGGAATTTCCGACAACGTCACCTAACCTCCACGGATTCTTGGACTCGCCATTCTCCAAGGATGAGATCAAGAGGGCTCTCCCTCACTAGAAGTACTCAGGTCGAGGATGGGGTTCCATTCTCCCTCTTCCAGCAACACTGGGATCTCACGAACATTGGCTATGGGCCACCTTCAATGATGCCATGCGGACACATGTACTTCAAGAGAGGCTTTCCCCCTCATTCATTTGATCCTCAGAGATGGGAGTGATCAGCTCGAGGTGCAACTGTGTCATTCCATCACCCTCCTTGGTATTGCTTATAAGATCCTTGCCAAGGCGATCAAGCATCAGCTCCAGTCCCACCTCTATAACCTCATCAGGTCAAAGGTTCTCCTTGAGACCCAACGCAAATTTGTGAACTTGCAAGGACTGTCGAATCTCTTGTTACACTTCCAAAATGTCTCTCTATACTTATCTATTTTTTTGTGGGATGAAAAACCATGAGTGTGCGACTCTGTTCATCTAGGAGTATGTGTATTGAATCCAAGGTTTGAGAAACTATACCATCTTTTTCTACCTTAGACCACCATCTGTGAGTCATGTCTTGTAGATTGTATCTGTTGAATGCATGTCTCTAGTAGAGCCCATGTAAGCGAAAAATTTGTTTGCACTTTGACAACCACCGCTCAACAGCATCATGTTCGAATAAGCGTGCTTGAATGTGATGGGCATCTCTATGTTGTGAGCTCCCACCGGAGGCTGTCCGACTGGTATTACATGTGCTTTGTATCGCTACAGGTGTTGTTAGCAACACAAAATTAGCAACACATTAGCAAAGCCCAAGGTCTGATGTGTTTGCTTAAGTAGGCAGGTGTGGTCTCATATACATTGTCAATGTGTGGACCAGTTTCGTAAGTCTTGTGCATGTGGACACAATCTTGTATTATTGTGTCTAGAACTAATCGTACATGGACACACCTGTGAGCATTCTTGTGTGCTTGTGTGGACACAAGTGTTATTTGATCCAGTTGGCCATAGATGGCTACCCTAGACCACTATAAATAAGCCCTTTGGGTCTTGTATTCACCATTCATTCATGGTGATGATCATCTCAAGAGGTCATCCACCAACTGAAGGGCCTAACCCCAAGGCACCTGGAGAGAGCAAGAGGTCACACGTGGAGAGAGCGAGAGGTCATTGTATCCACTTGTTGAGCATCAATAAATTCACGGTGTTGATCTTGTTACAATCACTCCATCATCTTTTCTAGATTGGTGTCACACCCAAGGCTTTGAATCCATTTTCGCTCCAAGACTGGTGCATAAGAGATCTACACAGCTTGGAGTTTTGTTGCATTAATGAAGATTCAATGACTCTCTCTCTCTCTCTCTCTCTCTCTCTCTCTCTCTCTCTATGGACCCCAACAACTATAGGACTATCATGATTGGTCACACCTTGGCCAAGATATATGGTTCAATCTTGGAGCATGAGCTTAGTAGATGGTCCGAGGAGCAGAGACTCAGAGCACCGGGGTAGGCACGCTTCAAGAGAGGGCACTCCACACTAGATCATATCTTTACACTACGGGGGATCATTGAGGAGGGGAGTGCTCACGGGCAATGGATATACTGCTGCTTTGTGGATTTCCGCAAAGCTTGATACTGTCCCACGGGCCAGATTGATGAGAAGACTGCAGGATATGGGAGTGCCAGCAGAGATGCTGTGGGGGATCATTACACTCTATGAGTCAGTCACAGGCAGAGTACGGGCTCCAGGAGGTGACTCAGAGATCATACACAGCACTATCGGGGTGAAGCAGGGCTGCCCCTTGTCTCCTACTCTATTTGGTCTATACATTGACGAGATCTTGGATTACATAGACAGACAAGGAGACCAGGAGCACATTTGGCAGGAGTCCTGATACCGATCCTCTTGTATGCAAATGATATTGTTCTTATTTCTGATTCACCAGAGGGGCTGCAGAGGCATTTGGATGCATTACGGGCCTTTTGCGAGGACCGGGACCTTATTGTGAACCTTGGAAAGATCAAGGTCATGATCTTTAACACCTCCTCACAGTGGATAAGTAGATCTGCAGTACAGTTTACATACAATGGAGAGCCTGTGGAGTATGTTACCTCATATGTATACCTTGGGATCACTTTTGCTGGACCTCAGTTCTCGATGCGGAAGGCGGCCGATGCTAGATTGATGAGAGGATATGCAGCCCTTGGCTCGCTAGAGAGGCAATGCTCACAGATACAGTTTCAGGAGCCGAGGACGAAGCTTTGGCTATTTGATACTCTAGTTACACCTGCACTACTGTATGGTGCCCCCATATGGGGTCCTAGCTTATACCACAGGAGGAGACAAAGGAGAGAGCCGGCCGAGACAAATACAGAGGAGGTAATGATGGGTGGAAGCCGATGGAGAGGCCCCTAGTGGCGATGATCTCACGCATGATTAGGAGTAAACATACTGGCATAGGCTATGGGAGCTTCCACTTGATAGATACCCCCAGCTAGCCCTGGAGTCCTCGAGACACCTGACACTTGAGGGAGATACATAGTGCTGGTATGCACAAGTAGGCACTTGGGTCAGGTCATATGTCCACTTGGGAGTTACTTTCACAGGACCGCATTTCTCCCTGAAGGAGGCAACAGTAGCTAGATTAGCTCGAGGGCATGCAGCCTTGGGGGCACTTGAGAGACAGTGTGCACCCATACAGTTTCAGGAGCCACGCACCAAATTGTGGCTATTTGATACGCTTGTCACACCGACCCTCCTGTACGGAGCTCCAATTTGGGGGCCCAGTATACATCACAGATCTCAGAGAGGGACAGATGAGGGATGGAGGCAAATGGAGAGACCACTGATTATGATGATTGCCCGCATGATTCGGAGCAAATCATCAGTACCACATGAGATTGTTCGGGTTGAGCTGGGTGCCCCACCAGTAGTAACCGAGGCCCTATTCTAGGCAGTTACCTTTTTACAGCGGCTATGGGAGCTCCCTCAACAGAGGTACTCCCGATTGGCATTGACCTCATCCATACAGTTGGCAGAGGATGGAGATACTCATTGCTGGTACGCTCAGATGAGATCATGGTTTGCCGATAGAGGCACTACCACCCTTTCAGTACAGTCTGGATTGTCCATTTTTGGATCTCACCCGCTCAAAGCAAAACCGCGTGAACAAGATGGATATCATTAGAGTGGACACACAGAGGACATGGACTAGCCCCCTTGAGCCCTTAGGCACGAAAATGGCTCATTACAAGAGCCATTTTCTACACCTCTCACCAGATGATTTTATCACCCGCCCGGCGTACATGGATGTACACCTATCACCTGGGATACGTTCTGCCATTGGACAGATCCGGACCTCATCACACCAGCTGCGGATTGAGACAGGGCGATATGTGCATCAGATCTTGGATGACCGCATTTGTCAGCTATGCTACCAAGAGGTAGAGACAGAGGAACACTACATTTGCCGATGTACAGTGTATGGGATTGTTTCTACTTGAGCTCAGGAGACACAGAGAGACCCTCTTGGCAGACCAGAGGCCGAGCCATGATGTACCTAGACAGAGGACCCTGACAGATTTCTTCGGCACCAGCACCAGCAACCCAACCCACACACCTCTTGATACCTCCTCCATTGGGCCATCAGGGCACCGACCACGCTCCCAGGGAGTCACCACTGATAGAGCAATTATCTTATGTCGTGCTCGTTGGCCACGCCCACCAGGATCCCGACCACGGCATCCTCACCATCCCCAAATCAAAGCCATTATTGCTCGGCATCGGAGGCGCCTACCTCGCTTCTACGACATCTCCATTCTAGACAGCCCCATGGCAGAGATACTTGATCTAAGGAGAGGGCAACACTTCAACTGATCAGCATACATGGATCTACCTGATATACATTTTTCAGTATTTTCCAGTATTTTCTACTCAGTATCATCTCGGAGTCTTACAGTTCTGTTCTTATAACTGTAGGACAATCAGTTTATTGTACTTTTTAGTCTCATTTAGTTGTTCTCTTTGATGAGACACCAACTTTAGATGTACTCTCAGTTTTGGTCTCATAGGCCACTATGGCCTCTTAGAGACGTTAATATATCATTTCATTTCTTTGATGAGACACCAACTTCAGATGTACTCTCAGTTTTGGTCTCATAGGCCATTATGGCCTCTTAGAGACGTTAATATATCATTTCATTTCTCACACACACACACACACACACACACACACATTCTGACAAGCCTAGGGTTAGAGCTAGGGACGTGGACTAACCTAGGTTAGGGTTAGCACTTAACTAGGGCATGGGAACCTAGAAGTTCACATGGGCTAAGGGCACTAGCAGGATGACATCTAGATTGGCTAAGAACTTATAAGCAATAGATTATGGCTAATAATGGCTAAAAGCTTATGAACAAAGCAAGAAAGCTTATAAATAAAGCAAGCGCCAATAATAGCTAGGTTATTGCTATATAAGTGACCTTGGGGGCACTTATAAGTTATTGAGGTATCCATATGGTAGACAAGAAGGCTACCACGGGCGTGCAAGACCCCATGGACATGAAGCTACAAGGTGGGTCGTTTGGCCCAATGGTATGGGACGCTAGTACAAAGCTAGCTCATGACAATCAGATCTCAAGCTCGAGGGTGAGTCCAAGGGACTCTACAGTTGGGTGGTGAGTTGCTAGCCATAATCTATCAGGGTCATGCGATGCATACTATGTTTGGTCTATGAAACCTTGTTAGGGTTTCGATTCTAGGTCAGTTAGTCCTTGGGCTCTGTCTATGGAGACTTTATATTGGTATCAGAGCATGGATTTGACAAGTGCTTTTACCGAGGCATGGAGGATGTACAAGCCAATACCCTCATGCCGGCTGAATTACAAAGCCATGGGACCTTCGCATGGATTGCAAAGCTCATGGAACGGGAGAAAAACACCTATGGTGCAGGCTGGACAGCAGGTCATTTGTCCATGAAACCCTAACTTTTTGCTCTTGTTGTGTCTCAAGCATGAAGGAAATCATGATGTCATTTGGGACTGCATTTTTTGTCCGTGATGTAATCATGAGACAAGGTACCCATGTGACCTTATCATGTCACTTCACGTGTACTTCACTCATTCTTATCAATCTACTTTGAGTGTTGTGCTTCTATTTATCTCTCCTTGTTTGCTCAATCTATGTGTGTGTTGCTATCTTGATCTCCACTCCAACAACACACATGTTTTGTTAACGTCTACTAAAGATCCAATGAGTCTGAATGTTACATATGTTTTATCTGTAAACTGATCATAAACATAAACATGGACACAAAAAATTCATAGGAATTAGGCCGGCAAACTTCGCAAGCCCTATGAATGCAAAGAGTAATGAGGCTAGTAAATACAGTGAAACGAGATACTAAATAAGAATACCTATTCGAAATAGGCCCTTCCTTTTTTAAAAACCTGTATCATTTGAATGTGGAGAGTGATATGTTTAGCCCATGTGAGCTACAGGCTAAATACACCTTGTGTATAAAAGTGAAGACGATTGTAGAATCAATCAAAAAACCAACCCCAATGCACTCCAGATAACAAACATTTCTTTGCATGAATGCCCCCATGGAAAGTCTACCTGTTGGAGCATGAACCATAGATATAATGCGTCCACCAACCCACGGCACCACTTTTAGCTTCCAGTCACCTTGAGAGAGCTCAATCAATGCTCTTGGAGCCCCCACACCCTTGAGTGGATCCTCAACTTTCATTTCATCTTGTAAATTACCTGCAATGGCTGCAACCAACCTAATTTGCATGAATAACTACTTCACGTACACATAAACACAAACACAAACACAAACACATTTACATTAACATAAATGAAGACATACATGTGTGTGTGTTTGTTTAGCGTGTATGCACGTATTCATACATGAATACACAAACACACACACACACACACACACACACACACACACACACACACACATATACATATACCCACACATACACACTCACACACATATATGTACACATGCACGCACATCTACACACATTTATACATAAACACATACACGTATATATGTATATGTATATATATATATATATATATATATATATATATATATATATATACCCACAAATATATATGTATATGCGCATGCACACACATACATATTTATGTATTTCTGTATTTATTTATATTTATACTTGAACTTATATTTATATTTGTACTTATACATTTTATTTATTTACTTATTTACACATACATATTTGTTTATTTGCTCATCTCTTTATAGATTTATTTAATTACACACAGACATATAAGTACATAGATACATACATACTTTTATTTATTTATTTGTTAATTTACTCATGTAATTACACACACAAATATATGCATTTTGAAATAGCTATGGGCTGCAATGTAAATGACTGTGCATAGTCAATAGCTCCTACCTATCACATTACTTAGAGAAGTGCCTGCTATGACCGGGACTTAGCATGGAGAACCTTTGCAAGAAGGATGCAATCTATCATTACATAATATGGCAAATGGTATATGGGGCAGCAAAGAAAGTAAATTAACCAATGCAAAGTGGATGTGCACGCTTTCCATGAGGTTGCACAAACAAGGCAATTGAATCATAAGGAAGAAGAAAAGCCATTAAATGCACGTTATATAAGACTGTTTCAGCTGAATCAGACTTCCTCTCCTCTATGTCCTCTAACACTCTTAGCCCCTCAAAACACTCAAACCTCACCAAGATCCATCACAATGGACTCTGGGCTGATTGCAGCTAGCACACAGCTGACTCTGAATCATTACTCAACCCACTAACCCGTCTGACTGCTGACCGCTAACAGCTGACCACTGACAATCAGCTCTAACTGACAAACACCTCCCTCAATCCCAAACAAGCCAAACCAAGCCCTCTACACCTTCAGCTGACTTCATTTGATACTCAGCTGACCTTGTCCGACTCTGTACCTTCTTAACTGATGTTGATTGAGTCAACACTGACTCAGTACCAACTCCACAGACAACAAACTGACACACACAAGGGTTCAATCTCCATGAACTCGATGAAAGCAACACACATACCATAACTAAAACATCAAATCTATAAACTTTGTATCCATTCATAACAAACACAGACCAAACTTGCAGACTTCTTCATATAGACAAAAACACAACAATGTCTCAACAACCTTGAGACATGGGCACAAACATATCAAAAGAAAACGCCAAAAACATTCGGTGTCCTCCACGGACCATAGATAGACCTCAACAACACAACTGCAAACCTTTGAATCCACTGCCACGAACAGCAGGTCTTTCTCACACACCAACCAGCCAGCACTCAGCTAACAGATAACAGTTATAGTTAAGCAGAAATTGTACTGGGCCGAGTCTCTAACAGAGATGCTCCACAGAGAACCTAGGGGACACCTCCTAGCTGACTCTCCGGTCTCCAGCACTCCCTCTGCTCTGACATAATCAATTTCTCTCACACTGCACTGGTCTTCTTACTGCAATCTGGAAAATTAGTAGGTTCTACAGCCTGCAAGCTTCAACCAAACAAAAACTGTCCTGCCGGAGGCCACTCCATTGCAATCATTCTCTCTGGTGGTCTCTCTAGCCACACACTCGATGAACCACACCCGAAAACTTTCCCAATTCTCCTTCTTCAACCCGTCACCGTCCTTGATTCTTCCAGAAGATTGCGCTGCCCACTTCACTCGTTCACCCATGCTGTTTCTTTTTTCATTTAGCACCTGTGCGAATACACTTGGCTGCCACACGTCGTTTTTTATCATCAAGGATCGGCTACACACCATCTTATGTACATTATGTCTACCTATACATTGTGTTTCGAGATTCTCCTCACACCGTGGAGGAGAAGAGAGAGAGGAAAAGGGAAGGGGAAGAAGAGGCGTGGAGGAGGAGAAGTGAAGGAGCAAAGAGAAGAAGTGGATGAGAAGAAGAGGCGGAGCAATGGGCTGTAGCCGGGAAGAAGCGTGGGATGTGCAAAGTGGCAAATGGGCAGCAAACAAGGGTGAAAACGATGGCAAAAACCGCATTTGCAAAAAAAAAAAAACCCCCCTTTCGTCCATTTTTTGACCTAACTTTACATTTGGGCGAAATGTCATTTCGATTGGCAAGTTTCGTTTTGTTTCAAAATGTTTTGTGCTGTTTCAAGAGGGCGAAACACGTTTTTATGTTGCTATGGACCAGTCGAGACTTTTTTCCTCTTTAGGAGGTTTATTCCCCATGCTAGTATACACCCATCTTGGGCTCTACTTATCATCATTGTACACCACACATTCATCATCTATCTATCATCTCATTGTATGCTTCCTTGAGCTTCTCCACTGTGTCTGATCGCGCGCGCGCACATTCCTGCAACCCTATTTCCAACATTTTTTATCACAACATACGCTCCTCGTCCCTGTGCTACTGCCTACCCTTCACCCTGTGTCGTCTATCTTCTTGAATCGGATCAAGGAGCCCTTCTGAGAGAAGAAAGAGGACCGTGAAGTATGCAGTACTTTGTACTACAATTTTCCGATCAAATTTTTGTTCCGAGCACGTTTTGGGAGCCGTTCCTTACATGATTCCAAAGTGTTTTTCATTTCTGTCATGTCTTTTTCACGGTCAGCCATACATGTCTTCAAGGTGCCTTTCGTCGTGCGGCTTTCAGTTTTCTGTAGACATCTTCGAGGACCTAATTCACACTGCTCTTCATCAAATTCTGGAGTAGTATTGTCAAATCTACAGTCTACTATAAACGGATGTGCAAATACACGAGAAAGCATCAACAGACACTCACCACGCCAGATTTGGTCTACAAGCTACACTTTAGCCACATCGATCTCTACATCTTACGAGTAAAATTTTCTCTCACTTTACTGTGCATTTCTTTCACACACCTTGCAGGTCTCCATTGTCAACAGCCTTATTAGCAACCACCTTGGTTGCATCAAAGGAGCACTCAACACTTTGTAGGTTGCGTGATTACTTCCTTGGGTATTTTTAGAAGACAGTGATGTATTTCGGATGTTATCTGCTGAGGATAAGCTTGACGGGACCAACTACCCATTATAGTCCTATATAATGCGGCATGTATTGGTAGTTGAAGGGCTATGTAATGTTGTGGTTGGTACTAAGAAACGTCCTAGTTCCTCTGATGAACATGATGCAGAAGACACATCTGCAGACACAGACTTAGTTTCGCATGGTGCATTACCACAACATAGCATACCTCCTACGCAAGAACAAACAAAGTGGAATGGAAGAGATGCATAGGCACATGCGTTGCTTGCTTTGTCAGTTAAGAGGAGTATCATTCCTCACTTTAGGTCATGTAGGACTGCTAAACATGCTTGGGATGCACTTGTCATTGTACCAGGTACATAATAAAGCACGTGTTGCTTATGTACGCAAGCAACTAGAGTCGGAGCATATGGATAAGAGAGACTCCATAGACAGTTTCCTTACAAAAATCAAGGATTTTATGGAGCAATTCGCCAGTGTTGATGAAATATATCCTGACAGTTCATTGGTGCCTACTGTCTTGAATGCATTGCTCGCCTCGTATCAAGGTTTTGCTTCTACCATCAGACTCATGATGAAAGGCAATCCAAATGCCTCGAAGTTTGAGAAGTTCATTTCTGTGCTCTTGCAAGAAGAGCAATCCAGGCGAAAGTGTGGTTTTACAAAATAAAAAAACTGTGTGCACATACATACATACATACATAAATACACAAAAATACAAACACACATTGAGAGAGAGAGAGAGAGAGAGAGAGATGGGCTCTTAAGGATCTTGATTGTTTGAATCGACACCTTAATAAACTTACAATTTTTCTTTCTCTCAGTTTCAGCTACAAGCTCTGCTATTTCAGCAGCTCTCGGTAGTTTGAATTTGATGTCCTCCCCATCAATGCCCGAGAAGGCCACCTAAATGTTGCAAACAAATGAGACAAACAATCCTTTCAGCAGTTAGAGGATGCATTTATCGTATGTTTGGGTTGCTTACCTTGGCAGTTTCTCCCAATAAAAGGTGTACGTTAAGAACACGCCTTGGCCTTTGTAAATGGCCTTTGCACCAACCTACTTTGACAAGCAACTCCTCACCTTGCAAAGTAGCTTCATAAGATGTTAACAGGTACTTTCCTTTTTGGTAGTCAAACCCATCACCATCATCTTCATAAAGCAATCCTTCAGCTTTTCCTGCAAAAGAATATCACATCCACGGAATCAAGAATCAATAAGTTACTCAAACTGTACAATCAACAGCACTCATCTAGATCACTCTTGCTCGCATATCCCTTATGACATACTCGAAAGCTGCTCCAATGTCTCCAATGTCTCCAATGTTTAGAAAGCTTGGAAGGTATAATTTCTAGAAAACCAAGTGATGTTGCATGTGATGATATGAAGCTGAAACCAGTGAGTGTTTTGTCCCCAAAAGACATAACTAGACTGGCAACACTTGATAAGGTTAGACTGATTGTAAAAACTTTCTAAAAGTTACTACATTAGCGAACAAGACCTTACAACTAAAACACTCTCGTTTAGCATCTATAGAAAGGACTAGGCTCATTAACTAAGTGGAGACCCAAGGATTCACGAACCAGATCAAGCCTTGGTCTGGATCAAGCATAACACCTGGATGGTGGTTCTTCATGGTATGGGATACAAAGGGCTTGAGTGAGGAGTTCAGGCATGGCTTGATCTGGAATCAGGCTTGGGAGGGTGCTCCTATAGGGTGCTATGGCCAGGTGGTATTCTAGCTTACTCATAGTCCACGAACTAAAAAATTGAGTTTTGCAGGCTAAGGTTGGCTGAGAGATCCTCGTTAAAACACTTCCAGTAGAGGTCAGCCTGATCCCTTTTTGTGTGTGTCACCCAACCACCGATGTAATAGAGACAAATGCTCTCTTTGTAAATACTCAGCCTTTCTGATCATGTTAAGGGCCTCAGTGGCATTGAAAGCAACCTTCCAATTGAGTTGAATAGTCCCATTATTATGAATGAGCTAGTCACTAAGCTTTCAAGCTTACGAGATTCTACTGCAAATCCCACTATAAACAGACATAACAGATTCAATTATCACCTCGACCATGGCGACAGATAAAACATTTGCCAGAGGTCCTTGATGTGCCAGTAGTACCCCCCACCCAACAGGGAGCATGACTCATGAGTTAGCACCCTGACAATATATATGTATAACACTCCAAGATAAATAAATAAATAATTGCAAGGCATGGAACATACTACCAAAGACAAAAATGGCTGATTAAAAGAAAGCATTGCAATATAAGGACTAGACTTTTCAATCACCATGGTCGTCAAGTGCAGCAATCAGAGTCAATTCATTGGTTGCATCCATTTCCCCAGTGTTTTGAACAACAGGTCCCATGGGAATTATAGATCCACATTTCAAGAAAAGTAGTGGTAAGTCCTGTCATGAGACAAATGTGTAAGGATAAAAACTAAAGACAGTTTTTTCCAATAATTTATTACGCAACACGGCCTCCATGGAGCAACCTGTGCTTTTGAAGTGTTTGCAATTCAAGACAAAGAAAATAAATGCACCGCATTTGAGACAAAAAAAACGTATTCAACAAGAGTGCAGTACTTCATGGGCGTCATCAAAGTTGAACTCCTTCCAGCTTCCGGGGGGTAAAATTGTCTGTTTGGCATTATAATCTCCTCCTCTTTCTGTGCTGATAAGTAAAAGACAGTAGAAAACAACAGTGCGTACTCTGTTTAAATCTTAAATTCACCTAGAATAGTATTTAAATTGGGAAAACCAAGAATTAATATGGCCTGTGCCTGTGGAAGGAATGAAATACCTCACACTCACGAGTATTGGACCCAAAAGAAAGCTGTCTTCCACTTTACGTAGCTTGGGATCCTTCGCATCTGCATTAAATCATTTGATGCCATAAGACACGTCCCCACCACCTTTATATCATCCAAATAAAATCAACTGCACTCTTACCAGAAAAAAACAGTGGGCTTATGACAGGCTCTCCTGTTGTGTGAGCATTGTAGAAGAGAGTGTAGATATGAGGTAAAAGCCGGTATCTTCTTTCGAGAGCTAGTCGGCAAACCTTTTCACACTGCAGCAAGATGAAACTAGCATCATAATTTCATCAACTTCTGAAGTCTTAGGCTACTAGCGTAAGACCAAGTCTGCTTTAGAAAGCTCATAAAACAAACAAAAAGGACAAGAAATCCTCATTTCTAGATTGCCAATGTTCTGAACAAAGAGCATGGGCAGAAACTCGGGATTTCTCAATAGGGCAGATGAATGCCTGATCATCATCAGGAGGCCACAGAGGAGGAGTTTTGTGCCCAGGCCCCATACAGATAAGTTCTGGTGATCAAAATCCAGCGACACACCTGGTATACAGATCCCAACCATTTTAATTGCTGCTGGTCATTCCTGGAGGTTTTGTCTTTGGGAGAACAGACCAGTACCTAGACTAATGGATTTGGAAGTGGGAACCAGAAGCAGCACCAGCTCAGCTTTGCTGTCCCTTCTTTGCCTACTTGGAAAGACAGGAATGGCAGATCCACACGTACCAGTGAAGCCACATTTCACAGAAACAGTAGCACTGGCTTACACAAGGTAAAATAGGCAGAACCCCACTGAGCTCTAGATACTCCTCTAGGCCACTTTCGCCCTGCACGGTCACCTATTTGTTAAAACCATCCACGCTTAACAGCCTTGCAGTCAGCTCCTAGACAATCACATGGACACACACGCTTCACACCGAAGATGAGGAGCACTGCAGGGGTCAACCACATTGCCTTTGGGAATGCCCAGCAGCAGCACAAATTTGACCAAGGGAAACTAAACCTGTTCACATAGGACTGCCACAGCACCCGCTTCTCATCACATGGGGAGCCATAGCCTGGGTCATGGAATTGAGCCCTGCCCTACATTACGAAGAGGATTGCACTGGCATGATCCTATACCTAGACCTATAATGGATCACAGTAGTGGAGGCTCAAAGGGTCCATGGGACCCGGCCGAACTTTGGGACTTCAGATGGAACATAATCCTCACAACCTGGCATGTTTGAAGTGAGCAATGCTGCAGGGAGACCTAACAGGGGACTTCTTATCCCCCACAGCAGAGATCATCAGCGCCATATAGTTGGAGCTTAATCGTACGCTCTACAACCTCTAGAAACAATTTCAAAGCAACTCCCAAGCTATGCAAGAACAGCATGCAGCTTATTTTCACAGTTGGAGTCCACCACCTTTTCTGTCTGGGGACACAGATAGGATCAGATGGTGTTGCAGGCCTCAAAGCATGGGAGGATCTTGCTAGCATCTGGTTTAAAGGGCCTGCTTGCCAATCTAGTTGAAAAATGCACTGCTTGCAGTGTGGATCTTTGATGCCTAGTAAGCGACGGATTTACACCTGCAGACACTAGGACTCTGTATCAATTTCTTGCTTCAAAAATATGCACTCCCGCAAAAATTACACACACCACTCAGGATCCAAGGGAGATTAACAAATGCTCATTCCATAGGAAAACTGCATTCTTGAAAGATGCATGTACGTACCTCAACACCAAATGACCAAGGTTCATGATCCACAGTCCCTGCCTCAGAGTGACCACGAGAGAACGGCAACAGTGCACCAATCCCCATCCAACGTGCGAAAAGTTTTGGTGTTGCATCCCCCGCGAATCCACCAATATCAGGACCCACGAATGGTTGCCCACTGAGACCCTATATTTTGACAATCATATACACACACAATGGAGCACACTTAACAATCAAATTGCACAGGCTTCTTAAATTATAAACAAAGAATAGATCGAATAATGTTATACCATTTGAATGAGGTTTAAAAAAATTATGTACCAAATTCAGGGCCATCGGAACGCTCATGCGAAGGTGATCCCAAGTTGAGAGATTATCTCCTGTCCAGGTAGCTGCATATCTTTGGCTACCAATATACCCTGCTCTTGTCAGCACAAATGGCCGTCTCCTGGAGTCCGCACGGAGCATTCCTTCATGAGTAGATCTTGCCATCAGCATGCCATATACCTGTTTCGAAATAAGGCCGGCCTTACAAAACACTCTTTTATGATTAATCACAGTATTTACCACACCTACTGCAAATAATTATAGAATCAACCAAGCATGTTGAAAAAAAAAAGGGAATTAATAATTACATTATGATAATGTGAGTGGGCTTGTGAACCTCCGAGTTCAGCATCTCCACAATGGATGTTGGTATCAGGCATTGTTTTTACCACAGTCTGCCGAATACACAATCATACTAGGGGTGAGCTCTCTCTCTCTCTCTCTCAGTATCATCTCGGAGTCTTACAGTTATGTTCTTATAACTGTAGGACAATCAGTTTATTGTACTTTTTAGTCTCATTTAGTTGTTCTCTTTGATGAGACACCAACTTCAGATGTACTCTCGGTTTTGGTCTCATAGGCCACTATGGCTTCTTAGAGACGTTAATATATCATTTCATTTCTCTCTCTCTCTCTCATGAGCTCGTTTTTGGGGTTTCAGACTCTGTATTAGGGTTTTTCTTGCATTTTAGGGTTTCAGCATCATGGATGCCTGTGTTTTAGGGCTTCTACCTGCGTTTTAGGGTTTTTCCTGCACTTTAGGGTTTCTCTCCCTAAACCATGGCTGCCCTGCGTTAAAGGGTTTCTACCTGCGTTTTAGGGCTTTCTTGCAGTTCAAGGTTTCTTTTTCTGCTTTTAAGGGTTCTGCTACTCTCTCTCTCTCTCTCTCCCCCCTTTTTTCTTGCTTTTCTTGATCAGGGCTCTAGGTTTTCTTGTTCTTCTTGGCTTTTTTTTTCTCTCCATTTTCTCTCTTCCCCACTCTAAGTAAATGCCTACAGTTGCAGAGATTGAAAGTTATATCGGGCATATAGAAGATAACATGAAAAAAGAGTACCTCACATGGGACCAAGCCCTGAATAACATGAAAAAACAGTTGCATTGCTGCAACACTGAGGGAAATAGTTGAAGCCCTAAGGCCTCAAGTAGGTGGCAAGAACACCCGGATTAGAGAGCTTGAAACAACGCTCAGTCAACAAGAGGAAAGCTGGAATTCCAAAGTGGTGGATTCATATGCCCAATTCCTCGTGCAAGGAGAGGGGGTCCAAGCAAACATTGAAGACATCCAAGAGGCACGGGAGAAGGAGAAACAGGAGATACTCACATGGGCAAAAAGCACCAAGAAATCTTAATCTGATTTGAAGGAAACAAACAAGTGGATAGAGATCGTCAAAAAACAGAAGCCACCAGCAGCCAATACCCAAGAGATAATGAATGCCACCTTGGATAAGGAACAAAGCAGGAAGGCTAGGGCATTATATATCAGGGTAGAAGGAGTCCCGGAGGGCACACCAGCTAAGGATGATGGACTGGTGGTGTGCAACCAGCTCAAGATCAAGAGGACACCCTTCAAAGATGCATGGAGAGTAGGGAAAGACAGGAATAGGGAACGTCCACTAATTCTGAAATTCCAAGAGGTGGCAGATCGGGAAGCCTTTTTGAGGAAGATACCTCTCCTGTGAGGAACAAAGATCTATACAGGATATGACTTAAGCCCCCTTCACATAGCGCATGGCTGAGGTCCAAAAAGCAGGAGCTCAAGGTAAATGGGCGGTCTATAGAGACAGAAGGGTAATCATCACTGAAAGGCACCAATGATGGTGCAAGGTCTATGGGACAAAGGACATGCTCAAAATAGCAGTACGGAATCGCAATGGGACACTGGTCTGATCCCGGCGGTTTTATCGAGACATATACTGGGAGACAACTGGACTTCTACATTGAGACTCATCAGAGTTTGGAGAGATGTCTTCTGGTGGTCAATGAATACACATGGGAGTAGGGAAAGACAGGAATAGGGAACATCCACTAATTCTGAAATTCCAAGAGGTGGCACATCAGGAAGCCTTTTTGAGGAAGAGACCTCTCCTGCGAGGAACAAAGATCTATACGGGACATGACTTAAGCCCCCTTCACGTAGCACATGCGCCAATGATGCGCGCGAGGTCTATGGGATGAAGGACATGCTCAAAATAGCAGTACGGAATCGCAATGGGACACTGGTCTGATCCCGGCGGTTTTGTCGAGACATATAGTGGGAGACAACTGATCTTCTACATTGAGACTCATCAGAGTTTGGAGAGATGTCTTCTGGTGGTCAATGAATACACATGGGAGTCCCTTGGAGTCATTGCAGAGGTTGGAAGCAGAGGGTGCAACATGGTCATGGTATGCCCAGGTTAGGAGCTGGTTTGCCTCACATTCCTTGAACATTGATAACTTGCCACCTTTTGTTTACAGTCTTAATGCCCCTCTCCTACCCCTCTTCCACGAACAGATCTTGGGGCTCATCTGCACACATATGCTTAGATTAGACACCCACACCACATGGTTGGGTCCACAGGAGCTACCCCCTAAATCCTGCTTCTACTAAGAGCACTTCCTCGAGCTCACACCAGATGGATTCATACAGAGGCGCCACGCTACCTACAGAGACACATGTCACATGACTGGTCAAATTTGGGTATCATCCCACAGCTTGAGGATAGAGAAAGGGAGATAAAAGGGCATACAGGAGGAGCAAAGGATTTGCAAAAGACGTACCATGGGGGTGGTTGAGACAAAGAAGCATTACATATGCAGATGCCCAATGTACTATGAGATGCAAGACATACCACTGCCTATTTAAGGGGGATTTTGGCCTACTCTCCAGGATCATGGACTATTAGGACCAGCAATGTCTAGGCCCATTTCTCTTGGAGATGCGTCACCACCGAGATAGGCTATGCTGAGCGCAGAGACCATGAGGAGACACATCACAGAGATTTCTCTTAGTACTTTAGCCAGACACCACAGGAGGTGACCAGACAGCGTGCCCATGAGCAGGAGGATATTCAGCCCAGGCACACCCGCCACTGCCTTCTCATGAGCACACACCCACAGAAACTGCTTGAAACACGGACACAGAAACAGCAAACCATGAATATTATTTAGTCCATGTAAATAGAAATGATGAAAAAAGTTGAGTCGTCTTACTTACAGTTCTTATAACTGTAAGGCAGTTTATTGTACTTTTCAGTTTCATTTGGTTGTTCTCTTTGATGAGACCAACTTCAGATGTACTCTCAGTTTTGGTCTCATAGGCCATCATGGCCTCTTAGAGACGTTAATATATCATTTCATTTCTCTATCTCTCTCTCTCTCTCTCTCTCTCTCTCTCTCTCTCTCTCTCTCTCTCTCTCTCTGCCACCGAGCTATGCAAAGGTCGACGACCTCGAGCTAGAGGCCCCCGCCCATGCCCACGTCACCATAGGAGGATCAGGGCCATCATTTTACACCATCACAAGACTCCCTCACACCAGCTCAGCTTTACCACTCTGAGTGCATTGTTGCAGTGCCCCATACGGGATACCTTACGATGATATGCGAGCCTATGCTCTTTGCACATGGATCAAATCTAGCATTTTAGCTTTGTCATTTTCTTTCATTTCATTTTAGTACCCATGATGATGTATTCCATGGACATGATGTAATCCTTTTGGCCTCATAGGTCATTTTGGCCTTTGTAGACGTTAATGTAATTCTTTCTCTCTCTCTCCTTTCAGCAGCTAGTCTTTTTACTTTTTTCATGTTGTCTTGACATCCTGTTTACTCATGGATCACATGAAACAGCTTTTTGGTCTCATATACCCTTCGGGTCTTTTGTAGACATTAATAACATCTCTCTCTCTCTCTCTCTCTCTCTCTCTCTCTCTCTCTCTCTCTCTCTCGATAGGGACTAGTCGGGCATCAGAGGACACTGGACCAGACAGAGGACATTATGGGGACCACTTACTAGAGTTGGGAGCCAGGCATCGTCTCGTTATTTATAACGGGATGTTACAGTGGCCGGGATCAGGAGGGCTGACATGCTTTCCACATGGGGGTCATACACGGACCAGAGGCACGGTGGTAGACTACATTATGGGGTCTGTGGAGGCATCACAGCTTGTCACCTCATTCTCCATTCCACCTCGTCCTATTGGGGCGGATCATACATACTTGGCATTTTCACTAGCCGGATCACCAGTATCACCAGTCCCCCACATACCGACGCCACACACTACCATCTACTTCACACATGACATGGCAGACATATACACTGGCAGAGTAGAGGATGGACTCCTACTCATGGATCCCCTGGCACCTATGCATACCACTACGGCCCAGCTGGCATCACTCCTACACACGGCTGCATTACAGAGCTTCCCACATCGTGTACACTCAGGAGAGCCTGCGAGACCTGGGACTATGCCCCAGAACAGATGGTATGATGACGAGTGCAGAGCTCTATACTCACGGCTCCGCATACAGAGAGCCTTGGGAGCCATCACAGAGCAGGAGTCGAGGAGAGAGATGAGGAGACTTACTCGCCGCAAAAGGCGGGCCTTCGCAGAGATACAGGAGCTAGAGATCTTTCATTTCTTCATCAGTAGAGATAGCCCTGTCTCATGGCGGCACTTCAGAGAGCCCCGGACCCCGACACCTATTGCAGACCCACAGACATGGCACACCTATGCAGAGGGTCTATACCATGCCCCACAGCAGCCACCTATACCTCAGCCACAGGAGCCTCGACCTACCACATCTAGCTTCTTTACCCACTCGATGGTACAGGAAGCTATCCGCCGCCTACAGCACGGACGGGCCGCCGACCATATGGGCCTGCAGGGTGAGCACCTCATATATGCAGTAGATTCTTTAGCTCCTTTTCTTGCACACCTGTTTAACAGGGCACTAGCAGAGGGTCTGCCTGCGGAGTGGACGATGCACACCATTGTGCCGATTCACAAAACAGGGGATATGCTCGATCCGAGCAACTACAAGACGGTTATGGTTGGCCACGTGCTGGCCAAACTCTATGGTGCAGTGCTGGAGCAAGAGCTTAGCTTATATGCTGAGCGAGCAGGTTTACGCTCCTCAGGGCAGGCAGGCTTCAGGAGAGCTTTCTCTACCACTGACCATGTATTCACTTTGAGATGTATGATTGATCAGGCCAGAGTGAGGAAGAGAAAGCTCTATTGCTGCTTTGTGGATTTCCGCAAGGCATTTGACACAGTACCACGAGAGAGGCTCTTTCAGCGCCTACAGTCTCTTGGCATACCAGCAGATATGACATGGGGCATCTAGGCATTATATGAGCAGGTTTTTGGGCGAGTCAGATGTCCAGGAGGTATGTCTGAGACTATTGCTAGCACCATTGGTGTGAAGCAAGGATGCCCACTTTCCCCCACGCTATTTGGGTTATACATTGATGAGGTGGATGACTTCATTACACGGGGAGGCGGAGATGGAGTTGATTTAGCAGGTACCTCAATACATATTATGCTCTATGCTGATGATATTGTATTAGTGTCTGAGTCTCCAGGTGGTCTACAGCAGCACCTACATGCACTCGATGATTTCTGCACACAGAGGGGTCTTACTGTGAACCTTGGGAAAACCAAGGTTATGGTCTTTCATACATCGAGACAGGGCAGGAGTCAGCTGACATTCACTCTCGCAGGATGCCAGGTGGAGGTGGTGACATCATACGTGTACCTAGGGGTTACCTTCTCTGCAGCAGCCACACGCTTCACCATGGGTTCAGCAGCCAGAGCTAGATTGACACGGGGATATGCAGCATTGGCTATGCTAGAGAGACAGTGTCACCAGGCGCATTTTCAGGAGCCCCGGACGAAGGGGTGGCTATTTGACACATTAGTCACACCGGCATTGATGTATGGAGCAGCGGTATGGGCGCCAGGCCTTGCTACCCATTGGTGGACACAGATAGAGAGACCACAGGCCCTCATGATGGCACGCATGATACGCAGCAAACCGTCAGTACCTCATGACATTATCCGAGCAGAGTTTGCTGCGCCTCCTATGATGGTAGAGGCCATATTTCAGACCATATGCCTGCTAGACAGATTCAGAGAGATGCCACAGGACAGATTGTCATACAGAGCTTTTGAGGCATCTAGACAGCTGGCTGAGGCAGGAGACAGAGGATCATGGTATGCACAGGTCACACATTGGTTCTCACAGCATGGCCTAGACATGGATCATCTACCACCATTCCAGTATGACAGGAATGCACCACATATCCGTCTCTCTCATAGTGAGAGGAACAGAGTATTGAGGCAGGATCTATGGCAGCTCTATACACGAGAGACATGGATATCGCCTACACAGCCTCTTCCACCGAAGATGCTATACTACAGAGATCACTTCATGAGTATCACTGATGATGGATTTATAGAGAGGCCTAGATACATGGAGGGCTTTTTACCACACGGCTCCCGAGTGGCTATTGGTCAGCTCAGAGTTTCATCACACCGATTGGAGATTGAGACTGGCAGAGCAGCACAGATCCCCCGAGAGGAGAGGGTATGCAGATTGTGCAGAGAGGAGGTGGAGAGTGAGGAGCATTATGTATGCAGATGCAGAGCATATACAGCCATCAGAGAGAGATATCCCATTTTATTCAGAGAGCCACATTCCCTACGCCAGATCTTTGAGGCAGCAGACCAGCGCATACTGGGGAGATACATTCTAGACATACAGCGCCACAGAGAGACATTATTACAGGCTCAGACAGCTCCAGGGGGGGGGGGCGACAGACACAGATTACTACATTTTTTCAGAGATCCATCCCCCTCCCAGCCCCTACACGGCAGGGAATTACTCTCCAGAGAGCAGAGACACTTAGAGCCCGCAGGAGACAGCGGACACCTGGCTTTCGGACACCACGCCTATACCAGAGAGAGATGACAGAGATCAGAGCTCAGTTTCACAGAGAGGGTGCGGAGCGACTGGCTCGCTTCAGAGCACACCCAGGCATGTTCTTCAGGGAGCTGTGGACACCCCCTTCACTGATGTATACCATTTTATACCCCCAGTATGGTACAGGATGGAGCTAGCTAGGTTGCATATCATGATTGTATACTCCATGCATATAGCTTTGCATTCTCCTAGTAGTAGAGCTCCATCCCCTGCACACCCAGATTCAGCTTTTTTTTTGTTGTTCAGTACTTTTTTATTTTGTTGGGATGACAGAGGATACCCCATACAGGTACTCCAATTTGTCTCATAGGCCGAGTTCGGTCTTTCGGAAGACGTTAATAAAATCTTTCTTTCTTTCTTTCTTTCTTTCTCTCTCTCTCTCTCACACACACACACACGCACACACATATTCACAGAGTGAGTGTGTGTGTGTGTGTGTTATGTGGACAAGCAGTGAAGGTCCTGGAGGAAGTGCACTGTTTTAAGATAAATGGGCACAAAATACGTACCTTAAACACTGTAGGCTCATTCATGTCATTCCATATACCATCAACACCATTGGAAACAAACTTGCTCACGAGATCAGCCCACCATTCGCGTGTTTTTGATGAGGTGAAGTCCGGAAAGACGCATGGTCCTGGCCATACTTCCCCTGTGGTGGAGATTGTCACCAATGTTGGTTAAAGAACACATGCTACCCTTCAGGATTGAAGTGATCCAGTTTCTTAGAAGGCTCACCAATGTAAGGTTTTCTTTTGGACGACAGCATCCAGACATCTTGGGAAGATCCGCTGTCATACACAAAATATCCAGTTTCTGCTTTTATACCAGGATCCAGCATCCAAACAGCTTTGAAACCATTGCGATATAGACTTTTAGCCAGCCCTTCTGGAGACGAGAATTTTTTCTGTTGTTTACACAAATAAGATGCTTTCATAAAATACTGCACTTTCCACGATACAAGTTCTAAGGCCTCAAATCAGACGTAGGAAAGCCAAGCTACAGATGTAATCAACCCTTGAATCTTGATATTTAATCATCAATTCAGTGGTTCATTATGGAGTGAAAGCCAATTGATTTTATGTAATGCAACTGCTAGAAAATGAAAAATAGGTTGGCAGGCCCTTGTCAGAATGGCTGCTGCCACCACATTCCCCAGCACAAAGGTGCAAGCTCAAACAACAGTATTTTGTGTAGTATGTTTCTCCCAAAAAAAAATCAAGGTGGTGGTAGTCAAAATCAAGTTAGGTGGCTTTGAGAAATGTGGTTGTACATACAGGATCAAAAGTGAAACATCGAAATCCATCCATGTAATCAATGTCCATCCACAGCACATCACAAGGTATTTGTTTATCTCGAAATGTATCAGCAACCTGTTCCAACATCAAGATTAAGACAACTTAATCATTTGAAATTCTTTGTAAATTGTTAGTTCTGATGACTACCATGTGATTCTGGAGCTGACCTCTAAAACCCTTGAATCAGGTTCGTAACTCCATCTACATTGGTGGTAGCCAAGACTCCACTTTGGAGGCATACCTATTGTTCCTGTGTTCATAAAGATAGTACTTTTTTTAAAGAGAAAATGCATGATGCATACATACATGCACATAAGCACACACATACATACATGTACTTAGGCCAAGGCAGATTTGAATTAATCTCTTTTTAAAATGTTGACTGAACTAGCAATTATATTAATAAGAAGTTCAATGTTTATTTTATACCAATAGCATGTGAAAGAGTTGTCAATACTGTAGTCGCTGAAGCAAATGGTCCAAATGTGATCACTGGAAATGGAGCTGGTGCAACAAATTTGATGGTTGACTCCTTTCGCAAATCAACCTAGCGTATCACAATTCAGCAAAGGGACTCAAGGCAATTATAAGACGCCACCAGTATTTTTAAGATACAAGTTTCTAATGACAAACAAACGCATTGAGGCATTGCTGCCTTGCCCCACCTCACTGCATATCTAGCTGCACCCCCTACAACAGTACCTACTATTTAATAAACCCTTGTATACATGCTTGCTTCACCTTTGCTCCAGATGTACCTTTGCCCATAATCTCCCCATGTAGTTATGCCAATATAGATGTCAATAGCCTCTATAAATAGGTGCGGTTTCTACCTTGAGTTGGTAAACTTGTGATAGTGTTAATAACACTAAATATCACCTTCCAACCATTAAGAGCACCATGAGTAAACTATCCGATCTTTGCACCTAGAGTCTATCCATTACCTATGGACACCCAATAGCACCAGCAGGTGAGGCAAGGCAGCATAGCCGGATAGAGTTGTTAGCAGTCATCTCTTGTCTGTACATTACACCAGGGCCTATGTTGTGGGTGTGCCGCCCGTTTTTGGTGTTTCCCCATTTTTCCTCACTTTCCATGTATTTTTCCCATTTTTTCTGAGGTGTGGAGGGCTGTCAGCTGGTTCTGTTGCTGGCCGACTTGTCTGTTTGCTACCTGACCTGATCTGGTGTCCTGGCCGACTGCAGGCACCTGGCCGCCTGGCTCATAGCAGGTCGTGAGCATCTCTGATGCTGATCGTGAGCACATGCTGCTGTCGGCCTGTTTTTGTCACGATTGTGACGTGTTTATATATCAGATTCTCTCTTCATTGCTGATTACTCTTGCAGATGCAAAGAGTTACCAGCCAAAGGGAACCCCTACCCTCGACTGGTTGCGACTCTTCGTCAAAGGATGTACCTCTTCATCGAATAGCCACATC
This sequence comes from Cibotium barometz, assembly GCF_041138505.1. NCBI lineage: Eukaryota > Viridiplantae > Streptophyta > Polypodiopsida > Cyatheales > Cibotiaceae > Cibotium > Cibotium barometz. The sequence continues at coordinate 16,021,370 of NC_141091.1, forward strand.
TCTTCGACGAATGGTTGTATCCCTTAGTGAATGGTTGTGCCTCTACATCGACTAGACACATCCCTTAGCCTAAAAGTTGTACCCTTTCGTCTAAGGTCATGTCCTTTCATCAAAGGACATGCCTCTTCAAATGTGTCTCTTCATCTCCTATATAAGAGACCTATTGTACTCAGTTTAACAACAACAAGTCAATTCAATCTTGTCTCAAGTGTTCTCCTGAAGGTTCTTGTTCTAAGTTAATTACTTAAGTAGTAATTAGTACACAATATGCAGGATTAACAACATAATCCTCACAGTGGTATCAGAGCAAATTTTTTTCCTACCCGTGGGTTGTGAAGCCCTCACCCTCTCCGCGGCACTCCCTCATCCACCTCTCCTCTCGGTGTTGTATGGAAGAAGCAGAGCGATGGTGGACTTGGCGTGAATCCTTGCTTGTAGTAATGTAAACAAGTACACAAGGTCTCACACCCATATACACGTATTGTGTGTATAGCAGAGAGGGACCCCCTGCTGTATTTCCGGAATACCCTCCCTCCTTGCTGCCGGTGGCGTTCGCAACATGGCAGGAACTGCCCCCTTCGCTGCTGAATATGGAATCCCCCTCTCTTCGCCTTGGTTGCTGCCAACGGGCGCTCTTGTTTGCTGAGCGTGGCTGCCGGTTGTGAGCCGCCTTAATATATGCAGCGACTGCTGGTGGCACACTATTCGAAGCAATTCAGTCGGCGGTTCAACACTGTTCGAAGCGATTCATTCGGCGATTCAGCCCTTCGAAGCGTCACCTTCGCACCCCCACTCGGCGACGGCCTTCGAAGCGTCAACCTTCCAAAAAAAAAAAAACAATACACAACATTAATAAGTGTACTGCCACGTGGAATTCACAAAAAAAAAAAACCCAAACAAACCCAACAGGCGTGCGTAACCCGCTGGGCGTGCGCTGGCCGCCCGTTTGGGATTTGCTGGTGTGAACAGCCACCGTGGGCGACTCGAAAACCACCACCCGGCTGTCAGGATGTCGCCTAGTTCTTACTCGCCTCCTTCTCTCCAGCGAATAGGCACCCTTCTTCCTGGCTGTTCGTGGGTTTTCCTGGCTTTGCCCACACCACATACTCTGTGTGCTCTTGCCCTCTACGTGCATGCTTCATGGACAACTTCCCGGAGGAACCCGACATGCACATCTCTTACCTGAGTTACATCGACGAGATCCCCGAGGCTGTTCTTCCCGAACACAGCCCTCCTCGTGCCCTCACTCCGGAATCAGTGCCACTACCCGCCGATGTTGGGTGGATTCCAAGTCTTTCAGCCTCTCCTATCCCAGCATCCCCGGCCTCTCAAGTGTACCGCATTCATGTCAGCAGCCCGCATGTGACCGAACCCGACACTTGGGCGATTTGGACTATTTTCCTCACCTGCGAGCCACTGCATCTTACTCATTTCGAGTATTTTCTATCACGGTACCCGTAGTTGGCACACTTTCTTCCAGAGTGCAGTGTGGATGGCTTACGCAATATCTCCTCCACGCGCCCTCCTGTGACATTTTACTGCGAGATCTGCGTCCCCGACTATACTCCATTATCTCCAGCGCCCAGTTCTTTGGAGGAAGCCGATGCAGTAACTTCGGAGAACGATCCCGACGAAGTGGAAGACCCCGACTTCGCGTACGAGGATCCTATTACTGCCTCTCCAGCAGCTGTTCCTTCCATTCTACATTTCGGGTGGACCTTTCCTGCTTCACCACAGTACTCTCTCTGAGTGCTCCAGATGTCGACTTCGCACGACAACGTGCCACCCGCCGATCCTCAGATGGAAGCCTTGCTGATGACTACTCTCCAACAACAGATGGAGGACTTGCAAAAGGCATTTTTCGACGGAATGGCATCAATGAGATCCCAGATGGAAGACATGCAGCAGCGGCACCAACATCAGCGCGAGGGATCCAGGAAGTCACAGCGAGCGCATCGTTCGCATTCTCCACATTCATCATCATCATCCTCGGTGGGCCAACAGGACGATCCCTTAACTCCTCCCGATCCGACTGCCGAGGTAGACAATGTTGAACTTAAACTTTTATATAAATTAATGACCACAGCACAAACACGAAAGATGGACATCAAGTTACCTGAGCCCTACAATGGCCGCCGTGATAAGCGGTTAATCGATCATTGGCTCTACAAAATGGAGGTTTATTTCTCGAATACTGAATTGCCCGAGAACAAAAAGGTGGCATTGGCCAGTACCCTCTTGAAGGATACCGCCTTCCTCTGGTGGCGACGCAGGATTGCAGATGGCAAGTCTACTCCAACGTGGGATAAATTCCGGCGTGCTCTTCGCAAGGCTTTTGAGCCCGCAAATGCGAATTTTCATGCCAGGTCTTCTCTCCGCCGCCTGAGTCAAACTGGCTCCGTGGCCGCGTACATCTCAGAGTTTCAAAAATTGGCTCTGGAGATAGAGACACTCAGTCCCTCGGACCAGCTTCACAGCTTCATTGACGGGCTTGAACCCACAATCCAAGACGAAGTCCATAAGTATAATCTTGCCACCCTGGATGAAGCAATCTCGTATGTCGAGCGCATCAGTGATTACCGGCGTCCTCCCAGGAACTTTTCCTCCGACGCCCGTTCCTTCCAGCGGAATCGATCCAATGGGACTAGCCAACCCCAGCGTCCTAATTCTGGACAACCCAACTCTCGGCGACCATATTCTGGACAACAATCCTTCCGGGCAAACTTCCGCGTCAAATGCAGGATCCTCTCAGACCGAATCCTCTGGCAGCAACAGAAACCGAGATCGGTCTCGACAGGACCATCGCAACAATGATCGGCGCAATTTCAAGCGAGAAACCTCTTCAGGACAGCAAACCTCTTCATCAACTGCCCCTTCATCCCAACCTAGTCGCCCAGGCCTCTGCACAATTTGTTCTGGCGATCACCGGTGGTATGAATGCCCTCAGCGTCCTAAACCCTCCAACACTCGGCGCAATTCTCAGGTGGACAGTTGTCACCATGCTGATCATGACCCGCCTCCTGTGAAAGACAAGAACAAACAGATGGCTTGTTCTGTTCGCGTTTCGGAGTTTGTCAGTACCCTGATGCTTAATGGCCAAAGTACCAACCCTGTTCCAGTGAATCTTTCCAAACAGGTCCTTAGTCTTCTTGGCTTCATTGGCGACCATCCCATCAATGTGCTGGTGGACAGTGGCTGTTCCACTAATTTTGTGGGCACTTCTTTGGTTCATAAGCTTCGCCTACAGACCCGACATTTTGTGGATGCTTTTCAAGTGGCGCTTGCTGATGGTTCCTTCCTTAATTGTAACCAAAAGGTGCAATAGCTCCAGTTCCAGATTCAAGATTACCAGGATCACCTTAATTTTTCAGTGATGCCGTTGTCACATTATGACATGATATTGGGACAATCTTGGCTGTATCGATATGATCCGGTGATCAGCTTTCGTTCCCATTCAATCCAATTATATCATAATGGTCGAGAGCTGGAACTTCATGGCCTTTTCAGTGCCAAACCCATCACCATTGTTTATGCCCTGCACGTCAAACGTCTCGTTCGCAAACGTGACAGTGCAACATCCTTGGTCATGTTACGGGAGATTGAAGCAGAAACCAGTGAGCAATCTCAAGCCTCGTCATCAACTACTGCTTACTTGGAGCAACCCTTCTTCAAGCCTTTTCAGGATTTGTTTCCGAATGATCTTCCGACGACATTGCCTCCTCGTCGTCCTGTGGATCACCCGATTGATCTTATCCCAGGTCAACCCCCTCCAACCCGAGCTCCATACCGTGTTTCTTACTCTGAATCTCAGGAGATACAAAAGCAATTACAGGAGTTGCTGGACAAAGGTCACATCCGTCCCAGCAAAAGTCCCTTCGGAGCCCCGGTTTTACTTGTCAAGAAGAAGGATGGATCAATGCGACTTTGAATTGATTACCGTGCTCTCAACAAGCTGACAATCAAGAACAAGTTTCCTTTACCTCGCATCGATGAATTGTTCGACCAACTGCTTGGTACTAAGGTGTTTTCCAAGATTGATTTAAAGTCCGGCTATCATCAAATTCGTATCCGTAATGGTGATGAATACAAGACAGCCTTTCGAACAAAATATGGCCATTATGAATTCTTGGTCATACCTTTTGGGTTAACCAATGCCCCGGCCACTTTCATGACCCTGATGAATGAAATTTTTGGGCCATACTTGGATAAGTTCGTGATCGTTTACCTTGATGATATTCTGGTTTTTAGCCAATCTATGGTCGATCACAAAGAGCATTTACAGATAGTCTTTGAAGTACTACGCAACAATGTGCTGTACATCAACAAAAAGAAGAGTGAATTTTTCAAAAACCATGTGGAATATCTTGGTCACATCATTTCTGCTAATGGGATTGCAGTAGATCCTAAGAAGATTCAGGCGATTGTGGATTGGCCTTTGCCTCTCACCATTTCAGATGTTCGATCTTTCTTGGGACTTGCTAACTTTTATCACAACAAGGTGCATAGATTTTCGGAGATTGCTGCCCCTTTGACAGAACTGACAAAGCTGGGCAAACTTCAGTGGTCTTCGGAAGCTGAGCAATCCTTCAATGATCTCAAGCATGCCTTGACGACAACCCCGGTCTTGGCCATTGCAGATCCCACTCAGCCCTTTGATGTAATGACAGATGCCTCAGATCGTGCTTCTGGTGGAGTTTTGATGCAGAATGATCGTGTCATTGCTTTTGACAGCAGAAAGTTTTCAGCCATTCAAAGCAGGTATCCTGTGTATGATAAGGAGTTTTTGGCAATCGTGCATGCTTATCGAACATGGAGACATTATCTTCTTGGAGCAGATTCAGTTGTACGTACAGACCATCAATCTCTGACGTATATTTTCACTCAGCCTGTTATGAACTCTCGACAAGGCAGATGGGTTGAATTCTTGGCTAATTTCCACATGATTATTCAGTATGTTCCTGGTCTTCAGAATGTGGTTGCAGATGCCTTAAGTCGCATGCCTCGAGCCATCAATTTTGCCATCACAGATGTGCAAATGGAAATCCGTGCTTGTTTCAAAAATGAATATTTGACGGATAGAGATTTTGGAGATGCGTTCCGTGCTCTCAAATCTTCTAATCCCAGTCCTGCAGAAATGAACATGTTTGCAGCCTATATTATCATGGATGAGTTGCTGTTCTTCTCTGACCGCATTTGTGTGCCTCACAATACTTCATTGCGGAAGATTCTTATTCAAGAACATCATGAAGTCCCTTATGCTGCTCACCCTGGTATCAACAAGACATATCGACTTTTGTCTGCTACATACTTCTGGCCTCAGATGCAGCAAGATGTTATCAAATTTGTCAAAACTTGTCATTCATGTCAAACAATGAAAGCCTCTCGACAACTTCCTCAAGGGTTACTTCAACCGTTGCCAGTTCCCAATGAGAGGTGGGAAAGTATCAGTATGGATTTTATCACCACCTTGCCTCGTTCATCCAAAGGCAATGCTCAGATTCTTGTGGTGGTTGATCGATTTTCCAAAATGGCACATTTCATTCCTTGCAAGAAAGCTGCTTCAGCCCCAGATGTGGCGTCATTATTCGTGCAACATGTCTTCAAATTGCATGGTTTGCCAAAGACCATCATCTCTGACAGAGATCCAAAGTTCACTGGACATTTTTGGACGTCTTTGTTCAAATCTCTTGGCATGAATTTGTTATTCAGTTCAGCCTATCATCCTCAAACAGATGGACAGACTGAAAGAGTCAATCAGATTTTGGAAGAAATGATTCGACATTACATTCAATTCCGTCTGGCATCATGGGAAGATTATTTACCACTCGTGGAATTTGCTTATAATAATTCCCATCATTCAGCAATTGGATTAACTCCATTTCAAGCAGCATACGGACATACTCCTCTTGTGCCTACAAACTTTGTTTTACAACACAAAGTGGCGTTGGCAGATCAGTTGGTTCAGGAGATGCAAGATGTGCTTGTACAAGTTCGAGATAAATTGGTCCATGTGCAACAAAAATATCAAAAACAAGCCAACAAGCATCGTCGACATGCAGAATTTCAAGAAGGAGATTTGGTCTTATTATATGTGGCACCTCACTGCTACAAAACAGTGAAGTCAATTTTTCCAAAGTTACGACCTCGCTTCTATGGGCCTTTCAAGATTCTTAAGAAAAATTCAGCTGTCAGTTATAAGTTGAAACTTCCACCGTCATGGGGAAAGATTCATCCGACTTTTCACATATCTTGGCTCAAACAGTATATATTCAAGGAGATTCGCCTATTCCAGACTTATCTTCATATGTACCAAAAATTGAAGATGACCATATTATCCTTGTTCCAAAAGTAATACTTGATGTAAGACAGAAGGAAACAAGAAGAAAGTTGACTACAGAATTTCTTGTGAAGTGGATGGACTTGGATGAGTCTGATTCCACTTGGCAAACAGATGAAGAAATGCAGCAGTACCCTAACCTTCTTCAGGACTTCTTCGACAAACGGATGTCTATCATTTGACACATGGGTTTTATTTTAAATGGGAGGGAATGTCACGATTGTGACGTGTTTATATATCAGATTCTCTCTTCATTGCTGATTACTGTTGCAGATGCAAAGAGTTACCAGCCAAAGGGAACCCCTACCCTCCACTGGTTGCGACTCTTCGTCAAAGGATGTACCTCTTCATCGAATAGCCACATCTCTTCGACGAATGGTTGTATCCCTTAGTGAATGGTTGTGCCTCTACATCGACTAGACACATCCCTTAGCCTAAAAGTTGTACCCTTTCGTCTAAGGTCATGTCCTTTCATCAAAGGACATGCCTCTTCAAATGTGTCTCTTCATCTCCTATATAAGAGACCTATTGTACTCAGTTTAACAACAACAAGTCAATTCAATCTTGTCTCAAGTGTTCTCCTGAAGGTTCTTGTTCTAAGTTAATTACTTAAGTAGTAATTAGTACACAATATGCAAGAATAACAACATAATCCTCACAGTTTTAGACTGACCAACCAGCAGCCTGGGGCCATATAAAATGGCCCCTTGCCCCCCACACTCTCCGTTGTATTCCGGGATTTTCTTATGTTTATATAGTAGAGTTACACAGCTTCTCTCTCTCTCTTTCATCTGCGTTTTGCTCTCTACAGCAGTTGTCTTCATTCCCGCTGTGCATTCTGACATGGTATTAGAGCCCAGGTGGCTTGAAGCTTGGAGACAGTGGGACGTCGAGGGTTTGCTGATTTGAGGTGCTGATTGGAGATTGCTTCGACTGTTCGGGACTTGGAGATCGAGTAGAAGGCGGCCATCACCGTTGGACAGCCACCTTGCATATTATTTGTAGCCTCTTCTTCTTCTTTTTTCCCACCCACCCTCCCTTCACAAGACCTTGTGGACCCTTGAGATGGCTGAGAAGCACGTGAAGATCCCACGTTCTTGGTGGACAGACAATTGGACAAGAACAACTATGCCATATGGAAGCTAATGATGGAGTCCGTTTTGGAGTCTTATGACTTGGTTGATTTCATTGTTGTTGGTGTTCCATGGCTGGAGTTGGAAGACCGGGAATTACCCTCTATACGGAAGGAACGGGAGGCTCTGGCACAATTATGGGATCGTGTCAATGCTCGTGTCCGTTCTTTCATCTTCCTAAATTACACACCACAGGTGATCAACCATATAAAGAATATGACGCTGGCAAGAGGGATTTGGCAGCATTTGGCTTCTCTGTACAATAGGGTATCACCCATGAAGAGGATCTCCTTGGAAGTTCAGATGCGGGTGATGAATCCTGCAAAGTCGTCGACGATGTGGGAGCACATCAACAAGTTGCAGGCTCTTCAGTAAGAGGTTCTCCAGGGAGGGAAAGAGATATCTTCAGAGGACATGGCCATTACATTGTTGTCCCATTTGCCCTCTCTGTACTCGGCATTTTACTCCTCTTTGATCACGAGTGGCAGGCTCAACACCATGACGTGGGAGGAGCTTGTGCCAATGGTCTTGAACCAGGAAGAGCGTTTTACGAACCCTCTACAGGGCGGAGGTTCTAAGGCCTCGACTTGCCAACGATCAAAAGGCCGTAACAACAACAAGGCCAAAGGGAAGTCTTCATCGGAGAAGTCTTCTAAGAAGAAGCCCAATTTAGACCGTGAGAAACTGAAGGCCGAGCAGACCTGTAATGATTGTGGCGAGAAAGGCCACTATTGGAGGAAGTGTCCTAAGCGGAATACCGAGAAGAGTGTTGATTCTTCAGCTTCAGCTGCAAAGACTTCAGCTTTTGTGCACTTGGAGATTTTGGACACAGATACTTGATCTTCTTTGAGCGAGGAGGCAGTTGACTTCACCGCCAGGGATACTCGGGAGTGGATTCTTGATAGTGGTGCTTCCAGGCACATGACTCCTTCCCGTGAGTTCTTACATGATCTTAAACGACAGTCAGGTCACATTTTCATTTGGCGACAATTCCACCATACCGATTCATAGTGAGGGCCGGATGGAGATCATTCCCGATGGCAGAGGAGGGAAGCATTCCTCTCGTGTTCTTTACGTCCCCGCACTTGGTTTTTATCTATTGTCAGCGCATGAGGTTTGCAAGACTGACTTCCGGGTGGAGTTTGAGGAGCATTCTGTTGCTCTACACGACAGAGAACAGGCCAAGTTGTTTGGGAAGGCGGAGTGGAGAACGGTATCTACAAACTCTCAGCACTCTCCTCTCTTACAGGCACTCAGATTGGTGACTTGTGGTACTTTCGGTTTGGCCACTTGAATATGGATGCGTTGCAGCAAGCTTTTCGGGGCCAGATGGTGGTTGGCTTGCCAGATGTTGGCAACAGGCAAGGACGTTGTAGTTCTTGCATTCGTGGTAAGCAACACAAGGAATCTTTTCCAAAGCAGGCTTTCATGCAGGCTTCAAAACCTTTGGAGTTGGTACACATTGACTTGTGTGGACCTATGCAGACCCCATCCTTGAGAGGTTCTTTGTATTTTATGTTGCTTGTTGATGACTGTAGCAGATTCACATGGGTTTATTTCCTTTCCCAGAAGGACCAAGCTTTTGCTCGGTTCAAGGAGTGGCATGTGATGGTGGAGAAAGAGTATGGCTTGCAAATAAAGACTCTTCGGGCTGACAAAAGAGGAGAGTTTTCTTCCAATGCGTTTGTGCAGTTTTGTGTGGAACATGGTATCAAGCGAGAGCTAGCCAATACAAGTTCGCCTTCAGAGAATGGAGTGGTTGAGCGTAAGAACCGAACTGTGGTGGAGATGGCAATCACGATGTTGGAGGATCGTGATCTTCCTCGTCCACTTTGGGGAGAGGCTGTGGCTACGACTGTCCATATCCTCAACCAATCTCCAACGACTTCAGTACCAAACATGACTCCCTTTGAGGCTTATTTTGGCACGAAACCAGATGTCTCCCATTTCCGTGTGTTTGGGAGTGATCCTTATGTTCACATTCCAAAGAAGCAGAGGGGGAAGCTTGACTCAAAGTCCCAAAAGCTTGTCTTTGAGGGATATAACTCTCTTTCCAAAGGATACACGTTGTATGACCCGGAGCGGAACGAGGTTGTCATCAGCAGAGATGTTGTTTTTGATGAGCATGTTCCAGCTTCCACTGCTGATGAGCTACCACTTCTTGGAGACCCAGATGAGTATGATGATGATGTCCAGTCGATTGTTCCAACTGGACAGCCTCAGTCAGTTCAGGAGGTTGAGACCGCGACTGGAGATGAACCCTCGCAGCAACAAGAGGCTCCGCATTCTGTTCGAGTACCCAGGTGTTTGTTAGACACCCTTCGGGAGTCCGGTGTTATGGAGCTTTCCTCCAATTGGTCCACAGAGGATGGACCTCGAAGATCGCATAGAGTTCGTAACAAAGGTCATTCAGCGGAGCTCTTCCAGGTAAACTATGCTTTGATATCTTGTATCAAGGAGGATAAAGAGCCCACTTCTGTAAAGGAAGCCCTTTCACATCATACTTGGAGGAAAGCCATGCAAGTGGAACTGGATGCCATAGAGAAGAATAAAACTTGGGAGTTGGTTCCGAGGTCATCAAAATGGTCAGTCATTGGTGTCGAGTGGGTCTTTAAGACCAAGTATACGTCAAATGGGGCAGTGCACAAACACAAAGCCAGACTTGTGGCTAAGGGTTATGCTCAGCGGCCTGGCATCGACTATGAGGATACCTTTGCACCGACATCGAGGATGACCACGATTCGGACCGTTCTTGCCCTTGCCTCTTCTCAGCAGTGGCCAGTATATCAGATGGATGTAAAATCCGCGTTCCTTAATGGTGACTTGCAGGAGGAGGTGTATGTTGAGAAGCCTCCAGGCTTTGAGGTTCCAAGATCAAAGGGGATGGTTTACAAGTTGTGGAAGGCCTTGTATTGTCTTAAGCAAGCTCCCAAGGCTTGGAATTAAAAGATTGATTCCTTCTTTCTACCGACTGGATTTCAAAGATCAGTTGCAGATTCCAACTTGTATCTCTTTCGAGAACGCGGCATGGTCATGTTGATCATCCTTTATGTGGATGACCTCATTCTCACTGGCGGTCATGTGGAGCACATTGCAGCGACGAAGGCTGCCTTGTCAAAGGAGTTTCAGATGACCGACTTAGGCTTACTCCACTTCTTCTTGGGATTGGAGATTTGGCAGACCCAGTGGAGGTTCTTTGTCTCTCAACAGCGGTATGTCCATGAGTTGCTTGAGGCCTTTGGGATGGAGAACTGCAAGCCTATCACGTCACCAATGGACCCAAACACGAAGCTTACAGTGAATGATCCTTGTGAGCCGGTTGATGCCTCTCTGTATCAGAAGCTAGTTGGTTCATTGATCTAGTTGCTAAACACCAGATTGGACTTGAGCTTTCCTGTGGGGCTATTGAGCTCATTCATGCAGACGCCTTTGAGTCTCATTGGGACTTGAGCTTTCCTGTGGGGCTGTTGAGCTCATTCATGCAGACGCCTTTGAAGTCTCATTGGGACGCAGGATTGCGGATCTTGCGGTATTTGCAGGGTACGAAGGATCTTGAACTGTTCTACGACACTGGAGGTGAAACGAAGGACCGAGTCCGACTCCAAGGCTGGAGTACTCCGATTAGGGAGGAGATCCAGACACCAAGAGACCTACATCAGGCTACAGTTTTACCCTTGGCTCAGGAGCTGTTTCATGGAGCAAAGAGACAGCGAACTATTGCCTTATCGTCTACAAAGGCACACTACCGGGCTGCTTGTGGTGCTACTTGTGAGGTTATGTGGCTGCAGAGGTTGCTTGGCAAGATTGGGTTTCCACAGAAGGAGCCCATAGTCATCCAATGCGATAACCAGAGCTGTATCGCTATTGCTCGGAACTCGGTTTTCTATGCTCGGACCAAGCACATAGAGAGAGGTTGCTTGGCAAGATTGGGTTTCCACAGAAGGAGCCCACAGTCATCCAATGCGATAATCCAGTGTGATAACCAAAGCTGTATCGCTATTGCTCGGAACCCGGTCTTCTATGCCCGGACCAAGTGTTAAATTTGCAGCAATGTGATGAGCTATGGTGGATCAAATGCAAGAATCAATATCATTAGCAAGTGATTAGACGATGATTAAGACGAGATTAGTGAGCAATAAACTCATAGCTTAATGTAGGCATGGATACTCAAAAACTAGCAAATTACTCATTAGACCAATGCCTCAATTTATACAAGTTTGTCCATGATCTGCTCCACTGATTTATTCCTTGATTTGTGCCACCTCCCCTACATCTCGGAGACACCTCATCCTTGATTCACTCCACCTCTTTTGCCTAATTCTCTCCACCTCTTCACTTTTCCCAGAATATCTCCACATCCTAGATCTTCTCATGCTACCCTTTACTCTCTCCCAGTAGATTCCACTCATCTTTTCACTGCTACCTACTCATTTACAGACTCTCTTTTACAGCCTCTTGCTAAGGGCTTGTTCCCGCACACACCTCCCCTCAAATGAATAATCCTAGCACACCTGGACCAAGTTTCTCTCTTACTTGGTAGCCCGCGACCAATGCCTCAAGTCCCTAACTCATAGTCCTTGACACTCTCTCTCTCTGTGTCCAAGGCTTACTATAAGTGCCCGTGACCTTGACTAAAGTACTCACACATACGTCTACCACATGGCCTACATCATCGGTGGCTCAGAGGTAGTTTTACTCTGTTGGGGCAGGTTACATTGGGTTGTGGGGTTTCTCCCTCTTTCTCTCTCAGAAAAGATGATCTGACTCCACTTCCTTAGGAGTCTCCATGAAGTTTGCCCATGTCGATCCTTCTTCACTGGGTTTGCTGTTGCAGTCTCTTGCCATGTGTCCTGGCTGTTAGAAGTCATCTCCTGTCTATACATATACACCAGGGCCTCTATTGTGGGTGTGCCCGCCCTTTGTAGGTGTCTTATCATTTTTCCTCACTCCCCGTATTTTTCCCCCATTTTTTCCTATTTTTCTGTGGCATAGGAGGCAGTCTTGTAGTGGCAGGAGGACCTTGAACTTGGCCAACTGCATCTGTGGAGACTCCGGAGGTGGCCGACTGCTCTGCACAGGTCGTGGACCTCCCTGTGCTGGCCGACCCTCCCTGCTGCTAGCCGACTGTGCATTTCAGCAGTCGTGGGGTTTTTGTGTCCTGTCGGCTGTCCTACAGCAGGCCGACTGCTGTTGGGGGGCCATATAAAATGGCCCCCCAGTCCCCTTGTCACCATCGTCTCATTCCGGGATTCTTTTGTGTATATAGAGCAGAGTTACACGCCTCTATCTCTCTCTCTTGTGCTGTGATTTTCTACATTGCGTTTTGCTCTTGTGTTCCCAGATCTGGTCATCATCTCCGTTGCGTATTCTGACATGGTATCAGAGCCCGAGCGTGTGTGGTCCTGGGTGGCTCAAGCGTGTGTGGTCCTGGACGACCCCCTTGCGCCTCGGTGGCTTGCGGAGCTCGAATCGAGGGAGGGTGTTGGAAGGTTGGTGATTTCGAGCGTGTGATCTATGGCTAGAAGGTTCCTTGGATTATCCCATAAGTGGAAGAATGGGAAGTTAAGAGCCATATATAGGCTAGAGTGGCACCTTGTCATAATCATCTCCTCCGGCCGGTGTTTTGGGAGGCGGCTCACCAGGAGATGGGAGCCCCGTGGAGGGATGACGCAGTGCCTGTTGGGGGTGTTCGCGAAGCTCGATGGTGATGCGTCTCCTAGGCTCTAGATAGTTCTTGGGATTTGTGTGAGCAAGAGGGGGACTGTTGTGTTGCTGATTGGTGGACTGTTCGGGAAGAGGAGAAGCAAGAGGACGGCGGGCTGATTTGCTGGACAGCCACTTGCAGGTGTTAGTTCTTCTTTGTTCCCACCCACCCACCCTTTTCAGAGTACATCCCCGCAATGGCAGATCTGTTTGAGACGGCCAAGACGCATGTGAAGATCCCGACACTCCCCACGTTCCCAGTGGACCTTCAATTGGACGGGAACAACTACGGCATATGGAAGGTTATGATGGAATCTGTTCTGGAGTCTTACGACCTTGGTGATTTCATCGTTGTTGGGGTTCCACGGCCGGAAGTAGAGGAAGGGGAGTTACCGTAGGACCGGGAGGCTCAGACACAAATGTGGGATCGTGTCAATGCCAGGGTCCGTTCATTTATCTTTCTCAACTACACACTGCAGGTAATCAATCATGTAAAGCATATGACGCTGGCTAGAGGTATATGGCAGCATTTGGCCTCTCTTTACAACAGGGTATCGCCCATGAAGAGGATTTCCTTGGAAGTACAGATGCGGGTTATGAGCCCTGCAAAGTCGTCGACGATGCAGGAGCATATTAACAAGCTGCAGGCTCTTCAACAGAAAGTTCTTCAAGCTAGGAAGGAGATATCGTCTTGCTTGAGTGCCAAATAATTTATTAAGTTCATCCCATGCATCTTTAGCCCGTTGTATCCCTGTGATGTGGTAAATGACATCATCATTTAAACTGAGTACAATGAGTCCCAATGCTTTCTCATTCTTGCTCTTCCACTTATTCCCCCCAATCACCTCTGGGCATTTATCTCTTCCCTCAACTAGCCCCCACAGATTTTTCCTCATGAGCAAATACATGGTCTTTGTTTGCCATGTATGAAACTGCTTCCCATTAAATTTGACTATTTCTTGCGTCGTGCTCATGATGATGTGAAGGGGGTCTTACCTCTTGATCCAATTCAAGATTCAAGGACAATGTCTACCCTTTTACAACTCAAATCTGGGTTAAATGATAATTACAACAGATTTATGAGCACAAATTCACCAAAAATTACATGAAGCCAAGTGTAGCTAATCTGTACTAAATGATTGGAGTATCAAACCATCTCCGAATTGCAATCTGAAGTGATAGGGATCTGTATCAGATACCCAATGGTAGATTTGAACCCTCAATTACACCAAAAAACAATGATTAGTGCTTATTAATCATTGATTAGTAAAATAATCTCCTATTTTGTGTGTAAAAAACAAAGTGTGCGAGGAGGCCAGATCTGGGACCTTAGAGTTCAAATGAGCTCAACTCCTTTCAAAGGCATCAATAGCACTTAGTCTAGTAGAGAATCAAGCCAAGAAACAAAAGATTTGACTAAACATTGAATGCTTAATCTCTGTTTTACCAAAGTCACTTTCAGGTTTGATATAGAGCTTGATGCCACTTCTCCTTGAGGAATTTCACAAATCTGAGATCACCAGCATATAGAGCACCCTTGAAAACCCCTGGGGCCAAGTGGAATTAGACTAATTCCATCGTTGTAAGTGTAGATCTCAGTTTTCCTTCAGAAATTTGGCACCAACGATTTCGCGATTTTCTCCTAAATTCGGCGGCGGTTTGGCATGCTGTCTTGATGAGCCGGTGCGTGGGCAACATGGCTAGGTGGGGCTAAGAGGTTATTGCCTAATGTTCAGCCTGGAGGGAGATCAAGCCCCTCCACCAGCTGGGGGTGCAAAAAGATGTTGAAAATAGACTAAAATTGAGATTATCTCCTAATCAAGATTAATAGGATGATTAGCAAGATAAATAGGCTCAAAAATTGGATGGATCCTAAGCTAGGCTCTGATACCATGTTAAATTTGCAACAATGTGATGAGCTATGGTGGATCAAATGCAATAATCAACATCATTAGCAAGTGATTAGACGATGATTAAGACAAGATTAGTGAGTAATTTGTCAGAATATGCAGCGGAGATGATGACCAGATCTGGGAACACGAGCAAAAACGCAAGCAGAAAAACAGCACAAGAGAGAGAGAGATGTAGGCGTGTAACTCTGCTCTATATACACAAGAAGATCCCGAATATGATACAAATGAGGTATGGGAACTGAGGACCTATATATACCTACCTAGAGGGCAGTCGGCCAGCATAAGGAAAAGCCCACAACTGATAAAAAGGTCCACGACTGCATAAATGCAGTCGGCCAGCAATCTGGTGCCCACGACTGATGAAAACCAGTCGGCCAGCAGCAAGAGTGCCCACGACTGATAAACATCCAATCGGCCAGCACTGTACTGCTCTTGGCACCCTCTGGCAACCCTCCCAAGCCTCAGAAAAAATGGAAAAAATAGGGGAAAAATGCGGAGAGTGGGGAAAAATGGGAAAACACCTCATAAGGGCGGGCACACCCACAACAAAGGCCCTGGTGTATAAAACTAGACAGGAGATGACTTCTAACACCCCCTCTCAGCTCCTGGCTGTGTAACCAACCAATGGGAGCTGGGGTGCCGCCTGAGCAAGTCCTAAGAGAGCGACTTCGTGAAGAGGTCCACCAAACTGTCCTCCGTCGAACAGAACTCCAGCAAGATGTCATCAGCAACAATCTGTTCACGAGCAAAGTGCCTCTGGATGACCAAGGGTTCCTCCAGTGGAAGCCCAAACCTGCAATGTAAGCTCCTCCTCCTCCGTAAAACTGCTCCTGGGGCATAAGTAGATCTCCTCATGTCCGGATCTCCTCCCCAAACCGAGTCACTCCAACCGTGGAGTCGGACTCCATCCAACAATCCCCCTCCTGTGTAAAAGAGTCCATGATCCTTCGCATGCCGCAGAAACCACAGGAAACGCAATCCTGCCTCACAAAGAGACATCTGCAGCTCAACCGCCTCATCAGGAAGCTCTCGTCCAATCTGGTGTCCATCAACCAGATCAATGAACCATACAACTTCTGAGTCACAGAGACATCAACTGCTCACAAGGATCAACACCTGTTACAGTGCACAAGCAAGTCCTGGAAACCTGATGAAACCTGTCAACCACCCCCCCCTCTGAATCCGGAACCACAAAGCCTGGAGAAAACACCTCCTTCTGCAAGTAATCACCTACAACCTGCCTGGCTTTCCGAAAGGTCCCCCTGGAAAGAACATCCTCAACTACTGGAAGTTCTATGTCCCGAACACTACGAGACATCAGAGCATAAGTGACTTGTTCAGCTTCCTCTGACTCACGAACACAAGAACTACCAACATCAGTACTGGAAAGTTCCTACCAATTGCTGCCATCTACTGGTAAGCTATCCACCATCTGGTCCTGGAAAGCTCGTACCTGCAGCGTATCCACACTTGAGTAGCCATTACCAGACTGCCACTCATCACAATCCTGAGGACCTGGGAGAGAGAATGCTGAAAGCCTGTAGACTCCATTCTCCACTCCACCTTCCCAAACCACTTGGCCTGTTGCTTTGTCCCGGAGAGCAACAAAATGCTCATCAAACTCCACCCGTACGCCAGTCTTGCAAACCTGATGCACTGACAACAGATGAAAACCAAGTGCCGGAACATACAACACCTGGGAGGAATGCTTCCCCCCTCTGCCATTGGGAACTATCTCCATCCTGCCCTCACTGTGAACTGGGATAGTGGACGTATCCCCAGTAAGAATATGAGCAGAAAGCCTGCAGAGATCCTGTAAACCGAAACGGGAAGGAGTCATGTGCCTAGAAGCACCACTATCGAGAATCCACTCCCGAGTAACCGTTGCGGAGAGTCCTCCAATCTCCTCCCTGCCTGAAGAAAATGAAACATCGGTGTCCATCACCTCCAGGTGCACAAAAGCCGGAGTCTTCATGATTGCTGAGGAGTCTTCACCCTTCTCGGTCTTCCGCTTGGGACACTGCCTCCAGTAGTAGCCTTTCTCACCACAATCATTACAGGTCCTCTCTGCCTTCAGTTTCTCGCGGTCAGCGTCGGACTTCTTCTCAGAAGACTTCTCCGATGAAGCCTTCCCTTTGCCCGAGTTATGGCCTTTCGACCGTTGGCCAGTAAAGGCCTTCCGAACCTCCACCCTGAGGAGGGTTCGTGAATCGTTCCTCCTGGTCCAAGACCATGGGCACAAGCTCCTCCCACGTGATGGTGCTGAGCCTGCCATGTTTCCCCATTTTTCCTCACTCTCCATGTATTTTTTCCATTTTTTCTGAGGTGTGAAGGACTGTCGGCTGGTTTTGTTGCTAGCCGACTTGTTTGTTTGCTACCCGACCTGATATGGTGTCCTGGCCGACTGCAGGCACCTAGCCGACTGGCTCAGTGATGAGACGAGTGTGAGTTATCCCATATGCAAAGGGATTGAAAAGGGCCTTTGTGCCATGAAATGTATAAAAAGGGGGTTCTTCCACTCATTTGAAGAATGAAAAGTAGTCCGATTTGATACACTTTATACTTCCATCTCCTCCCTTCCCCCATCTCATGTTCTAGGGTTAGGGCTTACTGTGTTTTCTACTCTAGGTTAGGGTCTATTTTGTTCTCTCTATTTCTAGGGTTTTGGCATCACTAATGGAGTTCCGCAATGCTGCTCGTCTAGGGTTTAGTCACCATGCTCCTCTTCTTACAAATGGTTTATTGTTGTGTGCTCTCACAGGTGGGCTCCATTCTTGGTGGTTTTTCGTGGGTGTTGTTGGGTTGCTATTTAGTTGTGGCCTAGGGTTTGCACGGCTGCCAGTGGTAACCCACCTCCTCTACTTTCCTCTTCTACCCCCACCTCCTCACTCTATCCACCCCCCACTCTCGTTCCCTTCTACCCACTATTGCGCACCCTCGCCCCTCTATTCTGACTACTTTGTAGCCCACCAGACTGCCCCAACAAGTGTCTAGCTAACAAGTGTTCAGCTCATAGCTCACAAAGTAACATCCACTTTCCATCTCCATCGACTACCCACTACACTTTTACTGGATCAGGGGCGCATTCCAGCAACTTGTGTGGATGGTGCCACCAAATCGGCAATTAGTAGCTACTGCGCAATAATCACGCCTTCCTAATGCCAAACGGTGCACCTATCGTCTGATAACCACTTGTATAAACATGTAACTCTCGGATTGCCTAAGGGACTTTTGGAAGGAATCGAAGTGTTAGTGTCACTTTCATGTTCTGTATCGTCTCGAGTCATCTGTTGATTGTCCATCTCTTATGTCACGATCTAGTCTTTGCCACGAATATTCACATTCATGGTAGTGAAAATGTGTAATGAGTTGGTAAATAAAAAGGTGCTAGGTGGTTTTGTAAACTAGCACTTGTTTGTATGTGAACTAGGGCTTAACTAAAGCCCTATAAAAAGGACCAAATAATATAATATAAGAAAGCTCTCCACGACTTTCTTGTGTGCTCCCCTTAATCCCCTTGCTAATCCTTGTTAATGTGCTCACTATCTTGTTGGTCAACATCTCTTACTCTCTCTCCCATCGTTCATGCTCCTCATTGCACCAAGGACCAACAGTCTTGGGTGCACAATAAGCATAGTGTCTTGTCAGAGTTGTGTGAGTGCGTAGTGGAGCGGGCAGTGTAGCTGCATGTCTCCCTAGTCAAGTAGCAACTCCTGGAGGCATGCTGCCATAGAGTGAACGCGTAACAGAGACTAGTGTAACAAATCCTAGTGTGCCGGGCAGCAAGGTGTGCTACAAGTACACTAAATTTGGCGATCCTATAGGGAATCTCTTGACAATCAAGAGTTCATCGTGAGTTCTAGAGTCGAGTGTTGCATGCCCAACACGCACTCTCGGGTTGTGTCAAAAAGTCCACTGAAATGCCCCTTGTCATTGTTACAATCATAGGAAACCTAATTTTAATTTTGTCCCTCCTTGTAACCTTTACCTCCACTCATGGCCGATGCAAATCTGGCTGGAACTAAAACCTTGGCGACTATGCTATCACCTGTGAATGTCACGGTGCCAACCTTCAAAGGAACCGCACACATGGCACTGACAACCATGTGCAGTTTTTCCTGGCAATATGCAGAAGCAACGGGCTAGACAGGGAGGATGCCTACGTGGTGCTCTTTCCTTCCACCTTGGTGGGGTTGGCCGACAAATGGTTCAGTCACTTTCTACTGAACCATTTTGCCAACTTGACAGTCTTGTGTGACACTTTCTCCAGAACCTTCCAACCAAGTAATCATGAGGAGCAGGTGTTGCGGTGTAGCATGCAACTAGTATGATCATGTAACGCTCAGCAAGGCCTTCTTTTTATACCTTTTCTTTTAGTGAGTTTGAGCAATCCACTTTAATCTTTATACACACGAGATAGAGTTGGAGAGATGGAGAGTTGACACTCGATTGGGTCCAAACTACCCACTTAAGGGCCCCCTTCTGCAAGCAAGATTATTTGCTTTAACACTTTGGACAACTTTCTTTACAATACAAAAAACTTGCTGATGACGGTTGATTGTGGAATGCAAAACGCAAGGATAAGGTAGGCCAACGTCAACTGAAGCCTTGAGCGGTTTAAAGATAGGCTGTTGTTTAGGTTTTTCTGCTTCTTTTGCATGTTGAAGTTGTAACTTTAGCAATATGTTTTGCTCCTTGAAGGAAATCTTTTGATGCCTTTGTTTTCACTTTTGATCTCTTTGAGATCTTCTTCACTTTCTCCTTTGCTTTGACTTTGAATATGATGAATGCTGAAATTCACCAATTTCACTCCCTCCATTTAGGCTTCGGACTTTGACCTTTGACTTCATGAATGTAGTTGAACACTTTGTCTTCATCTTCCACTTGTTTTATTGCTTCAACAGATTCATCCTTAATGTTGAATGCTTCATTTTTCTTGAACGCTTTAACCCTTATTTGACTTGTGTCTGATTCTGCTTCCAATTTGATCATAGGGAACATGGGTGCTTTAGTTTTGAACACAAAATGCTGATTTAATGATGATTAGACAGAGAGAGAGAGAGAGAGAGAGAGAGAGAGAGAGAGCTGAGTTGTGTGTTCAATGTATTATATGGTACAAAAAGATGATGATGTCTGTACAACTTCTAAGGCCTTTGGCCTGACCAAAAGGTTGACTTTAGACCTGTTGACTGCCTATGACCTAATCCCAAAGGGGGATTAGATGATATGTACAAATGAGAGCTTGGCTATTTACAGGGAGAAGAGGAAAATCCATAACCCAATCGGTTTTGCCTTTTCAGCCCACAAAACTTAATCTAAAAAGTCATCTTTTGTGTCCAAATTGTGCCCAAAAGGTGTTCCATATTATGGGTGTATGTCTTGGGCACTTCAGGAGCCTATTGGGCTGCAAAATCGGCTCTAAATATGCCCCTAAATCTCTCCTAAAAGATTGTCGAATCCAAGACTAATGATGAGGTTAGCGGGGCTTGTCCAGTTGATCCATTTGTGCATCCAAAGAAGCAAACAACTCCACCCCTAAGTGTAATGGTGGTGACACTTTGTCCTCGGAATCATCCAACCTTTGTTCAAAAGCGTCAGCCAGTGTAGATGCCAAATCAAGAGTAGCTTTTGCTAGAGATGGCCGAATACCCATGGCTTGGAAACACATTCAACTCTGCATGTAGGGAAGCTCTCTCTACTGCCATGTGGGAGGTGAATTCGGCCATCATGCTAGAAAACATGGCTCGCATCTCCTTGGCATCCATGAGGAATAGAAGGAAACGAGTGATCAAGAAGAGAATCCAAATAAGATATTTTCCCAAACTCAACCTTATGCACTCCTAGACTTTAGGGCTCTACCTTAGCCAAGCAAGCAACACACAAGGGTGCCAAAAATGAAAAAATTTACAGGTGCCCTAGGTTCTAATATCAGTTGTAGAGTGCTTGTGCCTATGCCTGATCCTCAGCCCAACACAGCTGTACATCACCCTTCATCAGCCTTCAATCAAAGAAATGCTCCACATGAACTCAATCACTTGGTAGCAAATAAGATGGAGTGCTGAAAATCTCACGTGTGTATATATAGGTGAATTCATGCCCAATCAACCTGTAGAACACCTGTCCGCCTGCAGAAAATATCCCGCAACTGCATGAAGACATGGCTGACTGCCATGTGGCATTGTTGGATGCCTGTTGAATGCAGTCTGCCTGGCTACAGGGCTGCCCTAAACACATGAAGATGTCGCATTTTCGCTCCGATCTAGATATCGGGTTACTGCTTGAAGGATGTGCCTCAAAACCATGGCTCTAAATGACTCCTACTAATTCCGGAGACATGGACCACAGGAGGTGGACTTCATCACAGCCCTGCGCTCTCCCATGGAGGAGGATGGTACTATTATTGGATGAGCATATCACATGGCTAGTTGGGTTAATCACATTGTACATGCAGACTCGCATAGTAGGTAAGTCGTGTTCATTGGATACCTAGTTTTTTTCCTTTCACGTTTTGTTGGCATACACTTTTGGTCTCATAGACCCTTTTGGTCTTACATAGACATAAAACAATCTCTCTCTCTCTCTCTCTCTCTCTCTCTTCCATGCGGCAGCTCCAGATTGGGAATATTCTCCAGCGATATAGAGTACCCCCCCCCCCAAAAAATAAATAAATAAATAAATAAAAACTGAGTTGGCAATTCTCTCAGCAGTCAGCCTCACCTATGCTGGATATTCTGGATAGATGAGGATGATATCACCTCCACATGAGCCCTCCTTTTCTTGTACTGACTTGGAGATGCATCTTTCACATGTATTCAAATGCTCATCACCATAGTGCACACCATGCTAAAGATGATGATGAGATAGAGATACAGCTAGTCTATCTTTTTGTGTGAGTTTTTCTAGTTTCATTAGTCATTTTCCATGGCCCAATACCACATGGAACTCTTGTATCACTTATCACTTTTGGTCTTATAGACCCATTGGGTCTTTTGAAACTCTCTCTCTCTCTCCATAGTGTACCCCATTGGGTCCCATAGTGTACCCCCCCGTCCCACATGATATTGTATCCCCTCACTGTACTCCACTCACCTCCATAGCGTACCCCCCCCCCCTCACTATATTCACACCCTATAAGGGTTTCTGATTACCTTCCAGTTCCAGTTTCATTTTCCAGGTGCCAGTAGTATCATCTTTATTTTTCATTTTCTGGTTTTTTATCCAGACATTGTATCAGATCCACCATGATGTAACTTTTTGGTCTCATAGGTCATTATGGCCTTTTGAAGACATTAATATAACATTTCATTTCTCTCTCTCTCTCTCTCTCTCTCTCTCTCTCTCTCTCTCACACACACACACACACACACATTTTTGCCACATAAGGTATCAAAATAAGAAACAACCTCACATCTTCGAGTCGTGTCTGCAAGCACCCCAAGTGCCTTTCCATCTGGCAAAACTGCTAGCACCCAAGGATGTGATTGATAAAGTGATGTTGTACTTGGCCCATAGCCCCAAGCATCACTATTCCAGGTAAAAACCTGTGAAATTAGAAAGGAATGTTATTGCAAACGAGAGGCTGCATCCAACTACAAAAAGAACACCAAAAACATTCAAGAAGTTCTTAAACATTTTTCATGCAGCTAGCTCAACTGCCCACGTTGATCAAGGGTCTTTCATCCTCATTCAAGCACTCCTCAAGATCATTCAATCATGCAAGAACACCCCATGGAGTCCATTGAACTTTCTTATCTCATGCAGCAATGACCTACTTTACACCGCAAGACTATCTATATATGAAGCACATATATCAGACTAAGGTCATTTAGATAGAAAATCCTTACACATTTGGCACCATCTTACACTACATTCACATGTATTATTGTATCATATGGTTCATCATAGAACACGACTCTAAATTGGACTTGGCATATAAAGGCATGAGACGACAGATGAATAAATGGGCTCTCTGATGAGGTAAGAGACTAGAAGAGGAGGGGGGGCAAAGAGCCGTAATAGAGGCTGTGTTGAATGATGAATCAAGGGTCCAAGGCTGCAAATCCAGAGAAAAGCAGCCCGAGTGTAGATGATGCAACCCCAATGGTATGAACTGACTGTCAAAGGATCGGTGACCCTTCTGTGGTCTCACGGCAACGAGCTCGCCAAATCTGCCAATCTGCTAAGCTCCTAATCATCTACCGACTGGAGTCTTGTGGCATAGAGATGTCCCAGTGTTCCCACCTGACTCTCATCCTCACTAGTATGTCAGGTAGAGTGCCAAGCCTGCACCATCATCCTCATAATGCGGGGTAAAACCGGTCTCTGTTGCCCAAGCAACCAAACCCCAAGTGATGGAGTCCTCACTCTAGCAGTGCTAGGTAAAGAGATGCAAGAAATTCAGCCACACGTATTGTGCTGTTGGGCAATCCCAAACTCAGAATCCAGTGTTGCTCTACAAAGCCGGACAACCATGGTGGTGGCCAACCATGCTCCCATCGCAAGACCTAGATGGGCATTCAGCAAGATAAAGTAGATGATCTTGCAAGGGCTGCAGAGGTGTAACCTAAAATGATTTGAGGATGGGACTTATCAAGCCCTGAGATAGCCAATGCTACAAGGAGTGGGAGGTAAGGCCTTGCTCATGATGACTCTCAGTCCGGCATCCAAGGTGGGTTGAGTATGTGAAGGAGGTCATCAAGAGGAGATGTATCAATCTACCCTCTCTTACTACCACAACCTAGATCATAGCTATGATGTTAATCTTTCTATGCTCCTGTCTGTTGAAACTGTATCCACCCTTGATACTAAAGCACATGACCTCACCTGCACTATCAAAGCCACCAAAAAACCTTCTAAATGTTCAACTGTGCAAAATGGGTGGTATGATGATGAGTGCACGACTATGATGTTGCAACCCACAATTTGCCAAGGTTTTATCCATGTCACAAGAAACAAGAATCCAGATGCTTGATCCAATGCAGGAAGCACCCATTATTGAGCAAGAACTACTTGGAATTCTGTATAGCAGTAGCTCCAAGGATATCTGGTCAAGGTTTCTAGAACAAAGTAACAATAGCCCCTTACAAACTCGTTGATTTGGAAAGCCCACGCTGACACCCTCAACATCCCAAACCAGCCCCTGCGCCTCTCCAAAAAACCACACCATACCCCTCTATCTCTGTTCTCCATGGAATTTCTCACCAAATTCATCTAGACTTTAAAAAGTGGAAGATGTAAAGGCCGCAAAATGCTTCAACTGGAACTGTTTTTTCAAGTATTCAGCACCTTCAAAGCTCTTCCATAGGATGTTTGTCATGGCTCTTGACCAACATGATTGTTTCTACCAATGAATGGGAGACCATATTTGCAATCATAATTATCATAGAAACAATGAAGGCGAGACAATATTTGCAATCATATCTATCATACTTTAAAATTTTGGAGCATAATAGGTGAGAAAATGATTGAAATTTCAGGGCCCACCACTCATCACATCCACCACATATTCACATATATATGCAAATAAAAAAACATATATATTCGCACATATAAGTACACATAAGTACATACATTGATAATGTTTACCTACATCAATAGTTACATAAATAAATACGTATGTACCTATGAAAATTATGCATATATATATATATCATGCATGCATATGAATAGTATATAAATGTCACGATTGTGACTAACTCTCTTAATCTTTCCTTAATTACTCCTTAATCCCTTATTAACTAAAAGGACACCCGTGAAGGGTCACACCTTTACACAGGACACCCGTAAAGGGTCACACCTTTACACATGGGTCACTATCAAAGGACATGTCTATTCATTAAAAGACACACCCCTAAGTCCAAAGGACATAACCGTTGATTCAAGAGCCACACCCCTTCCTAGGGATGTTTGTCTTCACTTGTACCCTTTCGTCCTCTATTTAAGAAAGGCCCCTGTCTTTCCTATAGTATTTGTCTTATGTTCATTAATTAAGTCTTAATCATGTTAATAAAGCTATAAAAGCTTTACAATGGTATCAGAGCAAACTTTTTCCGCCCTATGTTATGCCCAAACCCTAACCCTAAAATCAGTCCTAACCCTAACCCTAAAATTAGCCTGCCCAAACCTTAAAATTGGGTGTAGCAAGTGTTGAATGGAAGAGCAAGAGAGAATGCCCCATCCAATTCAGCCCCCAACTCCCAATTTTTATTGATTAATTTTGGGCCAGCCATATGCAGGAAACTATTGAATAAAGGCAAGACAAGAAGCAACCCTTCAATCCAGGAGGCTTACCTCTTCAGCCGGCACCCTTTCATGGACTGGCACCCCTCCCATGAGTAGTCGCACCCCTTCGTGGAAATTCCTCCAGTCGACTGCCATTGAGAAGTGCACGATTGCTTTGCTGATTTTTTTTTTTCTTATTAAAAAAACCCAACACACCTAATAACCCCAACCAAAGGTCATGACTCTAAGGCTTTAATGCCACGTGTACAAACACATTTATAAAATAAAATAAAATAAACCACAAGCTCACCTTACGGGCCCCTACGAAACAGCACCACCTTGCTTGAGCAGTTTCGGCCTGCACCCGCCGCCATCCTGCATACGGTTTTCCTCGCGCCAACGTACAGCCGTCCTTTTCCTCCACAGATTCAGCACCCGTACCTCTCCTCATTGCTGGCATCCTGTTGTCTACGCCTGTGATTGGACCAGCCACTTGTAGTTGGTGTTTTCTGTTGAATTGACGGCTACTATCGTTGGTGCTTCTTCTCCAGCAACACTATTTACTATGGCAACCTCCTTCAGGTGTGATTTTTCCATTTTCTTGGGCATAAACATCTCACATAATGTGGAGTATTAACATATCAGAAACCCGCCATTTCACTCTTTTGTGGGCTCCCCACTCCTCCGGGGCCAATATCCCTTTTTACGCGTTCAAAAGCACCTCTCAGATCACGTGGACACAAATTAGCCTCTTCTCCGACGGCTTATGGCAGAGGAAACCTATGACTTCAGTTATTTACAGGACACACCCTCTCAGTCCATAGTGCCCTCTCCTACCCGTGCTTCTCCACCAATCTCAGCCCCTGTTCCACTGAGTGTGCCCCCCTTTTCCCAGCCCATTCATTACTGCATTCAAATGGCCACACCGACTTCTCACCTCCGAGAATTCGACGTGTGGGTGATCCGTGTTCGTACTTCTACACAAGATCTGGATCATTATTGTTTTATACTCGGGCGTCATCCTTATCTGGGCGATATCCTCCCCGAGTGTCGCATCATTTTTCATGAATATTGCACCTATTCTGAGGACATTAATCCATCTTTCACGGTGCGCCCCTCTACACTGGTGTATACACCCTTGACACCAGTAGCTGCCTCTACCCCTGTACCTTCTTCTCCAGTAGCAGACTCTCGTGCGAGCCCAGTCCCAGAGGATCGCCCTTACTATATTGGATGGTCTATAGCCGCTTCAACAATACATAGCCTCTCCTCTCAGGATTTCCAGATGCCGCACCCTCCAGTCGATGGTTCTTACTAGAGCCCAGCGGCATCATCAACAGCAAAAACCCCCGGAGCCTCATCACCCTGAAGCCTCTACATCAACATCTCCTCTCATGGCAGAACCTGTCGACATACCAACCCCTCCAGAATGGCAGCCAGCTTTGCAGCAACTTCAACAGCAACTCCAGGAGTCTATAGCATCCTTGGCTTCTCAGATCCAGCAGCTCCACACGGATCGCCACTCCTACACGAGTTCCGTACCAGCAGCAGCAGATGTTTCAGCAACAGTACCAGCAGACGCAAACGTCATTCCTTCCGAGGTAGAAGGCGACGACCTTAAAACTCTTTATCGTCTTTTACAAGCCAGTAAAACAAAGAAATTAAAAATTAAACCCCCTGACTCTTATGGTGGTCAGCGCAATAAGCGCATCTTAGACCAATGGCTCTACAAACTGCGGTTATACTTTGAAACCATGACCCTTTCTGATTCCAAAAAGGTGATTTTTGTGGTATCCCTCCTCAAAGACACTGCACGATGACAGCACGCCGGAAAATCGGTTATAACGTGGGAAAAATTCGAGCGGGTCCTCCGTAAGCAGTTCATACCTACCAATGCGGATTTCCAAGCCCGTACTCGCTTACGCCATTTGGACCAAACTGGTTCCTTGGCCTCTTATATCTCCCAGTCATAGTGACATGGGACGGGGGGGACGGACCCTAGGGACGGGGAACGCCTGGGACGGGGGCGGGACGTCCGCGGGACGGAGGGACGGGGACGGCAGCCAGACTGCGAAACGGGGACGCCGGGAACGCGTTCCGGGAACGTTCCGGGAACGACGTTCCCTGTCCGTACGGGGACGGTCAAACTGACCGTTGGCGGCAGTTTTTGACCGTTGGCGGGGCTTCAACGGCTGTCTCTCCTAGCCGTTTGGTGATGCGCAACTCCTCCAAGGCTTCTTCCTTGAGTCTCTCTCTCCCACATGGCTCCCCATCTTCTATATAAGAGACCTCCATGCTCTCCTCAAGCCATCTCCTCTCCAAGCTCTCCCTCTCCAAGACCCAAGGTTCAAGCTCTCCCTCTCCAAGCTCTCCCTCTCCAAGCTCTCCTTCTCCAACATCCAAGCTCTCCCTCTCCAAGCTCACCCTCTTCAAGCTCTCCTTCTCCAACATCCAAGCTCTCCCTCTCCAAGCTCACCCTCTCCATTGTCCAAGCTCTCCTTCTCCAACATCTCCATCCCAATTCTCCATCTTGACTCTTTCTCAAGCTCTACCATCCATCTCAAGCTCTACTCTAGTCTCTATCACTATGGCATCCTCTTCTCAAACCCCTTCCTCTCCTCAACCCGGGTCCGCCGCCGCCTCCACCACTTCAACACCCGCTCCATCACGAAGAAGGAGGCCCGCCGTACATCGATGGAGTTGGTGGGATGAGGTAGAGTGCTCGCAATACGGTCAAGGGGGTGGTTCAAGACCATGGGTATGTAAGCTTTGCGGCTACAAGCGAACCGACGGTGCCCACAAAGTGCGTGCTCACTTCTTGCATGAGCCCGGCAACGAAGTGCAATTTTGCAAGGAGGTTTCGGCCGAGAAGAAGAAGGAGCTCCTTGAAAAGCTTGTGGTTTATGAGGCAGCCGAGTTGGCAAAACGCAATCCTCAAGTGGCCGTCGACCCCACATCCTTTGTGAGAACATCAACGCCGCATGTACCTCGTTCATCAAGAGAGGCATCCGCTTCCCGGGGACGCCAAAGTACTCTTGATGAGAATTGGAACCCTCAATTGAAAGAGGAGGTGGACATGGCGGTGGCACGATTCTTCTTTCATGACCACATAGCATTTCGGGCGGCACGGTAAGTCCTTGGCACTATGCTCATGTACTATTCAAAATTCAAATATCATGCTCTAAACTTTAAAGACTAAAACTTAAAAGACTAAATGATGGTAAAAATCTGAATTTTGTTTGTGTTTTGCATATGGTGTTTTGGATAGATCTCCATACTTTCGGGCCATGTGCAAATTGATAGCGGAGTATGGACCCTCTTATGTTCCCCCCTCTTCGGAGACCATCCGCACCTCTCTCCTTGACAAGGAGAAGGCAAGCGTAGAGGTGGCGGCCAACCACATGAAAGAGCAATGGGCTGAAAATGGTGTTATCCTCGTCGTTGATGGGTGGAGTGACACTAGAAAGCGCTCCATCCATGGAGTTGTTGCCTACTCACGAGGGGAGACATACTTTGTCGACTCCCATGATGCTTCCAGGACGGGGAAGAGTGCCGAGATACTTGCTGTGGAGTGGGCAACAACACTAGAGACGGTGGGGGCGGAGAATGTCATTGCCATATGTGCGGATGGAGAACCGGCAAATAGGGCGGCGGGGACAATTCTCCAAGCAACTTATCCTCGCATCACCGTGTGCTTTTGCATGGCCCATTGCCTCAACAACCTTATCAAAGACATAGGGGCCTTGGATTGGGTTGCACCTGTCATTGAGGGTGCCAACAAAATAGTGACCTTTGTCCTCAACCATCACAGGGTGCAGCACGAGTTTTCCAAGAAGTCAAGCCTCTCTCTTCTTAAGTATTCCGAGACGAGGTTTGCATTCAACTTTCTCATGCTAGGCCGCTTGTGTACATGTAGCGGGGCATTGAGGGGACTCTTCCTCAGTGATGAGTTTGCACGCACTTCAGAGGCTTCCACGACGGTCGGCAAATTTTGCAGGGAAAGCATGGTGGGAGGAGGCCAAGGTGCTTGTGGAGATGGTGCAACCGATTATTGATCTCCTTAGGGTGGTGGATTCCACTCAACCATGCATTGGCAAAGTGTACGAGGCAATGGATCGCATGACAGAGAAGCTAAAAGCAATGTTCAAAGTCAAGCCTCACTATAAACAGGTCAAATCCCTATGTTTGAAAAGGTGGCAAGCCTACCACTCTCCCCTCCATGCTGCTGCCTACATTGTTGATCCTGAGTTTCAAGGCAAAGGGCAACACAAGGACAAAGAGGTGAGCAAAGGCCTTCGACAAACCTTGGATCGCCTTTACACTAGTGAGGAGGATCGCCGCACAATCAAGGACCAATTGCAGATTTATAGAGAGAAGCGGGGGGCTTTTGGTTTGGCAGATGCACAGGCAGACCGCTTCAAGGTAGGGTCTGCACTTTGGTGGGAGGATTATGGTGCGGAAACTCCAAAGTTGCAGGAATTTGCTGTGCGCGTACTCTCACAGGCTTGCAGTAGCAGTTGCCTAGAGCAACTCTGGTCAGTTTATAGCCACATTGCCTCTAAGAAGAGGAACCGCCTTGGTGTACAGCGTGCAAATGATTTGGTGTTTGTCAGTGCCAACTTGCGAATGCTTTGCAAGGGCTTGACAAAGAAGGCAGATCCTTTCACCGAATGGGAGCAGGCACAGCAGGACCCACATCTCTCTGATCAGCAGAGGGCCGAGATTTTAGAGGAGCTTGAGGTTGTGCCCGAGGCATTGTCCCCCCCACCTCCCCCTCCCCTCCCACTTGAGGACCAGCCTATGGAGGACTTCACCGAGGAGGTCACGATTGATCTTCACCCTTTTCAGCCTCTTGCCTAGTCTCTTGAGTCTTGTATCTTGGCACTTAGTCATTTTGCCTTGAGTGTACACCCTCCTTGGGCCTTTCATTATGCCATTTGGCATTTTTGTTTAGATTGATCATTGTACACTCACTTTTGTTTATCACGCCATCGGCGCCCCATTATAGTTTTTTGCTAATACGACTATGCATTTCTCCTCTTTTTGGTGCAATTTTGTGCTTAATGTCTTGGTTTCTAAGTGTAAATCAAGTGTGTTAAAAAAAATTGCAAAAAAACAATCGTTTTCAGATTGCCGTTTTTTCCACCGTCCCCGGGACGGCCTTTTGCCCCGTTCCCGTCCCGTTCCCCGTCCCCGTCCCCGTTCCCGTTCCCCGTCCCATGTTTCTATGCTCCCAGTTCACCAACTTGATACTGGAGATTGACTCTTTGTCCCCAACGGACGAACTTCATGCCTTCGCTGAAGGTCTTAACCCCACACTGCGTGCCGATGTTCAGAAATATAACCCTATCGATCTTGACGATGCCATACGATACGCCGAGCGCGTTGCAGACATTAATTCTCGAAACTCGGCCTCTTCCGGTCGAGCTAATGACTTTCAGAAAGCCAATGGATCTCGCATGAGCCGAGATAGTCGCAGAGAGTCATCTGGCACTCCTACCTCCCGGCCTAATCCCCAATGGAATAATTCTCAACACCCTCGCCGATCAGAAGGATCGTCCTCTTCTCCGTTCCGACGTTCTCAATCCTTCCAACCACGCAGTTCGGATCATGGGCCGGACCAAAGACGTGACCAATCTCGCAATCCTCGTCCTTCTACTGTTCCTTCTGGACGGGATCAACAAAAGACGGGATTGTGCACAATTTGTAATGGACCTCATCGTTGGTTTGAGTGCCCCAAAAGACCAACCCATCGACAAAATTCTAATGCTGAACCCTCCACTTCTGAGGAGAAACCCCTAGTTGCTGACAAAGGAAAGCGTGCAGTTAATCACCATGCTATTGCATATGCTTCAGTGATTACCGCTACTGCTACAGCACAAGGTGCCTTTTCACCATTGCCCCAGCGGTCTACTCAGGTTTTGGTTCTTCAAGGCTCTATTTCCAGTCACCCTATTCAGGTGCTCACTGACAGTGGGTGTTCTCGTAACTTTGTGGGAACCATCTTGACTCAGAGATTGAAGATTCGGACTTCTCCAAGTGCTGTTGTTTATGAAGTAGAGCTTGCCGATGGTTCCACATCCTTGTGTAACACCGTTGCCAAACACCTCTCCTTTTGAATTCAGCACTATTGTGACAAATTGGATTTCCAAGTCATGAATTTGGCACATTATGATATGATCCTTGGTCAAGAATGGTTGTATTGATATGATCCCCTGATCAGTTTCCAGAACCATTCTATACAATTTGCTCAAAATGATATGCATGTGGCACTCAAAGGAATCAGAGACCAACCTTCTACACCAACCCTTTCAGCTCTTCAAGTGAAACGGTGGGTCCGCAAGAGTGGTTGTTTCTCAGCACTTTTAATGGTCTATTCAACCAACGATCCTCCCAAGAACATAGATACAAAGGTGATGTATCTCAGGCAACCTTTCTTTGCTCCATACTTGGATCTTTTTCCTCAGGAGCTTCCTGCGGTTCTCCCACCTCGACGACCAGTCGACCATGCTATTGATATCCTTCCTGGCAATGCTCCACCTACTCGTGCTCCATATTGAGTTTCTTTTACGGAATCTCAGTAGATACAGCGACAACTTACCGAACTTTTGAAGAAAGGACATATTCGACCAAGCAAAAGCTCTTTTGGAGCTCCAGTACTTTTGGTGAAAAAGAAGGATAAGTCTATGCGCCTTTGCATCGACTATCGTGCCCTTAATAAGTTGACTATCAAGAATAGGTATCCTCTTTCGTGCATTGATGAATTGTTTGATCAATTGCTCCATGCAAAGGTCTTCTCCAAAATTGATCTTAAGTCTAATTCGCATTCACGAAGGTGATGAATATAAGACAGCTTTTCGCACAAAATATGGTCATTACGAGTACCTGGTCATGCCATTCGGGTTAACCAATGGCCCTACAACATTTATGAGTGATGAATGATCTTTTTCGTCTTTTTTTGAACAAGTTTGTCATCATTTATCTTGACGACATCCTGGTGTTCAGTCGTAATATGGAAGAACACAAGGCACATCTTAAGATCGTTTTCTAGGTGCTTCGAGACAATGCTCTTTATATTAATCCAAGCAAAAGTGAATTCTTCAAGACATCCTTAGAGTACCTTGGACATGTTGTTTCAGCAGACGGTATTTCCGTGGATCCAAAGAAAATACAGGTTATTATCAATTGGCCAACTCCCACAAACATCCATGATGTTCGTTCTTTTTTGGGACTTGCCAACTTCTATCACACAAAGGTTCATCGATTTTCCAAAATAGCTGCTCCTCTCACAGAACTTCTAAAGTCCGCTCCTGCATTCAAATGGACTAAAGCCGCAACACAAGCTTTTGGAAATTTAAAGACAGCTTTGACAACAACTCCTGTCATGGCTATTCCTGACCCTACTCTTCCCTTTGATGTTTACACGGATGCTTCTGATATTGCCACTGGTGCCGTCTTAATGCAACAAGGACGTGCTATTACGTTTAACAGTCATAAGCACTCTGCAATTCAAGAAAGATACCCGGTATATGACAAGGAATTTTTGGCTATTATTCATGCCTATCGTGCATGGAAACATTATCTCCTTGGTGCGGATTCAGTGGTGAAAACAGATCATCATTCTTTGAAATATATCTTCACGCAGCCAGTTATGAATGCTAGGCAAGCGTGTTGGGTCGAATTCTTAGCCAATTTTCATATGACGATTGAGTATGTTCTTGGTCTTATCAATGTGGTTGCGGATGCCCTCAGTCGTATGCCGCCAGCTTCGGTCTTAGCTATTTCTACAATGGAAATGGATATACTTTTTAAGGACCATTATTCAAAGGATCCTGATTTTGGAAATGCATTTCGAATTCTCAATTCTCAGAATGCAACTTCTTCCGACTTGAAGATTTATGGAGCATATACAATAGTGGATGGTTTATTATATTATCAGGACCATATTTGTGTACCTCATGATACTCATGTTCGAAGAGTATTAGTGAAAGAACATCACGAGGTCACTTATGCTGCACACCCAGTCATCAACAAGACATATCGTCTTTTGACAGCTACATACTATTGGCCTCAAATGAAGCAAGATGTTATTAAGTTTGTTACAACGTGTCTCTCGTGCCAACGTATGAAAGCTAGCAGACAAGTTCCAGCTGGTCTTCTTCAACCACTTCCAGTTCCCAATGAACGCTGGGAAAGTATTAGTTTGGATTTTATCACTTCATTGCCACGTTCTTCTAAAGGCAATACACAGATTCTTGTGGTGGCTGACAGATTTTCTAAAATGGCACATTTCATTCCATGCAAGAAAGTAGCCCAGGCTTCAGATATTGCAGTATTGTTCATACAGTATATCTTCAAACTTCATGGATTGTCAAAATCTATAGTTTCTGATCAAGATTCAAAGTTTACAGGACATTTTTGGACTTCGATATTCAAGTCTCTTGGTACAAATTTACTCTTTGGCTCTGCTTATCATCCACACACAGATGGAAAAAAGGAACGAGTTAATCAGATTCTAAAAGAAATGTTGCGTCATTATGTTCAGTCTCGATTAGCTTCATGGGAAGAATATTTATCTTTGGTGAAATTTGCTTATAATAATTCTTATCATTCAGCTATTGGAATGATACCTTTTCAAGCAGCTTATGGCCATACTCCCCTTATTCCTGCCAACTTTGTTCTTCAACATAAAGTGGCTTTAGCAGACTAACTTATTCAAGAAATGCAAGATATTCTATTACAGATTAAGGATAAGATGATCAGTGTCCAAGAGCAATATCAACGCACAGCTAATAAGCATCGTCGTCACATTGAATTTCAAGAAGAAGACTTGGTATTATTATATATGCCCCTCATCGATACAAGACAGTGAAATCAGTCTTCCCAAAGCTTCGTCCAAGATATTATGGACCCTTTCGTATTATTAAGAAGAACTCATCTCTCAGTTATAAGTTGAAGTTACCACCTTCTTGGGATAGAATTCATCTAACTTTCCATATTTCTTGGCTCAAAAAGTTTATGGACGGTGATTTTCCAGTTTTAGATATTTTGGATTATGTTCCAGAAATCGAAGATGAACACATACTCTTAATTCCAGAGAATATTCTTGATGTGAGACAGAAAGAAACACGACATAAACTCACTACAGAATTTTTGGTTAAATGGAGAGATCTTGATGATTCCGACCCTACTTGGTAAAGTGATGAAGACTTACAAGAATATCTAGAACTTCTTCGAGAATTCTTTCAAAGACAACCATCTCTTCTTAGCCGGAGTCTTATTTTAAGTGGGAGGGAATGTCATGATTGTGACTAACTCTCTTAATCTCTCCTTAATTACTCTTTAATCTCTTATTAACTGAAAGGACACCTGCGAAGGGTCACACCCTTACACATGGGTCACTATCAAAGAACAATTCATTAAAAGACACACCCCTAAGTCCAAAGGACATAACCGTTGACTTGTACCCTTTTGGCCTCTATTTAAGAAAGGCCCCTATCTCAATGCAAACAACTCAGTCTTTCCTGCAGTATTTGTCTTATGTTCATTAATTAAGTCTTAATCATGTTAATAAAGCTATAAAAGGTTTACAATATATATGTACACGCATAACACGAACATATCTAGCTATGTTAACTTTGTATACACCCACTAATTTATGTGTATATGTGTATGTTATATAGATAAATACATTAACATGTGCCAAATATATATATATAGCTATATATTTGTTTAAATACTTATTTACTTATGTATTTGTTTGGCTAAAATATAGCTATGTATAGAAAATCCAATAACCTCCAATGATGATTGCCATAGGCCGGTCTAACTTGCAGATATTAGTTACAGGTTGAGGTCAGATGCTCCACTATTTGTAAGTTGAAGAAATTTATGTCCAAAAGATGTGGGAGTTTTCAGATACAAGGTATGCAATGCACAAAGCAATCTACCATGACTATTCTACTCCTAAAATTGCATGCAAGAACCACAGTGTTACAACACAAGACTATGGGACCGATGGATCTTACCCTTTGGCCAGTGCGCTCCAATGGTCCGCTTACTTCGCCCGTACCATAGAAGGATGTGCCATCGGGTAACTGAACATGACGAGGGTCATCAGTTTACGCATTATTTTGAAAAAATCATTTCCATTTGGCATTGATCCCCACCCAGATCCCCAAATAATCATATAAAGAGTGTTAGAAAAAACATTTAGAATTGAAATAAAGGGACAATTAGAACCTAGAAATGAGATCACCTGGATGGTCATGATTTGTTGGTCTTGATGGAGACTGCAATGAGGCAAGTAATGGGGTCTAGTGTGTTCAATGTCTACACCTTCCAAGGGTGTTTCTCTTTGTTTAGGATCCATAAAAGAGAGTGATGGCCATGCCTCTTCTCTTGCTTTCTCTGTAGAATCGAATCGGAAAACCCCCTCTTCGAGTATTCTCATCCATGTAGTCTTCTGTGGGGAGTCCATGTTGGCTTCTGCTTTGAGGCTGCTGTGTGGTACTTTGTGTTTAGAAATGCAATTAGCGTTGGATAATGTTGTGTCTGCACTGAAGCTAAATCAGGACTTAAACAAGGTATTAAAGTAACTTCATTGAAATATAGTTTAGCAATTAATTTAGCAAGAATTTATATATATATATATATATTCCTTTCTTCTTGTACATTTTCTGAGCCCCAAAATCACCTGTTTGTGCCTTGCTAAACAGGATTATGGCATGGACAGAAGCTGCAGGATACCTGAGCGGAAGCCACGAATGCAGAGCTTCTTCCTTGTGCAGTGGGCAAAGACTGTGTGCGCGAGAGACTGCAGGCTCGTGGGTTGAAGCTGAGATGAGGGAGAAGGAGGAGGAGGAGGAGGAGGAGGAGGAGGAGGACTCTGATGATGTACAGAGTTCAAGTGGCGTGTTGGGAGTGCAGCACGCATCGCGCACGAGGAGACAGACAAACAAACAGCAGGTGAAGAAATCGAGGTGTCGGAAAATAAAGAAATTAGCGTTGATCACGCTTGCCCTTCAAAATTGAGCGAAAATTGAGGGGTTTGGTGAAATATATTCTTTTTGTATCCTTTGAATGGCATTTTATAAACTTACAAGTATTGTTTTAAAAAAAATTTGACGAGCATTTTAAATATTTGCGAGTATTTGTATCCTCCTATAATTTTTGAATGCCATTTTATATATTACAAGTAATTTAAAAAAATTTGACGAGCATTTTAAATATTTGCAAGTATTTTGCAGCCAAAAACACGCATGACGCTCGTCAAAAAGTAACTATGGGTAGGTGAGAGAGAGCACAGCAGCATGTGCCTTGGCCTACTTAATTTTTTGATCCTCTCTCTCTCTCTCTCTCTCTCTCTCTCTCAATGCTGCAAGGACAGGTGGGTAAGAGAGATCACAGCATGTGCCTTGGCCTATTTAATTTTTGAGAGGACCCCCCTCCTCTCTCTCTCTCTCTCTCTCTCTCTCTCTCTCTCTCTCTCTCTCCCCCCCCCTTTTCATTTTCTTTCAACCTTATATTCAATGTAAGGATTGACCATAGAGATTAAATATAACCTTTGGTCTTTATGATCTTCTTATCTCTACTCCAACACCACTTCCCCGTCCTTGTTGATTGTATCACTCACAATGTCTCAATTCTCAACATCCGCAAACATGGAAGCCCTCGCACTCCTCGATCCCAACCCATCCCAATGTTCACAATAAACCTCCAAACTATATATAAAGGACCTGCAAGATGTTTGTTTTTACTTATATTTTTTCCCCCAGTTTTGAAAATTCTACAAAAATTGAGGGAATTTGGGTATATATTTCAGCTCAAAAATCTATAAATTCTTAAGAAAAAGCTTTAAAATTTGTTTGTGATTTATTGAACAAATTGTTTTATGGAACAAATTGTTTTATGTGAACACTAACCCATGCCATCAAGACACCCCTAATCTCCACCTTGCAATGTAACCTCTAAACACCCTCTTTTGGTGCCATGTGTGAATGCCCTAAACTGAGCCAATATGTGTGGAGGGAGAGGATCTAGAACCTTATTCCCTCTTACCTCAGCCCGCAATTCTTCTTAACCTTCCCCTCTTTTGAGGAGATAGAAAAGATTTTTCACATTAGCCCTTGAGAAATGCCTCTTGGAGCAAGAAGATCAACAACACATATAGAGTAGTTGATGGAAAGCATATGGTAAGGAACCACCCAATATATCAAGAAGGTTTAGTTGTCGCAACATTAGCACATGATGCTCCTTTTGGAGCCTCTAAGGAGGCCAAAAGAACAATACAAAAGAAAGGGAATTCTCTCCTTAGTCAGCCGTTCTTAGAGGGAAACATTGGGAAAGGCGGGAGAGGATTCACTTGGGGGTCTAAAAATAAAAGATGCCATAGTTTCTTAGGCAAGAAAGTAATTAGAGTTTGAAAAGGCAATGGCAACAAGAAAATACTTTCCATCACACTTTTTTGGTATAAAAAAGACCATGCCAAAGCATTTTAATAAAAATAAACATGGAAACTATAGTGGGCAGGGAAGGCAATAAAAAAGGCCATGTCAAAGAATTTAAATGAAAATACAACATGGAAATTATAGTGGGCATGGAAGGCAATAATCAGGTTGATACAGGTTGTCAAAGACCATGTAAAAGAATTTAAATGAAAATACAACATGGAAATTATAGTGGGCATGGAAGGCAATAATCACAGGTTGATACAGTTGTCCATAAGCACCCACCTCAAGTCAAGCCACAACAAATTAGACCTCGAATATGGCATGCATCCATGACCTTTCGCCTGTATATCAGGGGAATTTCCCTCATGCTTGCACCACCAAAATTGAATATAGCGATTCATGTGGTCAACCATGTAGATACATCATGTGCATTTAGTGGCAAGGGAAATGTGGCTATGTATTTAGCATGCTCAATTCAGTTTGACAGTGTCAAGGCAGGTGATTGATAGCGGCCCATCCCCCCCCCCCCCCCCCCCCCGAGTTGCCACATAGGACGTGGATTGGGTGTGTATAACTGATCCACCTATGAAGATGGTCTCCCCATACTTATGTGCCTACAATCATGCCCTATGGAAATAGGCTCTAAGACATCCCAACTCCAAATTTCAAAATAACATACACAACCTATGATATAGTTGTCACATGTTCATGGAGGTTTTCAATTATAATGGAATGACCCTTTCTTAACCAAAATGAGATAAGAATAGAACTAGCAAACTAAGAGTTAATCATAGGTTGGAATCAACAATAAAATTGTGTTTCAAATGACTAGTTATTCAAGGCAGTGTGTAAAAGTCTAGACACTACAGCTCGAGAATCATGTGTGCTTTGAAATGTGATTTTGGAGCCTTTTCAATAGTATACCAAATATTAATATCCATTTCAATGATTTTTTCTTTTAAATTTGATCTTATTTCTGTAAACCTTACAAAAATAATCACATTAAATATTTCTATAATTCTCACTTAAAAAAATCAATTCAATATTGTTAAGCTTGGTAATGCTAGGGAAGAAACTGAATTGAAACTTAGTGTTTGGATAACCACTTATTCATGAGATTAGAGCTTGAGAATCCCATGTACTACTTAGATCATTTAAATATAAATTAAAAAATAATATTTTTAAATTTCATACCAAAAAATGATATATTTTTAATTATTTATACATCTAAATTTGATTATATTTATATAAAGCTTACAAAAAGAATCATATCTAATATTATTGATATTAGTGATGTAAAATCAAACTAATTTCTTTCATTCTTAAAGTGAGATGATGTAAAATTCAAACTTTTCGTGTTTTACAGTCCACAATGTTGAGGGAAAGATTGATAAATGAGATCTTTCTCAACATTTTACATAGTATTTTTGATGAATGATTAAATGAGATCAAGCAATATAAGCTAAAGAAATTATACACATGTTACCTTTTCAAAAGGCTAGTGAGGAAATATATATATAGGTATTTATCGATCTTCCACGTTCTCTACACTTAAAGTGTGTTTTGAGCATGTGGTTTTGAATTTACCCAAACTACTATTTTATGTTTATTTGCTAGATGTTGTTTCACCTCTTACATGCAAGTTTTTTAAGTGTTACTTTATTTTGAGCTTATCAAGGTGTTACTTTCTTTTGAGCTTATAAAGGTATCAAGGTGTCAAGTTTTTAAAGTATTACTTTCTTTTGAACTTATCAAGATATTGTATATTATAAGTGCAAGTAATAATTTTATCCAAAATCTTATTTTTATTAATATTCCATGCTTTCCTTTTATATTAAAACAAGAAAACGTGAAAAAAAGGCCAACTCATTGTTTGTGTCTTAACTAAGGTTAATTTGAGATAGAATCATGAGTTTACTATCTATTCCTTCGTGTCGTTTACACAAAAACCATGGCAATGGTGTGGTAGGATGGAATTGAATTTAGAATCATATTTCATTAGACAAGTTGGGTGCGAAGTAACAAAGCAAGAAAGGCTTTGTTTGCTATATCCTTGCCAAGGATAATAAGGAATGAGCAATCAAACTTATGGAGAGAAGTTTAATAATCCCATAAATTAGTTGGACTATTAACAAGGACCTAGGGCCTATATATGTGAGCTAGTATTATGCATAACGAGTGAGGTTCATTAATGAGAGGCTTTAGACCTAGCCCTTGCCCATATGATAGGTCTATTAAAAATCATGGTGGATTAAATCTTAGGATCAAAGACATGATTAAGGATAATGAGGACCACCAATATAACTATTAAAAATCATGATGGATTAAAGCTTAGGATCAAAGACATGATTAAGGATAATGAGGACCATCAAATATAACTACTTATCAAAAAGCTCTTTGAAAAAAATAGCATTGTAAAAGTACATGCTTTTACAACCTTTGATGAAGGCTTCTTGTTAGCATACTACCCTTCATGGCCATTGCGGACACCTTAGAAGTTATTATGTCATGTGTATCACTCATGGATGATTCTATTATTCTCGGACGCATGTCATATGTAAGAGTGGGACCAGACTAAGTGTTTCGGGTGATACCATGTGAAACACCATTAGGCCTAAATCATTATTAGTGTGTGGTTTATATTTACAGCTTTGTGCGACACTATCTTGGTGTGTAATTTGGTTTATTCACAGATTTGTGCAACACTGACATGATTATCTTTGTGAGCAAGTAAAAGAGAGGCATAGATGATGTCGAGCGCATGTGCACTGTGATGATGGTTAACAATATACATGGGATGTTCATTGGAAGTCCAATGGTATTTTTGATGGTGGTGTGACCACCATGATTATTTTGTTTACTATATGCACCATTATTCATAAATATTACTTTATCCGCCTTCTTACACTTAGGTTGTGCTATTTGTATTAGCATAATTTTACCCACTTTATGCATACTCTGTGTGTGAAAAACTCTATTTTTTAAAAGTGCAAGCCCAATTTTGTACGAGACAATATTTCTATCTCCAAGGGCTAATTTGAATACATATCAAAACACTTATGCCGTGAAGGGAGCTACGCCACGAGGGAGAGATTCAACCCAATGTTGTGTAGATGGTGATGTTCACTTTTATTATTATTATTTATTCTATGGTTTTTGTGTTTAATTTGCACAAGGCCTATGCCCACCCTTATGTATGTTGATATGTGCACGAGGTAATCTTCTCAAATGGTACAAAGGTCTTAACCGTGGTATTAGAGCTTGGGACCACTTTGAAGAGGAAGAACCA
Organism: Cibotium barometz; assembly: GCF_041138505.1. Classification (NCBI taxonomy): domain Eukaryota; kingdom Viridiplantae; phylum Streptophyta; class Polypodiopsida; order Cyatheales; family Cibotiaceae; genus Cibotium; species Cibotium barometz. The sequence continues at coordinate 16,062,418 of NC_141091.1, forward strand.
ATTAATTCAAAGCAAATTCTACAAAGATAAATGTCTTTTATCCCTTATGGTTTTTGTGTTTGACTTGCACAAGGTCTACATCTACTGATATATGCATGAGGTAATCTTCTCAGGTGGTACAAAGGTCTTGATAGTGGTATTAGCACTTGGGACCAATTTGAAGAGGAAGAACCAATTAATTCAAATCAAATTCTAAGGGAGAAAAGGTGAAGGTCTTTTATCCCACTCGACAAAAGAAACAATGGCTATTACTCAAGGCTAAAAGAAAAGGGTCACATAGGATGAGGATTGGGTATGTACAACTATCCAACTATGGCTCCCCATACTTGTGTGGCCTTTAACACAATTGCCACATACCCAAAAATCATACCCTATGGAAATAGACTCTAATGCATCCCAACTCCAGATTCCAAAACACCTATATATATTTGTTACATGTCCATGGAGGTTTTGTGTTTAAACAACTAGTTATTCAGGGCAGTGTGCAAGTCTAAACATTAGAGCTTGAGAATTGCATGTGCTTTGAAATGTAATTTTAAAGCCTTATCAATTGTATACCAAATATTAATATCCAAGTCTATGAGAGACTATGTTTCTCGCCTGAAACACTTGAATTCAAGATGCAAAATTCGGGAAAGATTGACAGATGATCAATTGTTACCTTGTTTCAGGAGAGGGGTTAGAGACCATAAAATGCATGATTACTTGGTACTAGCCCGGCCAGCTACCCTTGATGCATGTTGTAAATTGGCAATCGAATACGAAGATAACATGTTAGAATTGCCACAACCTCAGGATGATAGAACATCGATAGCAACCACAACTTCGTGTGTCTCGAGTCATTAAGAAATTGGAACTCGAAAGCAAACAAGTCGGACATATGACTGTGGATGAGCTCAGCAATGCCATATTGGAGAAATTAAAGGTAAGGGAAGGAAGAGAGATGTCGGGACATGGGCATAGTCACCTTTACCCCTGCAGGGAACTGGTGTGGTGCTCCATGTGGTGTAGACTAAACCATACCACCACTGAATGTCCGCAGTTAAGGGCAAGACCATTATTGTATTGTGCATATTGTGTAAAATTGGGCAATCATGACACATCATCGTGTAGATTTCCAAGGTTTCAAAATATAGCACAACTTCAAACAAATAGATCCCCACTGGCTTTGCCGGCACCACCTGTGCAAACCACTGCTACTGTTGTACAACCCAACCCTTCTTACTTACCTAGGGGGATGTTCCAGGTATAAGACGCTTCGCCCTTGCCACCACCAATTCTACCGCCACAACCACCACATGCCAAGATCAATGAAGTAGTGATTGAAGAGCCATCAGAAGATATTGAAGAGCCATCAGAAGATATTGAACTAGGCACAGGAACTAGAATTTAGTGGGGAATACTATGAGGATATGGGTGATGTCATTCCAGAGTATTATGTCCTACAAAATAACAAGCCAGTACCTGTGTTTCAAACCACGATACAGTGGAAGGGCAAGGAAATCAACTCAAATATGAGAAGAGGACCTTTACAATGCTATGGCTGTGGTGGTGGGCCACATCAAGTAGCCAAATGCCTAAATAAGAATATGACTCATACACACCAGCCACAACAAGTGCTGACCACACCCAATGACATGCCAGTGCTCACTTGCAATAAGTGTGGAATTGATCATCTGATCAAAGATTGTCCCTACTGAGCAAGTGGTTCAGCTTCTACTACTAATCAGGCCACCATTCGTACCATTAGTGTACGATTTGGGAAGATCACACCGCTTAATGTCCTAACACGAGCTCAAGCTCAATTAGGTGAGAAAGGAAGGAACTGGGCTGATGCTACTATTTCCAAATCTGGTCGTAAGAGAAGAGTGAAGAAATTAGGAAAGGGAGACACACGGGTTACAATCCAAGATGGATCCGCCGAAGAAGATACAATTGATACCGGATCCACACAATCAAAGGAAGAGGGGGGTCAAAGGATCAATCTGGAAGGGTTAGACCTGGGAAAACAAGGAGAACAACCAGCAACCCCAAAGGGGTTTGGTGAATATCCTAATGCTAACGAAGAAATAAGGAAGTTAGAAGATGCCAAGGCCCTAGTTGAAAAGTACCAACAAATTTATGAAACAAAGCCTAGGGCCAGCCGAGTAAGGGATACCATCTATCCACTAGATGTACAACCCCGCAATAGGACCTTGAACCTGCCCACCTCGATTCCGGAAGAAACTGAAGCAGACTCCCAAACAAACACAATGACTAGAATGTTCGAGGAAAATGAGTTGGGGGGGTCCATTCATTCTTTCCCCATGGAAGAATACGAGACACCTTGATGGGAAGAACACTCTATATCTAAGGAACCCAGGGATATAGGAAGCCAGCTGTGTTATCCATGCCTGTCCAGATGCCCTTGGGTAAGTTGTTACGCAATTCACCCACCCTATGGACAGATGTAAAAGAATGGGTCGAAGGATGTCTAAGGCCAGCGAAGAATATGGATGAGGCTCTGCCACCCTTGGTAAAAAGACCCTTGAGGTATACAAAGGAAACGCGAGTGGTTAAGATAGCAGTTAACCAACTAGGACGCTACTATGAGAGTGATGACACGAATGCTACCATTCCAATTCATCATAGGATACCAGGCATTAGCCATCCTGGATGGTGGGGCAGGTGTCAGCATCATTACCAAACAATGCTGGGAAAATTGGGGGAATCCGGATCTAAAAAGACCAGATCTAATCGTTAAGATGGTTGATGGAACATCTTCGAGACCAATTGGGCTCTTGGAAAATGTGAAGTTTAGACTCTTTACATTTCAATATCATCATACACTTGTGGTCATGGACTTCCTACGCCAACCTGATACATATGACATAATATTGGGACGACCTTTCATGAGGGAATCCAAATTGGTGCATGATTGGGCTTTGGATCATGTATATGTACGCAGGGACACAAACATTAAAGATTGATCTAAGAGCATGGAAGGCACACCCCATGGAAGGGCAATTTGGTAATGACTCGGTCACAATGGAGCGAACCACATCTCTACAGATATGCCAGCCCACAGAGGGGGAAACCAAGGATGAGGAGGATATGGAGATGTATGCATCACTATCTCCCCTAAATTTCTATGAGAATGATGCATGTGTTGGCCACAATTGATGTGATGCAAACATCCCTACGACTTCTATCTACATGGTTGATTGGCAAACCATGGATGGGGAGATCAATGGAGGAGACATCAAGTACAAAAGGTACCATGGCACGAATTCGAACTTGTAGTCAATGGAGGAGACATCAAGTACAAAAGGTACCATGGCACGAATTCGAACCAGTAGTCAGTGTATCAGGCGATGGTGGAAACAAAAACGGTACCTAGCCCGACGGAACGCATTGCTGCGAAGCAAACCAACGGATGCCCAATGGTTGAGATACCTTGAGGCTACAAGGGTACATGATGAATTCTCTAAGGATTGGGGCGAAGAGTTGAGTAAAATATCGTTGGAAGGGAGGAATCTAGAGAAAATCACCCTTAAGGAACTGATACACACAAACTTACAAAAACGGGATGCCGAAAACGCAACAAAGCCTTGGCAGAGGCAGAACGTGAGGCCAAGAAAATCATGGAAAAAATAAAAAAAAAGACAATGAGGACAAAACGGATGTACTCTCAGTGCCTAACCATTTCAAGAACTATACAATTGGAGTGGTCCGGTCAATAGCCACTAAGGTAAAAGAGGAAGGGATGTCGACATCATACGATGGCCCGATAGAAGTCAAGGAGGTTGATATTGCGGAATCAGGGGAAGAAGCAAGGTCCGTATATATTGCCAAGGATTTGACCTCTGTAGAGGAAGTAGAGCTTATTGCTCTTCTTAAGGAATGCAAGGATTGTTTTGCCTGGAACTATAAGGAAATGAAAGGGGTACCACTCGAGGTGGTACAACATACGATTCCAATTATGGAAGGATCACGGCCTGCCAGGCGGCAGAAACCATACCAGATGAATCCAAAGTATGCAACAATTGTAAAGGAGGAAGTTGATAAGCTCACTACTGCAGCTGACTTTATCTATGAGATCGAACATACGGATTGGTTATCACCCATTGTGATAGTGCCTAAAAAGAATGAAAAATTGAGAGTATGTGTTGATCTTAAGAAAGTAAATGCAACCACTCGAAGGGACCATTACCCACCACTACCATCACATGTCCTAGAAAGAGTGGCTCTGGAAGGGAAGCATATAGCTTCTTGGATGGGTTTTCAGGGTACAATCAGGTGTCCATAGCATCAGAAGACCAACATAAGACTTACAAGGTCATGCCGTTCGGTCTTACAAATGCCCCAGCAACCTTTCAAAGATTGATGTGCATAGCTTTTAATGACTACTTGCAAAAGTGGTTGGAAGTGTTTATTGATGATCTATGTGCACATTCTCGATGGGAAGATCATTTGAACTATTTGAGGAAGGTGTTTGAACGTTGCCGATTATATCGGATATCACTAAACCCTTTGAAGTGTCAGTTCTGGGTCAAGCATGGTGTGATACTAGGACACATAGTCTCAAAAAATGGCATATCCACTGATGATAGCAAGGTCAAGTTGATCTTGGAACTACCATCGCCCACCAACTACAAAGGTGTGCAAAGGTGGGTTATTATCGCGCTTCATCATATTTTATGCAGAGATAGCTAGACCCTTGTATAAATTGCTCATTGTCTTTGAGTGAACCAAGGAGTGTCAAGAGGCTTATGATCGTTTGAATCAAGCCTTGGCAAGCGCACCCATTTTGCAACCCCCCAATTAGGATCTTATATCCCATGTACACATCGATGCGTTAAATTTTACAATTGGTTGCTTGCTAGCCCAACCAGGGAATTCAAGTTGGACTATCCAGTTTGCTTTGCTAGTCGTCAATTGAATGATGCAGAGGTGAACTACACCACTATCGAAAGAGAAGGATTGGCCATGGTCTACGTAGTCAAGAAATACCAACATTATCTCTTGGCTAACAAATTTATATTTTTTGTGGACCATCAAGCTTTGCTATATCTAGTGAATAAACCTTGCACCACAGGAAGAATCACGCGTTGGCTACTATTGTTGTTGGAATTTGACTTTACTGTCATGGTAAGGAAGGGAAAACAACGTGTTGGCCGACCACTTGTCCGGAGTTCCAAATGGAGAACCAGCAACAACTGGTGTCGACGATAACCTCCCTGATGCTTGTCTATTCAAATTGGATATGGTACCGGAGTGGAGCGAAGAGATTTCAGAGAATTTGGCTTATGGATTCCCTCAGAACGTACCCTTAAATAAGGATAAAATGCGAAGGCTTATCAAGCTTGCAGCACCATATCAATTGATTGCTGGAGAGTTGTATAGACTGGGCAAAGATAATGTGCTCAAACGATGCGTAAGGGAGGATGAATTTGTGACCATACTGGAAGAGTCTCATTTCGGGATAGCAAGTGGGCATTTTGCCAGAGAAATTACAGCCCAGAAGGGTCTCCAAGCTAGACTCTGGTGGTCCACGTTACTCGGGGATGCCAATGAGTTTGTCAAAAGATGCGAGGAATGCCAATGTTTCGCGATCTCGCAAAAAAGAGACAAGATGCCACTAACCCCCATCATTGTCAAGGCAACCATTTGAGAAATGGGGAATAGATTTTGTGGGGCCTATAAGTCTAGCGGCTCATCCATCACCACAAGCCCGCTACATAATCGTAGTAGCCACTGATTATTTCACAAAGTGGGAGGAGGCTAGAACTTCAAAGAAAGCGGATGCGCGACCAACTACTACGAAATTTGTATATGAGCAAATCGTGATATGAGCAAATCATATCACGATTCGGATGCCCATTGGAATTGGTGAGTGACCGCGGCTCACATTTCATTAATGAGGTGATTAATCAATTGCTTGCAGGATTCTTGGTAATCCATCGTAAATCGTCACCATACTACCCTCAAGCAAATGGTCAGGCAAAAAGTACCAATAAGATTTTGTGTACCATCCTGACGAAAACTGTGCAAGCAAGTCGAACAGATTGGGAACATAAGCTTACAGTAGCTCTTTGGGCCTACCGCATATCCTATAAGGTGGCAACAAGATATACTCCTTTCCATCTAGCTTATGGTGTTGAAGCAGTTATGCCCATGGAATACTTAGTCTCTCCAGCTTAAGAATTGCTATACGAGGTCATCAATTGCGTTGTTGACTCGATCTCGGTTTTGTAGGGAGGAGTAGGAGAGCACTCATCCTGAGGTGGGCCTAATTCTCATTGTTCGAGAATGGTAGCAAAGCCGAATTAAATGATTACGCAACACGCCCCTCGGGACCAACAAGGGGCAGTACAGGAATATTAACTAACTGAAAATGCATTACCTGAAAGGCTAATTGACTTGGAAAAACTAGATGAAACCTGGTTGATAGCATCACACGGACTCATGGTTGAAAAGTTGCGCAGAAAACATTGGTTTGAAACCTCAAGCAAAAAGAGTTAAAAACAGGGGACCTTGTCCTCATGTATGGTGTGGGAAGCATCAAGAAAAAGAAACTAAAAAATCGCGGTCTGGGACCATTCCACGCATAAAAATCAAAGAACACAAGATTGGGTGCAATCTCTCTCCCCCCCCTTGATGCGTGTGGCTCTACTCCCCACACAGTATTTAAATCATATCATCATAGTTTAGCCCTTGGAGCCATAAATAGCATAGCTTTTCCAAAATTGGGCTTTTAAAAAATTGAACCATAGTCTAATGCTTTTAAAGTATCTCAACAAAAATAAACATTGCCCAACGTATGTACAATGGGCCAAATTATACAAAATCAAATGTTTAGTACACATGTGCTCGCCTAGATAATCTAGTCCAATGTCCACCTTGGTTGTTTCGAACACATTCATGATTTATACTCAACATAGTCCACAATGTTAGATCACAATTACTTTGGAATCACTCACAAAAATAATTCTAACCAATGGAAATCATTTACTACCATGCTTCACACATAAACCATCTATCACACATAATTAATTGGATTCACTCTCATTAAAAAATATTCTGAAAAATGTCACTCCCATGATAGTCCTCCCGTTTGACATGTCACTCCCATGATAGTCCTCCCGTTTGACATGGATAATCATCCTCAATTGTAACTATCAGCACACATGAGTGATTAAACACATTAATCGTTCCCACATTGGATTCACTCCCAATGTCCTCACACGCATCACACGTGTCTTAAAGTTGATCGGATTCACTTACGATTAAACTTCCATAATCTTTGCACGCGTCTCATGTGTCTTAGAGTTGATCGGATTCACTCACAATCAAACTCCTACATTGGATTCACTCACAATGTTTTCATACATGTCACACGTATTCACAGAGTATACCACACGTTTCACACATGTCACAGCTGGTTGGATTCACCCATAACCAACTAGGGTCACCCTATAAAGAATTAGATTCACTCTTAATTCTTATACCACACTGGGTCACCCTTATCTCAAGAATTAATTTAAAAGAGTTGATCGGATTCACTCATAATCAAACTCACACATTTCTTACATGCGTCACACATGTCACAGTTGGTTGGATTCACTCATAATCAATTAATTCTTTAATCACACTAGGATCACCCAAGATATTCTTTTTGCTTATTGAGTCACCCAATAATAAATTAATTACTGTAACATCCCTCTTGCTTGAGTGAAGAGAGTCAGGATATAATATTCGTCACACAAGTAGAATCCCTCTCAACAAACACTAGATTGTGATAAGTTATCCGTCCAGATAAGTATCACTTAGATTATCTATCATGGCAATCAAAAGAGTATTCTTCACATACACCAATACGAGTATGTTTCACAGACACTAACATAAGTATCTTTCACAGATACCAATATGAGTATCTCTCATAGACACTAACATGTGTATCTTTTGCAGGCACCTCGTTAATCTTATTTGAAATAAAAAAGAGAATAATTTGAAGAAAGTGTTTTAAATGAGGTGTTAAAGTTTAAAGGTTGAATGTGAAATAACAATAAGTTATATATATTCTTCGATCATCATCAGTCAAAAAACATATGTGCATCATTGTTAGTTCACTCAAGTATTGATAGTGAATGGTCTAATATGTATTTTCTTCCGTGTGAAGAGAGTATATATCAATCATTGAACTATCTTAACCAATATATTTGAATTTAACTATAGTTTCCCCCTCTTGCTTGGTAAGAAGGTCACTTAAGGACTCTAAATTCCTTAAAAAAGTAAAAAATAAAAAATTTGAACAATACATAAGTATGAGTTTTGGGCTTACCTTTCTAGTGGTAGAAATCGTGATTGGGAGTACCCTCTTGTTTAGGTTGGTCGCTTGTCTTCGTCTTCAACCACATTTACAACCACAACTCGCTTGTCTTCGTCTTCAACCACATTTACAACCGCAACTCGATTCTTTGTCTTTTCTAGACACTCGTATGCCTAATCCCCTTCTTGTCACACTTATAGCGTGTAATTACTTGAGGTTTTTGATCTCCATTGTTGGTCTTCTTTGCAGTTTCAGTTTTCTTCCCATTCAATTGTGAACCATTGTCATTCCCTGCGTCATCTTTGTGCTGAAACTTCTCAAAATGTTTGGATCGAGAAAAAAGAGGAATATGAGAATTTGTCACTGTAGTGTCTCTCGAAAATCCATTTTTCTTCTTGCAGTTTGTTGCTAAAGAGATGGCATTGCTAAGAGAACGAGGATGAAACATGTTCACTTATGCTCTAATATAACTGGCTTTAGACTTGCTATGAAATTCCTCTTCTGCTCTTTTTCACGCACTTTCTCTATAGCTTGAAGTTGCAATAAAGTTTGTCAAAATTTGTCGACATACGCTGATATGTTCTTGTCACAGATCTAATTTTCTAGGAAGATAGAATCTAAAGAAAACTTGCAAGAATTGATTTAATTCAAATAACTCATCAAATACCATATGCTCAAGATATTCAATAATTGAGAGAAAACAAAATAAAAATATGTAGCTCACAAAGCATGACTTCAAGATTGGGTGCAATCATCCCCCCTCATGTGTGTATGGCCTATTTCCCTCCACACATAAGTATTTACGAGATACTTTATTCCAAATTAGGTCATAACCTCCAAAAATACAAAAAGGTGCTTTTCTTGCACGACACTCTCTTATGTTTAAAATAGAGTGTCCATAAATTGAGGCTAGGATTTAAAGCATATCATGCTTTACAAAATATTAAAGATCAAGTCTATGCTTGATAAACTAAAGCTTTCCAAATAAATCAAAATGTGCACAAGCTATCACACGTATATATAAAGCTTGTTTACAAAAATGATGTGCCAAGTAATAAATTTGTGCAATTCCTCAATCTTTGGAATCCTCTTCACCTATAAAATAACCAATAATAAATTGGTGAAACAAATATTCCATAAGCATACAAACCATAGCTACACACATGTTTTCCAGGTGTAAGTAACTCGAGAATCACCCCTCCATACAAACCAATTGAAACAAACATTAGAGACCCTAAATATATGTCAATATCCACCAGACGCATTAATATTTATAATGGCATCACCCATGATAAACATATGTCAATATCCACCAGACGCATTAATATTTATAATGGCATCACCCATGATATTAACATAATTTGGCTTGACGTAAAGATAATCCAATTATCCCCGAATTATCTAAGAGGGTAGAATAATATTTGTAAGAGGGCTTAAAACATATTCCCATAACATTTCCTCTTGCTTGAGTTTGCAATTGCTCTCAATTGCCAGTTTGTTGAAAAGAACGGAGGATCTCAGGGAAAGCACGAAAATATTTCTTAAGCACCTATCTTGCATCTTTACAAGGATAATTTTGGAAAGTCACTAAATATTTGGTATATTGATTTCCAATTGGAGTTAATGTAATATTTGGTATATTGATTTCCAGTTGGAGTTAATGTAATTTGATGATCAATGATAGTGTTTGGAAGTAAAATTTCTTCCTCACCTTCAATAAGAGGTGGTTCTTCATACATTGGATCAATGATAGTGTTTGATGATCAATGAAAGTGTTTGGTAGTAAAATTTCTTCCTCACCTTCAATAAGAGGTGGTTCTTCATACATTGGATGAGTGGGAAGTGATCCTTTGAAAGGTTTTAACAAGTTAACATGAAATGAATTATGAATTTGCTAAGATGGGTCAAGGTCTCAAGAGACCACCTTTGTGTGACACACCTCTTAGATGACATCCGTGTGGAACAACACCAAAAAGGTCCATAAAATCTTGGGGCAAGCTTAACAGCTGGGAATTTTTCAACACTCTTAAGTCAACGTTTTGAATTCTCAAAAGTACATAACCTCCAAGTTCGAAAGATATGGCTAAGTTACGCTTAGTGTTTGCTTTCTTAATATATTTTTCTTGAGCATGAGCAATAGAATGTTTCATATTGTTGGAGAATGCTACTCAAATTGATAGTGAATTGATCAACAGCTTCGATTTTGTGGGAAAGTCTAGTTGCCGAAATAGGTAAAGGGTTTCTATACACAGTTTCGAAAGATGCTTGACCAGTAGCCGAAATATGAGGAGTATTATTGTAAGCAAACTGCAGAAGATGAATGTACTTATCCTATGAATTATGTTGTTGGATAACATAGACTCTGAGTAGATCCAAGATAGTAATATTAGTAACCTCAGTTTGTCCATTCGTTTCCGGATGGAAAGCTGTGGAAAAATCTACTTTAGTGCCTAAGTTGGAGAGTAGTGTGATCCAAAAGTTACAACAAAATCTTGAGTCTCTGTCAGAAACAATGACTTTTGGCAATCCATGATGTACAAAGATTTGTTTGATAAACATATTCGCGGCTTGTTGAGAAGTCAAAGTTTTCTTACAAGGTAAGAAATATGCTTGTTTGCTCAAGTGGTCAACTGTCGTCCAAATCATATCATTATGACTCGATGTAGTAGGTAAACCTGTAATGAAATCTATTGGTAAAGGAGTAAGAAGTCCTTGGGTTTTACCTTTGTAGCTTTTAATTTTCTGGCAAACAAAATGTTCAGCCCATAAATTAAGCTACATCTTGTTTAAGATGAGGTCAAAATAATTCTCTAGAGACTAATTCTAGAGTAGCTGAAACACCTCTATGACCCATATATGGTGGTTGATGTATTTTCTCCAGTATGAATTGTCTGAAAGGTTGTGTAATACACAATCTCTTTCTCCAGTATGAATTGTCTGAAAGGTTGTGTAATACACAATCTCTTTCTCCAGTATGAATTGTCTGAAAGGTTGTGCAATACACAATCTCTTTTGGAAGAAAAGATAATCATCATGGTATGAATAATCACTAATAGGGTTCCAATTATTGTTTCTAATCTTAGTCCAAACTTCAATAAAATTTGGGTATGTATCATAGGATTCTCTCATAGGACTCAATGGTTCACTTTGAATAACAGAAATGTTGTGAACACTAGGATGTCTACTTAAAGAATTTGCCACACCTTTTTCTTTGCCTGGTTGATATTGAATCATGGATTGAAAACTTTAGATAAATGAAGCCCATTTGATATGTCGATCAAAGATCAATGATTGGGTCTATAAATGACGAATACTTTGCTGGTCTGTCTTGATTAAGAATTCAGATCTCATTAAATAATGTTTCCAAAGTCTTAAAGCATGAACAACCGCAAACTAATTCTTTGTCATATGTACTATAATTTCTTTCTGTTGGTTTAAGCTTACAACTTTCATAAGCAATTGGATGTTCATCTTGCATAAGAATAGCACCAAAGCCTTGCCGCCCACTTGCATAACGAAGAATAGTTGTTGAAAATCTGGTATTGTAAGAACTGGTGCATGGGTCAATGCTTTCTTAAGTTCAGTGAAAGGAATGATCATGTCTACTAGTCCAATCAAAATGTCTATCTTTTTTAAGAAGTTTAGTTAAAGGATGTGCAATGTATGTAAAATTTCTAACGAACTTCTTGTAGTAATAACTACATAATCCAAGAAAAGATCAGAGTTCGTGAATATCACATGGTCTAGGCCAATTAGCAATGCTTTCGATCTTTTTGGGCTCTACTCGAATACCATTAGCAGAAACAATGTGTCCTTGATATTCGATTTCTTCTTAAAAGAATTTTCTCTTTTCATAATTGACATAGAGCTGATTCTCTTGAAGAAGTGAGAACACTTTTTCTAAATGTAGTTCGTGCTCTTGAAGATTCTTATTAAAAACTTAGATATCATTAAAAAACACTAAAATAAAGTTTTAAAGTTTCAAGAATATTCTATTTATCATTTTGTTGAAAGTAGCTGGAGCATTAGTCAAATCGAATGGCATAACTAAAAACTCATAATGACCAGTTTGGGTTCTGAAGGCAGTCTTGAAGATATCTCCTTCGTCCATTCAAATTTGATGATAACCAAACTTTAGGTCGATCTTGCTAAAGACTTGGGCTCTCTTAAGCTTATCTAGCAATTCATCCACTTGAGGTATCGGATATCGATTCTTAACAATAATCTTATTTATTACACGATAATCGATACACAATTGATATGTTCCATTCTTCTTTAACGAGAAGAACTGGAGCACCAAAATAGAGACTACTAGGTCTAATCAATTCTTTATCTAATAGTTCTTCGACTTGCCTTTGGATCTTCTTTTGCTCAAGCATGTTGACTCTATAAGGAGTTTTACATGGCGGTGAGGATTATCTTGATTCTATGGTCTTCGTGACGTGGTCTTGGTAAGCCAGGTGGTAAATCATCTATGAAGCAATTAGAGAACTTAGAGATGAAAGGATCATGAGACACATTTGATTTGGAGTCTTATCCTAGATAGTAAGCTGGTTGACAAAAATAAATACATTGAAGACAAGTTTCTTGGTCACCTTTTATTAACCATATTGTATGTGTATCATAGTCAATTTGGGGATTATGCTCATGTCTCGACTCTCCATGGCATACCTAAGATGACATCCACACCTTGCAAAGGTGCCACTAGGAATGTTCTCTTTTCTTTAAATGAACCCATTTGTAATTCTAAATCCTTAACCTCTTTAGTGCAATTGTACTTAGTAACTTGAAATGCAGCTTTTACCTTGTAACTAGAGTACGATGCATCTAGGTTAAGTGCTTTTAATGCTTTTTCAGAAATGAAATCATGTGAGCTACCATCATCATGCAATATAGAAATTGATTTTCCTTTTATTTTGCCTTGAATTCTCAATAAAGCATGAATTGAAAACTTACCTTTATCTGAATAGTCGGGATCAGAGTTACCCTCTTGCTTGAAAGAATCTTCGTCATCTTCTTCAATAATGTTGAGTCGAGCCATCGATGCAAAATTCTTTTTTTTGTCAGAACAATCTTGCATGAGGTGTCCTTCCTTGTGCCATTTCTAACATCTGAAGATTCGATTCTTTGGTTGACCATTCAAAGGTTTGTTGTTGTTGTTCTTCCGAGCATCTCCTTTAGTCACATCTTTACCCTTTTGCATCTAGGATTTTTTGAAAAGTACTAGAAGAAGAAAAAGATTTAGTAGACTTTGTAAAAGATTTATCCTACATCTTGAAATCTCTATATATAGACATTTTACATTTTGAATTTAAAGCGAGGTCCATAGTAGAACTAACGTCATGTGGATGAAACATATTAATGTTAACTCTAATGGTAGACTTAAGTCTAGCAATGAATTTCCTACGTTGTTCTTTTTCCTGGACTTTTTCAATTACTTGAACTTGTAAAAGAATATCCCAAAATGTGTCAATATAAGCTTGGACATTCTCTTTCTCAATTTGGCGTAGAGTGTCCCATCACTGACGTGCTTTAGCTTTGTATTGTGATGGTAGAAAATGTTTCTTTAAGAGTTTTTGGAACTCTTTCCATGTTGAAGGTCTATGTTCACCTTGTTTGATCACATTCCACCATAAGGTAGCACTTTTGATCAAGTGATTACAAGCACATATAATTTTAATCTTATTTGGGAACTTTTCACCAGAGAAATAGTCATCTAGTTGGCTAATCCATGCAATAGCAAGTCATGCATCCTTCTTGCCATCATAATTTTGGAAGGTGAATGCCTTTCGAGACTGATTCGTGAGTCTTTTCGAGAATTTTGAGCATGCAAGGTAGCTTCAACAGTGCGTCTAACATGATAACTTTCCTCCTCGTTTGAGTTGGAAGAATCATGTTTGTGTTTGGAACGCTTCACTTGACGCTCTAATTTGCGTCGGAGTTCTCGCTCACTGGGGCAATTTGTTCTTGAAGTGTTAAGATTTATTCTTGCACCGTGGGTGGTGCGGGTAAAGTAGCCATTGTAATTTAATAATGCAAATGAAGACGAAAAATTTAGTTCTTGAATTCGTTGTCCATAGTTGGCTAGATACTGTCCTCCAAGAATTTTGAGAAAATCAATATTTTCTTGATGCCAAAAAATTTAAGAGCAAGAGACTTCCAAAGAAAAGAGGGCTTCTTGTGAATTTTTTTGTAATTTTGTACGTCTTTGGAAGATCCGAATTCTCCTCTAAAGTTTTCTCTTTTTGGCAAGGCCCTTCTTCTTGTTCTTTGAATCCCCTTGAATGCTTTCAGGGTAAGCTTTATAGGCTTTTGATGAGGTTTTTATAAGCTAAGTTTTTTTTTTTGGGGTGTAAAGCTTATAGTATAAGCTTACTAAGGTTTTTTTTTTGGGGTGTAAAGCTTATAGTATAAGCTTATAAGGAATTTTTTTTATTTTTTATTTTTTAATTTTTTTGGGGTGTAAAGCTTGTAGTATAAGCTTACTAAGCTTATAAGGATTTTTCAAAGAAACGTTGGAAACGGCCGCGCTGGAGCGTTTGGAGAAAAGAAGACCGCCGCCGCCGCGTTGCTGAGAGACAGAGAAAAAAAAAAGAACAATGGGCATTTGTGCTGCCGCCACGTGGAGAAAAAGATGGACGAAGGGGATTCGTTGTCGGCCGTGAATTGAAGAGAAGACGGAGAAGGAAATTAAAAAAAGAAATTCAACCTGCAAACATTTTCTCCATAAATTGGTTTATGGAAGTATGATTTTTCTCTTTAGCAGTTGAATTATGGAACCCAATACTAGTAGATCATAGAGAGAGTTTGGATTGGAGTAAACCACTTTTCAAGAAGAAAGTGGTTTTATGGTTTTCTGCGGAGTGGTTTGCCACGCTCCCCTTTTCCTTTGGTCTTTGCTCCATGGATACTAGATAGAACTCTTCAAAAAACTTTGAATTAAGCTTTTAAGCTTTCAATTCTTGTCTCCATCTTAGTGGATCTAGCTCTAATACGACTTTCACGGATCTAATTTTCTAGGAAGATAGAATTTAAAGAAAACTTGCAAGAATTGATTTAATTCAAATAACTCATCAAATACCATATGCTCAATATATTCAAAAATTGAGAGAAAACAAAATAAAAATACTTATCTCACAAAGCACGACTCCAAGATTGGGTGCAATCATCCTCTCTCATGTGTGTATGGCCTATTTTCCTCCACACATCAGTATTTACGAGATACTTTATTCCAAATTAGGCCATAGCCTCCAAAAATACAAAAAGGTGCTTTTCTTGCATGACACTCTCTTATGTTTAAAAATAGAGTGTCCATAAATTGAGGCTAAGATTTAAAGCATATCACACTTTACAAAATATTAAATATCAAGTCTATGCTTGATAAACTAAGGCTTTCTAAATAAATCAAAATGTGCACAAGCTAGCACATGTATATACAAAGCTTGTTTACAAAAATGATGTGCCAAGTAATAAATTTGTGCAATTCCTCCTCAATCTTCGGAATTCTCTTCACCTATAAAATAACCAACAATAAATTGGTAAAATAAATATCTTATAAGCATACCAATCATAGCTACACACATGTTTTCCAGGCATAAGTAACCCGGGAATCACCCCTCCATACAAACCAACTAAAACAAACTTTTGAGACCCCAAACATACGTCAATATCCACCAAATGTATTATTATTTATAATGGCATCACCATGATATTAACATAATTTGGCTTGATGCAAAGATAGTCCAAGCATCTCCAAATTATCAAAGAGGATAGAATAATATTTTTAAGAGGGTTTAAAATATATTCCCATAATAGTTATCCTTTTTGAGCTGTGTGGCTTTACTCTTATATGATGGAGGGGTAAGAAATCTTTCTTGATCAGCTTTTGGAATTCTTTCCATGACTTTGGTTTGCGTTTTCCTTGGGCTAATAACTCAGAAAATTTTTCTCCATAAAAATAATCATAAAGCTGGCTCAACCATGCGAGAGCAAGCTTATCTGACTCCCATGTATTTCAAAAGAAGGCTTGTTGAAGTGCTTGAAGTCAATGGTGTCCAACGAAGAATAAAAATAATAGTGGTTCATTGATGAGTTCTTGAGTACATTGTCTCTTCTCTCATCTCTTCTTTCTCACATGGTATCAGAGCAAGGTGGTGGCGCACATAGAGCCTCCCTATCCTTCTTCCTCTCTACCTCTAGTCCTCTTCAACAACCCCGCTTTCAATTGCGTTTTTTCATTCTTGATTATCTCCTAAACGGATGCGTTTTTGAGGATTGTGCCCACTACGGCCTACTGGAATCATCGTGGTCTACAACTTTGCAGAAGAAAGTTTTCGCAAATTCCTCACCGTTTTTGAGTTATTCTTCGCAGACTGCCTGCATGCAGAATTTCTGCTTGCGTTTTTTGCAGAAGCCCTTACATGCTTGATTATCTGCTAAACGGATGCGTTTTTGAGGATTGTGCTTGCGAAACCTGCTGGAATCATCGTGGTCTACAACTTTGCAGAAGAAAGTTTTCACAAATTCCTCACCATTTTTGAGTTATTCTTCGCAGACTGCCTGCATGCAGAATTTCTGCTGGCGTTTTTTGCAGAAGCACTTACTCATCATCCTTGCACTCATTCAATGATGCAAGAGGCTTCAAACCAGCCCCTTACCATCCTCTACAAGTGTGTTTTTAAAGCACTTCAATCCGACTCCTACAACTCTACTTGCGGTGAAAACATTGCCAACTAGTTTTCCCTACATGCATGCGGTAGCGTTTTTTTGGAGGCTTCTTGTGGAGAGATTTCTTGGCTTCGTTTTCATCATCAACTTCAGCCCTCTTCATGGTGTTTTGAGGTACATATTCATCCTCTTTTCTACACCTTTCTACTGGCTGAAAATTCCACTTTGCTACACACTTTGTGTTTGCGTTTTTGTGGACAATCAACTTCTCCATACTCCTTCTACCTAAGGCTACATTCTCAGCCCTCTTTTGGTGGTTTCTACGGAGTCTATTGGTTCATATATCGGCTGCGTTTTGTGGCTGCGTTTTCGCACTTTGTGCATATTTTGGAGATACTTCCTTGGTGGACAGCCCATCTATTGGCTGCGTTTTTTTGAGGTACGACACTTCTTCCCTTGTGTTTTCCCACCCTCCACTCCCTATGGGATCTCGGAAGTCCTCTACTCCAAAAGACAAAGGCAAACTTGAAGATACTATGGATCCTACATCTCCTACGACTGTTGGACCGGCAACTACTACAACGGAAGTTGGTGCAATTCTTTCTTCGGTAGGTGCTTCTACTTTCTCTTTTCCGTCGTATCCATTACCTTCTATGGATCAATACACTCTTTCTTCTTTGTCCTTTATGCCTTCCTGTCCACATACTTCTATGCCCTCTATGGTATATCCCCCTACATCATCTATGCCTTTTATGGCAACTTCATCTACTATGATTCCTCCTTCTACTACTTCCACTACTACTCCTCTCCCCACTCAATCATATCAGCCCTTTAACCCATTCACTCAATCTTTGAGCCTTCCAAGTCTTTCCGATTCGCAAAAGCTTACCCCAAACAACTACCACACTTGGTCCTTGTTTATGCAACTTCTTTTGGAAAGCGCCGGGGTGTGGTCTATAATCACTTCTCCTCATATGGTGCCTTCTCAATATCAAACCTATATGGATGCATGGGTCAAAGCTTTACTTGTGCATGGCATGTCTACATCGGTTGTGTCTCAATTTCTCTCTACAAGGAGTACGGCTCAACAATTATGGCACGCTATACAAATGCAATATGGAAGACTTTCAACGGTTAAGATGGCTAAGTTGGAAGAAGATTTGGATAAGCTTTCTATCTCCGAATCCGACAACATAGTGGAGAAGCTTGGAGAATTCAATCGAATCAAGCGGCAACTTGAAGAGTTTGGTACATTGGTAAGCAATCCGGTCCACAAGCTACTTGGTAAATTGCTTTCTTCTTTTAAATCGTTCAAAGATAACATCTTTCTTCGAGTTCCTTTCCCTTCCTTTGAAGAGACTATGGGTCTTCTTCATGATAAGTGCCTTACTCGCAAGCAAAACAAAGGCAAAGGCAAGGGGAATGATCAACGCAAAGGCTCTAATTCCAATGCTAAAGATTCTTCAA
Organism: Cibotium barometz; assembly: GCF_041138505.1. Classification (NCBI taxonomy): domain Eukaryota; kingdom Viridiplantae; phylum Streptophyta; class Polypodiopsida; order Cyatheales; family Cibotiaceae; genus Cibotium; species Cibotium barometz. The sequence continues at coordinate 16,080,863 of NC_141091.1, forward strand.
CCAAAGGCGACAAGGACAAATCAAATGATTCTTCCAAGGAGTGTACTTTCTGTGGTCATAGTGGCCATACGGAGGATCGTTGTTTTGCTAAGAAGGCGGCATCCAAGAAGGTAAAAGCTGAACTTGAATCCAAATCTAAGGATTCTTCTACATCAACATCTTCTCACGACAAAAACAAAGACAAGAAGGAAGACGGTAACGCCAAGATTGTATATGTTGCTATGTCTTCTACTTCTTCATGTGACACATCACTTGTGGTAATCAAAGATCTTGATACGCATACTGCGGATGAGTGGATTGTCGATAGTGGTGCTACCTCTCACATGACGAATAGTTCTTCCTTATTGGAAAACTATAAGTCTATCTCTTCATCAGTACACATTGGTGATGCTTCGTCTCTCCCTGTGATTGGTATTGGTGATGTTTCTTTTGGAGATGCTATCTTACATGATGTTTTGCATGTGCCTAAGATGTCTGCCAACTTATTTTCTATCTCTAAGGCTACTTCTAAAGGTCTTGGGGTTTACTTTGATGATGAAGTGATTGAAATCATTGATAGACAGCCACTTTCTTGTGTGGGACATGGTTATCAAAATGCTGGGCTTTATCATATAAGCTCTTTTACAACACAGTTGCCACCACATGAGTCTCATCTTCATCAATTATTTGCTTCTCCTAAAGCACTTGTTTCTAATGAAGATAGTGATCTATGGCATTTCTGCTTTGGCCATGTTCCTCTTGCTACTTTGCAACATTTTGTCTCACATGACATGGTTACAGGTCTACCAAAGCTTCAGAAACCTTGCCATCATATTTGTTCTTCTTGTGCTCAAGGAAAGCAACATCGGGCTTCTTTTCCAGAGGAGGCTACTCATAGGGCCACACACATACTTGAGCTTATTCATGCTGATCTTGCAGGACCTATGGAAGTACAATCGCTTGTTGGTGGATCCAAGTATTATATGCTTCTTGTGGATGACCTCTCGCAAATCATGGGTTTATTCGCAAAAACACTCTTTTTCATTACTGTCTTAATTTGTACATGAGATACAAGGGGAATGGTATCACCCTCTTCACCAGCATCAATTACATGTGCTCCGCCTTTATGCATGAAGGTGATCCTGTTAGTCTTGTAAGCCTTGCACGGATCAATACGTGTATGCCAAGGCTTTCCAAGCAATACATCACATGTCACATGCACTCTGCACTCAGTGCAGAGTGACAAGAGGGCTCATCATCATAAGTGCAACAGTTGTACAGTTTTAGAACCCAATAGGATGATAATTGTCATACGCCGTGACCCCATTGTACATCCTCAGTCCAGGATAAGTCAGGAACGAGCTACGTAGGTCATTCCTCAGCCTTAGCGGGTCAGTCAGTCAGTCAAGTCCCTTAACCCACTTGGAGAGAATCATTCATGCATGTAGAGTCAGTAGAAGCTGCCAAAGCTCCTTCTGCCACAGTTGCCACAGCCTCCCCAGCTCCTCCAGCCCCGCCTACTACCTCAAATGCAGTTCAACTTTTACCTTCCATGCATCCTATGCCATCCGTGGTATTTGATGCTAAGCAGGAGGGTGAGAGCGATGCTGCTCAGAAGAGCCTTATCCGAGCTTATGGCTCTGCCCAGGGCCGACAGTTTGTAGTCCTTTTCGATATGGATAGTTCTGAAGACGCCATCTCTCCCCAGTTGGCTAATAAATTGAACTGCACTTTAGTCCCATATCATCTGGATGTGGACGGGTTTACACCTGGTCTTCGCACCCACATTTCCCAGAAGGCACAACAGTTTGCCTTTGAAGTTCAGAAGGCCTCATTTCAACGAGATTTCATTGTCTCACCTTTGTTGGGGTGTGACATGATCTTAGGAATTCAGTGGTTCCGTCAGTATGAGCCTATTCCCAATTGGGGGCAGGACACTTTTACTATTTGTAAAGGTTTTCCTGAGCCTGTCATGATTCGGGGGGATAGAAGCATTCTTGGCATCCCATTGATTTCTCATCTCCAGGCCTGACGAGCTATGTGCAAGGGAGCAGAAGGAGCATTAATTTATGCTCAGACAGCTTCTATCTCATCAATAACCGTTGTCTCATCATCTTCAGTCCCTCAGTTGGCAGATCTCCTTTCTCATTCAGACATTTTTAAGGATGATCTCCTACCCAGTATCCCACAGTTATTAGCAAAACCTCCTAGCAAGTTTCCCTCTTGTCTTTCCAAGACTTTCAAGGGCAAGCTAGAACAGCAGTCAGTTCTCAAACATTTGAAACATGTTCCTTATGGACACATTTTCACAGTCACCACAGACCACAAGCACTTAAGTGGCTCCCGACGATGCCAAGTGCCCAGTGGAGTGCTCAGCACACTAGACAGGGTCAGCTCTTCCACCAGGTTGGAGGAATGATCAAGTACATCCCTGGTCAACATAACCCAGTAGCAGATGTTCTTAGTAGAAAGACCAGCATCCCGACCAATCAGGAGTCTACCATTCTCAACATCTCTGGAAAAGACTTAGAAGATCAGTATGTCGATTCCGTAGAGTTTGGTACTCAACCCAGTTTGGCCCTCAATTTTGAGCCTGGCCATCATTCAGTTCACAGACAAGCATGTAAGTTTAGACGAGATATCCACTTCAAGGAAGGGGATTGGGTCTCTCAGTGCATCATGAAACAAAGATTGAAACAAGTGGGCAAACATTGTCCCAAGCTTTCATTCCGTAGTTTTGGCCCTTTTCCAATAGTTAAGAAGATAAGTGATGTCTCAATGAAGTTAAAGTTGCCTGCCAGTTGGACAATGCATGATGTTTTCCATGTTTCTTGGCTAAAACCATATGTTGGTCCAGAAGTGTTTGATGTTTCAGATGAACAGCAGCTAGACGTGGTAGACGAGGCATAAGTTATTGAGCCTGAGCAGATCCTTCTTCATCGATGGAAGCATGGTTCCGGTCGACGGATTCGTCAGTTCTATACGAAATTCCAAGATCGAGGCACCCACGAAGCCGTATGGCTCGACGAGGAGTTCTTTCAGGAGTACCCCCAGTTATTGGCGGACTACTTGGAAGCCATGAACCTGCCGCCAAGCTAATCAAGAGGGAATGTCACATGCACTCTGCACTCAGTGCATGGTGACAAGAGGGCTCATCATCAGAAGTGCAACAGTTGTACAGTTTTAGAACCCAATAGGATGATAATTGTTGTACGCCATGACCCCATTGTACATCCTCAGTCCAGGATAAGTCAGGCACGAGCTACGTAGGTCATTCCTCAGCCTTAGCGGGTCAGTCAGTCAGTCAAGTCCCTTAACCCACTTGGAGAGAATCATTCATGCATGTAGAGTCAGTAGAAGCCTTAGGGTTTGCATCAGAAAGCACTCTGCATCCTGCATAATATGCATTCATATGCCTGTGCATCATTTAGAACATCCCCGAAGCCTTAGGGAATTTACTGGGATTTATTTGGTATTTTTTTCATATTTATTAGTATTTATTTAGCATTATTTGCATTATTGGGCATTTATAAGCCCTAGGAGCACCCTTGCTTTCAGCCCTAGACTAATCCAGCCCTTGGAGCTCATAAGCTTGCTTCTCCAGCCCTTGAGAAACCCTAGCTTCAGTCAGCCCTAGGCGCCTGCCTTCAGCATCCATTCATCAGCCCTGATTCAGCATCAATTCAGGCCCAGATTCAGCATCCAAATCAGCCCAGTTCAACGCCAGCAAACAGTACAACAGTCCTGCGTTTTTGACCAGCCGTACAGCAGCTTCTCTGCGTTTTCTGTCCAGCCGTACAGCAGCAGTCTGCAGCCTCTGTTTTCTCATGCGTTTTCAGTCCAACAACATCTCTACAGGCTTGCGTTTCTGTCCACAGCAGTTTCCAGCCCTGAAGATTCAGTCTACAGCAGTTTCCAGCCCTGAATCTGCAGTTTGCATCAATGTCCAGCCTTCTGTGCATCATCCATACATGCAGCAGTCATCTGGTGAAGGTAACACTGCATTCATAAGTGTTTTCAGCATTCTAACATAGTGTAGAACAGTCCACCTTCTTCTTCTCTCAGCCTCAGGTGTGTAGCCCTTCCTCATGCCCTTGGGAAGAGTGCATAGGCTCGAGATCAAGTCATCGAGGTGTTTCTACAGCAGTGTACAGATCAGCCACTCTTCGATCCTCCGAGATCTTGCGTTTGGCTTATCTACAGTCCACAGTCACGTTATCGGGATAGGGGGCCCTTCAGTGGGTAATTCGAGACCCTACAGTTCTCATATCTCTCTCTCTCATCTCTTTAAAGTTTGAAGTAATAAAGTGGATTGCTAAACTCACGAAACTCAGGATACAGAAGACGGTGTGAGCATTTGTGTGACAGGATCTTCCAATACAAAGACTTCCGCTCCACGTCACAGCCATTCAAAGGCGCCACAAGAAAATCCTCATGATCCACATAGCCTTGAATGTGTATGTGCAACTTGCCAAAAATAGGCATGACCTGCACTTCTCTACCAACAAAGGCAGCCCCTGCTTCAATTTGAGGACCCATGTCCTCCACTTCAATACCCAAAGCAACTGCCATCTGAGTGGATATGAAATTTTCAGATGCACAATCATCAAACATGAACAAAGCGGGCTGATCTTTGAGTTGTCCCCAAGCTTTGCATACAACCCTATCTTTGCTATCATGTGAAGTGTTGCCGTGCACATCCGGAACCATATGCACATTAGGTTTCGGTACATTAGCATTTTCAGCTTTGTTCTTCTTATTTGGGCATGCTCTTGCCATGTGCTCAGTGCTGCCACAAGTAAAGCATTTGCCTTCACGCATATATTGCTCCTTCTTCTCAGCACTAAGACCAAAGTTTGCCGGCTTATAAGGGCACTTTTTAGCAAACTTATTTTCAGCTTTTGGACCTAATTTGGCTTGGTTTTGGTCCCTTTTACGTGGCTATCCATCATTTTGCAGGTTTTGGACAGCCCTCTCTTTGCCTTGAAATGAGGGTTTAGCCTTATTGGATCGACTCCCAATTGCTCGATGGCGGTGGCGGCTGCAATTAGTTGGTGTGAGGTATGACCAGGATACATTTGTAATCCCGCTTTGTACACGGGTTGCAATCCCGATTGAAACCTTCTCTTCCTTTCTGCCTCGGTGACATGCATAAATGGAGACACCTCCAAAAGCACTTTCCAAAACTTTTGTACATATGCATTTACCGATTCCCCCTCATTTTGCTTTACCCAATCCCACTTCATTGTTATCTCATTCAATGCATTGGGAGGCAAGAATTGAGCATAGAACCTCTCCTTGAACTCTTTCCATGATTTAACAGGATTCGGTGAGAGCTTCTCCGTGAGCCACCAATGGGCAGCAGTGCCTTTCATGAACATGCTTACATGCCGGATCATGGATTTCTGAGTGAAATCCTCATCACTGAAAGCAATATCAAACTGGGTAATAAAAGCAAGTGCCTTTGATGCATCATATTTCCCATGATATGTGTCAAACTTCACAGATTTGTCTCCGGCTTTGAAGTCACGAGACTTTGATGCATGTGTGTGCATCTTAACATGTTTTTCCCCATGTTTGTCCATTGGAACAGCCCCTGTGACTGGCATCTTTTTTGGACCAAAAGGTGATGCATAAGGCATAGATACATGTGTCCTGTAAGCATGAGGCATGGATGGCCCCTCAACATGCATTGATACATTTTCAGCCATAACTTCTCCCTCACGAGCACACTCGAAGGCATGAGTGGCATGAGAGATATGCAGAATACCTGCACCAACAGAAAATTGCAGCCCATGTTGCATGTGTTGTGCATGTACATTTTCAGCCGCCGGCAATGGCATTTGACATACATTTTGACCACTGCCATAAACATTGTATCCTTCACGGGCTACATGAGATATTCCTGCATGGCGTGAAGTCACTGATTGTTCCTCTCCCATCGCATGGAGATTCATCCTCTTAGACATAAGTTCTTGTTTGGGCACTTGTCGGGATTCCAAGACATGTGGGATGGTTGCCTTTTCTGCATAGGCATCCTCGGTACGAGCCAAGTATGCACGTGTTGCATCCCTCGGTTGCATGTGCAACTCTTGAGCAATCATTGCCATTGCATGATCCATATAAGATTCAGCTTTCTTGGCCTTCCAACGGTCATGTACCAATGGATCCTCGCGGCGATAGAGATTCAATTCTTCTTGTTGTGCATGGAGAAGAGCGTGCATACAAGTAAGTTCAGCCCTCAAGACTATGGACTCTTCTTCTTGCATCTTCTCTTTGCCACGGGACGGTTGTCCCACATATTCATGTTCCCTATTGTGCACCACATGCGTTTGCTCATCCTGTAAAGCATTGGAGGCATGCATTTCATCGTCCCTGCCTCTTGTATTAGCATCTCCAACATTCATTGTATGGCTATCCATAATGTTCTAAGTGTAGAGATAGCTAGTGTTCACGGTGATCGTCTCGAAGTGAAAGAGAACCGTATGCTCTGATACCAATGTGACTTGCTTGAACACAATGCTAATCAATACACTTAAATACATTAAGATTTGAAGGACACTTGCTCAAATACAAGAAGTAAATTGCTGAATTGACAAGAGACACACAATGAGCTGGAACGGCCGACCCCTTCGTTGAGTAAATTGTATTACTATTGGAGAAATTCAATACATAGCTTCACGGGCATCCATTGCCAAATCCTCCATGCCAATGCATATGAAATTCAGCATTTAGAAAACAATGGTATGTCGATGTAGATCACCAAGGAGCTGCCTTGATGCCCGGCCCGACTTCAGTGCCCATATTCTCTACCATTGACTCTATGTTCTACCAAGCAAGGTAGCAACATCTTCAAGAGCACATAGGACAAGAGAAATACTACACAGGGCGGCTAAACAAGGAGTCTTGCCCTTCTACTGAGTAAGTAATGACAACACATTGTCCAATTAGCTTACCAGTCTTCATAGAAGTTGTTGCAAGCGGAAGCCTTCGCGTTGGAAGCTTTAGAAGTGTTGATATCTTCGATTTGCCGCAATCCTTCGCGACAAAAGTCTTCAAGAGGATGAAGGGAACCCTGGGAAAGCTTCCCCTATGGTTTAACTTGAGAAAGGAAGGCTGAAATTAGGGTTTTTAGCAAAAAGACCAGAAATTACAGCAAAAATGAGAGCTGTTTTGCTGAATTTCAGTCATTGGGAGTGAGTAGGAGAGTGATTAGCACTTAGAAACACTCTTGGAAGCTTGGAAAACACCCTAGCAAGTTGGGTATGGCTATGGAGAGCTTGGAAATGGAGAGAAATGGTAGAAAAACAGAGTTTTCAGCCTCCAAAAATCCTCATGAAGAGAAAACATGAATTTCTCTTAATAAGTAAGTGAATTGGGGTCCAATCAGGTGAAGAGACATGGGGAGATGCCCATTTATGAGTAAAAAGGGAGGATCAGGTCCTGGACAATGAGTCTTGTTTGCCTCGGGACTTCAGTGAGTGTGAACTTGGAAGCGATCATAATTTATAATAAGTGACTTTTGGGCGCCCAAACTTTAATGAAGTGGGAACGCACTCACTTATAAATATTGGCTAAGTCCTAAGGGCTATTTGAGCCTAGATTGGGTAATACTTACCACCTGTTCACATGCCACACAACCATGTCAGTAGACAGTTTCACACGCACGGTTCACGGGCGGGCGTCCCCTAGCCCGGAACTACACATAGGTCATGCAGGCATGAAAACAGCATGCAATTTCATTTGCAGGCAAGCACATAAAGATGCTATGCAATGCAGCATTAGCATGAGCAATTTCCGTTCATGAAATTATATAATACCAGGCGTTTCCAGGCAAGTATATGCGATACCAGACCCAGTGGAAAGCCAATCCTCCAGGCGTTTCCGGGCATGTACACAAAGGCACAAGTCCCAGCGGAAAGCTAAGTCCTCCAGGCGTTTCCAGGCATGTACACAAAGGCACAAGTCCCAACGGAAAGCCAAGTCCTCCAGATATTCCGGGCATGATAACATCAAGTCCCAGCGGAATATCATATCCAACTATACAACATGACAGGTGTCAATCATATACATAGGCACATTCCATAAGCCATGGACACCAATCCAATATGTACATAGTGTGAAAGCAAGAGTGAACCATTCAGGTGGCCAAATGGTGACAATTGCTTATGTCCAAAAATAATATAGCATATTCTTTTACGACATTAAGGCACATGCCACTTCTGCAATGTGCCTATTTTTTCTTTCTGTTACACCATTCTCTTTCGGAGTGTACCTGCATGTAAATTGTCTCCCTGCTTTCTAAAGAGAGAGAGAGAGTGAAGAGTTTCTAAGGACCCACTTCCCTTGCGGAGTGTACCTGCATGTAAATTGTCTCCCTACTTTCTAAAGAGAGAGAGAGTGAAGAGTTTCTAAGGACCCACTTCCCTTGCGGAGTGTGCCTGCATGTAAATTGTCTCCCTGCTTTCTAAAGAGAGAGCAGGGAGCGTGAAGAGTTTCTAAGGACCCACTTCCCTGCTCCTAGAGTGTTTATCGCCATACTCTCTTCCTTGAAGAGGAAACATAAGTAATTGTTGGGGAGGTATTGTGTCTACTTAACCCCACCAAACCCTGAGAGCTCCAATTGTTCCTAATCCATGCTCTTAGGACCTCACGTGGGAGATGCGTCTCATAACACAGGCCAATTAGGGCTCTTCCATGGTAAAATTGTTGCCAATCTTGTGGGTGAGGAGGGAGACTAAGATCTTACCATGTCCGCCTTGTCGAGGGCTTACTCCAATATAGTGATCACATCTGCTCTGCACAAGTTGGGGCTGATTTTTTCCTTGAAAAGTTTGGGGGGCTTCTACAGCACCTCCTTCAAGCGTCCCCCCTCCAAGTCCTTGAGGTAGTATGGCTTCGCCTCCTTGTGCATGTGCTTATGTAGTGTAGCCTTGCTCTTGGATCCCATTGAGGTACTAGATGGGCTGCCTTCCATAGCTCTGTGAGAGGGCTTACGCTTCTTGGGGCAGCAGAGAAGACGATCAAGAGTGGTACGCTAGAGCAGAGAAGAACCAGAGATTGGGAATGGAAAGGCGGTCGGACCAACCACATGTATCAGCTACCCCCAAACTCGCTTGAGTTTAGATTTGGAAATCTCGCATGTGCAAGGGCCATGGGTCGCTGCCATTCTTCCTTCGCAAGAACAAGTTCCTCAGTTGCCGTTGCCGCCAGGCTTGCTGTGTTGATCTTGCTAACTTTTTATTATGGTGAATTACTTGTCTTTTTGTGATTACTCGACTACCAAAGCAAATCCTAATTGTTTTGTCCTACGATTTTATATTTTTTGCACCATGTGACAATAGAATACACTGTTGACATTTATTTTTACACGCGAAATCTTGTTGGTCTATAATCGACCAATTCCAGAAATAACTCCTACTTTACAAACTTTACCCCCAAATTTGGTGACAAATTCATCAAATCCAGTCATGGTTGCTTTATTTCAATAAAAATGAACAATTTTAGCAATTTCTAGGGGAATTCAATAGTAATTCCTAATCACATGCACTCGATTGCCGAATTACTATCTATATTCAGTAATAATAAATCACTCTTGAGCTTAAATAGTGCATTCAATTTCTCAATTTTAAGACACAGGACTGTGGCAATACTCTTTGGCATTTCGATAAATGTTTCAGAGCTAAGCCCCACCTTTGGAAAAAGGATCAACAAACGATCACATATATATATATATATATATATGTTACAGTAAAATACAGAAGTATGCAAAAACCAGTGTTCAGAATGCCTTGCATAGAAATCTCCCTACAGTGAACAGATTTGTTGGCATCTTAAGAACAAAACATGCACTAATCCTTAATTCTCTCAGAACCTTTTGAGTACTTCGCATGATGATCCTTCGACAAAACTGAATTTATCATTAAGCTTTCCGCCCCAACGCATGGCAAAGGAGAAACAGGTGAGAGTTGTGAGCGCTTGCCTGGGCTTTCATTCCCCAAGCTGACATCAAAGATTGTTCCATCCGTTTCTTGCACCACTGCTGCTGCTGCTGCTGCTGGTTTCACCTCAGGTGGTGGCAGCTTTGAGGTTTTCTTCCATTGGCCCAGTTGTTCTGTTGAATCAGACCCAACATTAAGTATGGGCCGATTCAAACTGAAAGATGGAACTGGTTCAGAAGGAGTGAACTGCGGATTCCACCACAAGCATATGACTTGATGCAGCTGATGCAGAGGTGTTCTGAGTGTAAGCCGAGGAGGTGACACCGCTTGCAGATGAAATATGGCTCGCACTATCGGCATATGCTTGAGAGTTTTCCAAGTCTGCCAAAGACTTTGACACAACTTCAACTGGGAAATTCAGAAGAGCGCGAGCCCCTCGCATCTTAAAAGCCGCTCTGTCGTATGCAAGGGCAGCCTCATCCGCCGTATCAAAGGTTCCCAACCATATCCTGGCGCCCTGCCTTGCAGAATCCCTGATCTCAGCTGCAAATTTCCCCCATGGCCGTTGTCTAACTCCCCTAAAATGCTTAGCAGGCTTCTGCTCAACAAGCCGCGGAGGCTTCCTAGTCACGAAATGCGTGGTGCGCTCCGGTGCAGGTTCTTCTTCTTCTGCTTTTACCTGATGCAGGGATGATGCATGAGCCTCGGGAAGCTGCGTGGGCCGAGGTGTGCCGAGGAACCAGCCTTTCTTGGTAGCCTCCTTGAGTGCACCATAGACGAGCATGTCCTCTGAATCATTCTCATTTAAGGGAAGGGCATCCCAAACGCGATTCAGGAAAGGGCTTGGGCAAGGGGGGGTAAAGCAGGGCAACTTGGAGCCCCAGGGGCTCAGCCTGGGCGATTGCTGCCAGGAAGGGTCACGTTCTGAACTACAAGACGAAGCTGGAAGAGAAAGAGAAGGCAAGTTGCGACGCCTGCCAGAAGAACTTTTAGGCAATGGCAGTGGAGCAGGTTCTCTTTGCCTTTCATGGCTCTGCTCTGCTGCCGAGATGCCATCGCTGAACAGCCTGCTGTGCAAGATAACGTGCCCCAAGCCATCAGGAAACCCTTGAAAGATTGGATTCTCCTCAGTTGCTTCTTCTTCTTCTTCTTTCTTCACAGGCCATTGAAGCTTGCAGCTTTTGAAGCTTTCCATACCTCCTTTTCTAATGCTGCTTTCCATCGCTGCTTCTCTGAAGCTGCTAATTTGCATGGCTCCTTCTCTGAAGCTGCTTTCCATGGCTCCTTTGCTGCTGTTGCTGATTTCAGTGCCTTCACCTTGTTCGTCCAACCCTGCCATCGCCATGCTGCTATGTGGATCCTCCAGCCGCGGCTTCTTCTTGCTGGCCTTTCCAATGTCCAGAGGAAGGAAAATCTCTTCCTCATCGCTAGCATACTCCCACTTGAGTGCTGAAGTAGAGCCTCTCTCCTGCGGAATCCCTAGCTCATCAGTACAAGAAGCAGAGTTTGGAAAACGAGGATCTGCTGCCTGAGTAGGAGAGTCTTCATCTCCAAGGAGATGGCGTCTCAGCATACGCAGGGCAACAGAGGGGGACGATGGGAACATGCTTTGGGGTAACAAGCGATTGGAGCACTGTGCAGGAAACTTTCGGTGGGGAGGTTTTACTGAGCGCACACACAAAGGGAGAGGTGTGCAAAAGGCAAGGTTACGAGGTAGTTATGTCAGAGCTGATGATCGCCATCGCCATCGCCATCGCCATCGCTTCCCTCAGCGGTAGAACAGGTGTGTTCTTAATAGCAATCATTTCCACACGCATTTGACACCTTGTTTGGGCAAGTATAAATATTTTAATAACGTTGAAGGTTAAAAGCTTCATTTTCTTGTTATTTATTGCATTTAATTTAATGGAGTAACGTGACGGCCTTCTAGAAGGGCGCACCGTTCAACCGAACAACGCTACCATTTCAGTGAAATCAAAGATTTTCCAAGGCACCTTATAGCCTTGGAATTATGAGTAATTAAAATCTATTTAAACTTGTTCCTCCTTTCCCCTAGGAGGGCTTGTTCCCATGTAAATCGCCCGCGCCGACCAGAGCCATAGTTTAACTCTATTGCACAGAGTTTGCGCGTGGGAGTAGGTCCCAGCACCTACCATCCGGTGTGGCATCTAGATCATTTCTTGTTTGAACTAAGAGTCCTTACTAGCCCCTTTAGCTCGGAAATGTTGGATGAAATCGCTTCTCCGATAACTATCTTGTAACTATTAGCGATTTTCCTTTTTTGTAACTCAAACTTTTATATAACATAATGTTATACTTTCTTAGCAAATAAAAAAAATTGTTGATTGCATGATTATTAAAAAAACCAAGCCAACACTAGCACTTCAACAAAATAAATTTTTTTCCACATGCTCCGAGTAAGGAACCTCTTATATCATAATATCGCTTGAAATTATGAGTAATTGAAGTCTTTTCAAACTTGTTGATTACATGAGTATTAAAAGTCTCTTTATAAGGGCATGATGTCCTAGGTTGAGAAGAAGGATTAGTGAAAGGGCATAGGGAACCCTTTCCCAAGAGGAAAACAACATGACCGGTGGGAGCCAGAAGCCCTTTTTTTGCAAGAAAAGATGACAGAGCTTGATGGCGACTGGATTCTCAGGAACAAATCTGACATCAGATTTGTAATCAGAATGGCCCTTAAATTCTAGGATGCAGATGTTCGGACAAAGGAAATTTTGATTCTACAAAAGAACGTCACTTGAGGCGTTGATCATGCCTCCAGAAACCCACGACCATGATGGAGGATGTTTCCTTAGAATTTTATCATTTTATTCTAAATGATATTTTAGAAACCCATCCTTTCTTTAATGAGCCATGAATTCCTAGAAGGAAAGGCGCTATCGGGATTTCCTAGAAGGAAAGGTGTCATCAAGATTTCCTAACATGGATTCCACCTCTCTAAATGCTATCAAAAGTGACGATGCTTAGATAGTAAAAAGCATTGGCAAAGCTTCATAAGTCACGGTATCATCCACTTACCTAAGAAGATGTACCAATGTGTTTGTTGCATTTTCAAATAGGAGCTTACACACCATTGTTCACATGCTCCATTTTAAAAGGAAGAAAAGGGTTTTAAAACGAATGGTGTCATGATGTCTTCAAACCACCCTATATGGGGCTTCCATCCTAAGTCGCAATGTTGAGTCAGTGTGCCTTTAAATAGAACCACTTAGAAAGGATATCTAAATTATTTATTGGGTGGAGATGTGTTTTAGTATAAGCAAGTGTTCCATTTTTAGCCCATGTATGCTAAACCCTCTAAGGAAATGGCAACGGCCATTATTTATTCATATGGGATCTCTACAAATGCATATAGAGGTACCATGTGGACCGATCTTCTTTCCTTGAGGGATTTAAACACTTTAATATTCTTCTCTTATCAGTGCTATTATCTCATGCCCCACCCTTCTTCTACTTTTTCCATACTCTTGTATGTAATTCCTTCTCTTCCTAAATGAGGCTTTCATCCTAAGTCGAATGTTGAATCATTATGTGTCTAAATAGCACTTAGAAAGAATATGTAACTAATTAATTGGGGGGCGTGTTTTTAAATCCATTTTTGGACACGTATGATAAACCATCCACAAGGAATTGGGATGGGAAGGTCTAGGACTTGTCCATGCATTATCTCTCCAAATGCATATGGAGCTACTACATGGACTCCTCTTCTTTCTTTGAGGGTTTTATACGTTTTTATATTCTTCTCTTAACATTGTTATTTGACCCTCCCCCCATCCCCATCCCCATCCCCATCCCCACCCCCCTTCCTCCTTAGCTTTCCACTCATAAAAAGTGTGCTGCTAGAAATTGTTTGCCAAAAATACATTTAGATGAGAGCGTATTTTACCATTAGCAACTTGTTCCATCATGGTTGCTTGTTCTCACCTTGTGAATTGGTGCAACCTACCCACCGCTTGTGACCTAAAAATGTGACAACATGGGGACATTGCCATCAATAAGCACAAATAAATCCAAAGATGTAGCTGGTGTAGCATGACATTCTCGTCAACTAGTGTGACTTAGATTCCTAAGATTTTGAAGTAAGAGAACATTTAGGTTCTCATGTGACGTCTCCTTTACATTACATCATTTTTATAATAGATTTTTAACAATTCTCAACCATAAGGCATCATACATTACGTAAGCCAAAGTAAATCACATGTTTTAACATTACATCATTTTTATAAGACATTTTTAACAATTATAAACCATAAGGCCTCATACAATCGTTAAGCCAAAGTAAATCATGATCAAATGTGTTTTTTTTGTTTGTTCTTGCTATTACTATATTATAGAAATGCTAGTGTGTCATGCTTCATACGATTTCATAGAGATAATTTAACAAGTATGAAATTTACGTGCATATGAGATATCCAACATGAAGATAATACCCACTCACTTTGTGACAATAAGATGTCACTAGTGCCATTAATAAGAGGTTTAAGATACACCACTCTCAAGATAAATTAATTATATAGTGCCATTATTAAGAGGTTCAAGATACACCACTGTCAAGATAAATTAATTATGAAAATTAAATACTATGATGCATTTCAACTTTAGACTCCATGTATCTATCATGGAATGGATTACCTCAGCATACCTTTAAAATTAAATTATTGAATAATTTGTCCACAACAAGCATACATATGGCATTGGTTTAACTTTTTCTTTTAGAGGAAAAGGCTAATGATATATTTTGGTTGAAACATTCAACCAAAAGGAAAACAAGCATACCTATGGCATTGGTTTAACTTTTTGGTTTCTTTTAAAGGAAAAGACTAATGATATATTTTGGTTGAAACAAGCATACATATGGCATTGGTTTAACTTTTTGGTTTCTTTTAGAGGAAAAGGCTAATTATATATTTTGGTTGAAACATTCAACCTATGTAAATTTATACATGAGAACAAACTACATAATTCAAAAAGTAGATTCAAAGAAGGGGTTTCATATACTCGCTCTCAAAAAAAGATTCAACCTATATAAATTTATACATGAGAACAAACTACATAATTCAAAATGTTGATTAAAAGAAGGGATTTCACATAGTAACTCTCTCTCAAAAAAAGAAGAAGAAGAGGGTTTCATATTTTATTGACCAATGGATGGTTCAAGTATTGAATAACAAACAAATATGACCTGCTAAGATATAAAATCATATAAACCATTTACATTTTAGCGATGAACTCTCAAAGATTCCTAAAATAGTGAATATGGTTTCATGTGAATATCATACCTTAAGAATAGAGACTTCACATTGTAAGGATTGAATGTAACTTGTACCATTCTTTTGATTCTTTTATGGGTGGAAGATACACCTTTCAAGAAACAACATTTTCAAGTTCACAAGATCACGTAAACTCAAATAATTTGAAGTATGTTAAGCATGCCATTTGCTATGTTTCTTCTATATGAAAATATTGCATTTCTTGCGTCATAGCTTTAAAACCTTAAAGAGCGTGTTCAAGGATTCTTCCAAACCAAATTGTGTAATGTACACTAGAATTACCTAACTTTATTTAAGTTGTTTTATGTTCTTTCTAATAAAACAAACACACGAAGAGATGACATGTCTAGGTAGCAGCCCTTAGTGTTTACTTTCATCCTAGCATATCACATGTTGGGTATGCTACCATTTATCCCATTCATAGCTAAACATTCTTTAGTTAAGCAAGCAACATGGCAACTAGGAAATGGATACTTGGCATGCATATGATGATTGACTAAACATGGATATGTTGAAAAAAGCATTTGGTCAATGGTCCACCCTTGTCTTCCTACTGTGGGAGATGTGCTCTATTTTGTAAGGCCCCCTATATGAGGAGTAGCCATTGTGGTGAGCATCCGAGCAGTCCACTTTTCCAAGTTTAGACATTGGATGGTGGCCAAATGTGGCTATATGATTAGGTGATAGTTTATGCAGACTTGGCACTCTCTACCAAGTCTCTCTCTAGGATGTGTGCTTGTGCAAGCTATGTGGCAGTAGTGAGCACTAGACAACAAACCGAGGACACACTATTCTTAGGTGTTACAAAGCCTATTTGAGGGTCCAGAAGGTCTCAGATGGCCGTGGGAGTTGCGTTAGGTCCCTATGCAACTTTGTTGTAGTCTAGCATAGTCCCCGTTACATGATATGGTTGTTTAGTCATAAGGACCAAGTTCTGGGTTGTCGATGTGGCCAACCTATGACCATGTCGACCATGGACACTATATATGGACTAGTTTGGTAGCCTTTGTTGGATCATCAAGTCCATAGTGTTCAAGAAATCTTGTAACCAGGACATCCTTTGTCCAAAGTTTGTCTAGATCGCCCCATCAAAGGTCGTTACTATGAGCACACGGAAGGGGGAACCACCATTTGTATGTAATGAAAATTTGTAACTGCAATTCAATGATTTGTATTATGAAGATCCTGATTTTGCTATTGTGTTTTCTTGTAAGATGGAGCACACATTGCACGGTGAAACACATCATGGATATCAACCCTATGATGTTGATTGTTTGATGTATATTCACATGGACAACCACCATCACTTTAGGTCATCTAATTAGTTGCATTTAGTTTGGGGTGTTCACAATGTTGTGGTAGAACGTATGTGTCTCTTGAATCTTGCCATAATTTAGCTGAGTCAATTGCAAAAAATCCACTTAGATGCTTCTTGATGGTTGCTTGAGTACCTCTATATACCACTTTGAACCACTTAACATCAAAGATGAACACTGTGAAAGCTCTAAATATAATCTCCAAGATGTCTTGAATTGTTCTACAATATTCAAGTTTCTCTACTATAATATTATTATCTCTTCTACTAGCTCAACTTTCTTGGTTAAAACTTGCCATTACATCATAATCATATGTGATTCTCTTGAAGTCCACACGTAGAGTGCAAAAATGTCAACCTTTTGACCACATTGCATTATGCACTTTATACTGTAATCCAATAAAGCATCTTTAATATAGCTTAGTCAATTGGACCAAGTTGTGGGTTGTCGATGTGGCCGACCTATGACCATGTTGACCATGGACACTATATATAGACTAGTTTGGTAGCTTTTGTTAGATCATTAAATTCATTGTGTTCAAGAACTCTTGTAAGAAAGACATCATTCGTCCAAAGTTTTTCTAGATCGCCATCAAAGCTTGTTACTATGAGCACACAGGTGGGGGAACAACCATTAGTTTGAAATGAAAATTTGTAACTGCAATTCAATGGTTTGTATTATGAAGATCCTGATTTTGCTATTGTGTTTTCTTATAAGATGGAGCACACATTGCATGGTGAAACACATCATGGATATCAACCCTATGATGTTGATTGCTTGATGTGTATTTACATGGACAACCACCATCACTTTAGGTCATCTAATAAGTTGCATTTAGTTTGGGTAGTTTTTCTTGCATGAATGATGTCATGAATTTGAGGGCCAATTCACATGACTAGATAGCACTAGAGACATGGTTAGACGCATGGTCACATGTGATAAAAAGGAAGAACTAGACATGGGAAACAACCTTAGCACATGAGAAAATATAAATTCATATGGTTGCACATTAAACCTATATTTGGAGATGGATTGCCTATCTTTAGACAAGCTACCTTCTTTGGGTATAATAATGAGCATGCACATACACTATATTTTGGTGCACAATGCCTATCTTTTCACAAGCTCCTCAAGTATACATACACTAAATTTTGGCACACATTGCCTATCTTTTGACAAGCTACTTAGGTATACATACACTAAATTTTGGCACGCATTGCTTATCTTTAGATAAGCTACTTTCAAGTTTACTTATCTTTAGATAAGCTACTTTCAAGTTTACTTATCTTTAGACATGCTACTTTCAAGTATACATACACTATATTTGGACACACATTGCCTATCTTTAGGCAAGCTACTTGATGAGCATAGACATACATGCCGAGATGAATGGCCAAATATATAATAGAACATAGCACGTTGATGGAATGTTTTAGCCAAGGGGATATGCCCTATGAGGATGCTCATTATAACCCCAAGAAGAATAAAAAAATGTATTAGGTATAATTAAAAACCTTAGGAAGCTTAGGATCTTGCATGGGCGGTTGTGTATTCATAACTCCATGTAATAAGCTGCTGCTATTAGATTTGGTACATGGTGGCTAGCAGATAGAATTAGATAGAGTAAGTGAAAGCATGCATGGAGATAGGGGTATTGTTGTGCACGAAGAAAAAGGTGAAGGGAGTGTTTTTTGGAGAGAGCTTTGGTATGCGAGAGCTATGCGAGAGCCTTGGTGATGTGCTGCTGAGAGAGCTTGCTCTAGTCTTGTGAGTTTGTTTTGAAGTTAGTTATCTGAGGGATTCTTCTCTGTAAGCGATGTGGGTTTGTGAGAGAAGACTAAGGTGTGTCTAGAGCAGGGAGGTGCAGGAGTGGGAGAGGGTTCTTTGTGGTGGATGGTGTCCCAGAACCTCCCAAGGAGAACTACTGTTAGAACTTGGACCAGTCTTGAGGATTGCTCAAGCTGTCCCCGTTGTACCAGCAGCCAGTGAAGCATGTAGACAATTTCTACAATTGAATGGTTGATGATGATCTTGTGAATATTCGAGAATACATGTTTGGATTTCCTTGTGGTCATTTGAGAGAGTTTCTTTTGATATGATGTTTGTTTCCTTCGTCTGCTCTCAAGATTGAGGCTTATTATGCGTTACACAAATTAATTTGAATATCCAAAGGATCAAATTTTGTGATATCAAGATTTTCTTCAGTGTTTTGTTTGAGTTCTATGTTGTATGGATGGAGTTCTTTTGGTGATAAGGCTGCAGGTGAGAGCTAATTATGGTTGAGTTGGTGGGCTTGGGATAGTTAGCCTGAGTTAGGGCTGATTCTGAGTCATCCAGGCATCAGATTGATCAGCAAGTGGTATACAGATGTTGTTCTAACTAGTATTAGTTGAGGGGAAGTGATTTTGTACATCAGTTGACAGTTATGGAGCTATCTGAGGACAACAGAAAGAAAGCTTGTTATTTATAGTGTTTTTGAGGTAGCAGCTTGACACGGCAGGCCATCTGATTGCTTGTGAGGCTTGGAGCTGGTGTTGTTTAAGTGCTTTGAGGTCCCTGTTGGGCCAACTGACTCAAAGGAGCTAGAATCTGTGTCAGCTAGGTTAGCTTGGTTAGTTGGGTAGATTCTGTCCATTTGGAGGGAGCTATGAGCTGGTAGCAGTGAATAGAGAACCTGGGACGTGATATCTTGCCTAGTTGAGAAGTGAGGGGTTATAGCTATCAGAGGACACTTTGGGAAGTGTCATAATTGTTGTTGACTGTCACGAGAGGGTGTTAGGTGTGATAGATCAAAGACATTGGAGGTCAATGATGGCCATAGAGGACAAATGAGTCAGAAGATGAAGTCATTAGGGTGGCTGGGAGGGTTGTGAAGTATCCCTTTGGGGAAGCAGAGGACTAGGAGATAGAGACTGGGTGCTCTGGTGCATGATGGTGTTGTTTTTGCTGTGGTTTGGTGCTAGTGATAGGCTCCTCTCATGGTGGTGTGCTTAAGTCAAAGCTATAGAGATAGTGTTTCCTGAAGCCATCAACGTGCTTCACATTAGTATGCTAACAGCATATTTGCTAAGTTGAATTATTTGAGTTAAATAACACCTTGTATAACAAATTCTATTCAATTATTTTTTATAAGAAAACAAAATTATTTAAGAAAATCTTGTACAACATATTTTTCTTTTACAAAAAGGGAAAAAAATAAAAAATAAAAAAATATTTTTCACAAAATAATAACAAATTAAATGGTCTAAAATTGAGTTATATTTTTTGACCAAGGCACTTTTTGGGTTGATTATAAGTAGCAAAAATATTAATTTTGGAATAAGAAACACTTGAATTGAGAAAATAATGAGATATTTGAGAGATTCAATCATGATAAATATAAAGTAATCAAATTCTTAATTGTGAGATATACAAAAGGAATGCACGAATTATTCACAACTGTTCTTCTTATGCTAAATTTTGTGCTAGAGATTTCAAGCTCTTAGAAAATGCTAAACAAAAGCTTCACTAAAAAAAATCAACCAATGTCAAGCAAGCTCAAGCACATGTCAACTTCTTACCAAAGTAAGTGAACACAAACTTCTTCTTGTAAAAGGCATTCATGCCTATTTTTGGTTTTATAGCACAAAACAAAAAGTTCACTAAAGAAATTGAGAATTTCAAAGCAAGATAAAGCACAAGTCAACTCCTTTCAGCAAAAGCAAGCTAAAGCACATGCCAACTTTGTAAAAGAAATCACAAGAAGCTAACACTAATTCCTCCTTCCCGTGGGCACTACAAGGCACTACACTAATATCTTTCTAGAGGCACTACACTAACTACTTCCTAAACACATTAACACCTATTTTAGGTTGTAGGCTATGGCTGAACTTGAGGTCCTGGTGGGTGTGGAATTTCCCCTTCCCTTCTGACATCGGGCCTTTCCTCTCTAGGTGCCAGAGGGTACACATCTCCACCTATTCTTCTGGGATAAGGACATTGAGGGGAGATATGTCTCCTTTCCATACAATTAAAGCATTGGACATTTAGGTTTGGGCCTCATCTTCCCCTGCCTCTCATCCCTTCTCAATCTCCTGCCCTAGGGGCATCCCTGCCTCCTTGTTGCAACAAACTCAAATTTAAATTTTCCATTTGTTGGGTTAACTAATTAATATGTTGCATTAATTGGTTTAAAACTGGAGCAGTTCTCCCTTCCTCTATCCTCCTCTCACCAATCATAGTAGGTCTACCATTAACTGGAACCTCCTTCTGCTTTTGAGCCAGTCTCTGAAGCTTCCACTCCTTTTCTCTTGTAATTCTCAATGCTTCATCAAAACTACCTGGTCTCTTCAACTCAACCTTCTCCTTCAGATTAGGGTGAAGAGATTGAATAAACATATCTTTTTTTAGAAGTACAGGTGGGTGTTTTGCTCCTAATGAAGCATCCCATTTTCCCCACAAATCCTCAAACCGATATATAAACCTATCAAATACATCTCTGACAAGCTATGCTTCAATTTCTGTATATCCTGCCAAATGGCATTCGAGGATTCACCTTTCTTGAAATGCTGCTCTCTAGAATTCCTCTCACATCCTCATATATATGTCCCTGACGTGGCTGACTCCTCCATGTCTGAAGCCACCTTTTTGCATCCACTTTCAATAACATAGACAACAGGGTCAATTTGTCTTCATCTCTATCCTTTCCATATGTAAAAGCTACCAGGTCCTTTGGATCCTCATTAGTATGCCCATGAAACACATGATAAGATAGCATTGCCCACAACTGACACTTCAACGTATTTGCCTAAAGATAGGCAATGTGTGTCCAAATATAGTGTATGTATACTTGAAAGTAGCATGTCTAAAGATAAGTAAACTTGAAAGTAGCTTGTCTAAAGATAAGCAATGCATGCCAAAATTTAGTGTATGTATACCCAAGTAGCTTATCAAAAGATAGGAAATGTGTGCCAAAATTTAGTGTATGTATACTTGAGTAGCTTGTCAAAAGATAGGCATTGTGCACCAAAATATAGTGTATGTGCATGCTCATTATTATACCCGAAGAAGGTAGCTTGTCTAAAGATAGGCAATCCATCTCCAAATATAGGTTTAATGTGCAACCATATGAATTTATATTTTCTTATGTGCTAAGGTTGTTTCCCATGTCTAGTTCTTCCTTTCTATCACATGTGACCATGCGTCTAACCATGTCTCTAGTGCTATCTAGTCATGTGAATTGGCCCTCGAATTCATGACATCATTCATGCAAGAAAAACTACCCAAACTAAATGCAACTTATTAGATGACCTAAAGTGATGGTGGTTGTCCATGTGAATACACATCAAACAATCATCATAGGGTTGATATCCATGATGTGTTTCACCATGCAATGTGTGCTCCATCTTATAAGAAAACACAATAGCAAAATCAGGATCTTCATAATACAAATCATTGAATTGCAGTTACAAATTTTCATTTCAAACTAATGGTTGTTCCCCCACCCGTGTGCTCATAGTAACAAGCTTTGATGGCGATCTAGAAAAACTTTGGACGAATGATGTCTTGCTTACAAGAGTTCTTGAACACAATGAACTTAATGATCTAACAAAAGCTACCAAACTAGTCTATATATAGTGTCCATGGTCAACATGGTCATAGGTCGGCCACATCGACAACCCACAACTTGGTCCAATTGACTAAGCTATATTAAAGATGTTTTATTGGATTGCAGTATAAAGTGCATAATGCAATGTGGTCAACATTTTTGCACTCTACGTGTGGACTTCAAGAGAGAGTTTTAATAGCGTGAAGCTGTAGGTTTTGATAGTTACGTATTTATGTTTTGTTTTTTCTCAAAGATTTAATTAGTGCATGTTATGATGAGACCGCCTAACGGAGTTTAGAGTGAATGCTGGCCCAATGTTCAGTTCCTCTTCGTCCAGGAGAGTTAAGGAAGTCATGTTCACGTGCAACATTCTCTTCTGGAGTAATTGTTTGGGTTTGGCCTCCCTTGCCTTAGCCTCTTCTTGAGCTTGCTGGATTTTTTCCTTTGCGAGTGGTTTTTTTTGTTTTAAGAGATGTTCTTGCAAGAGTTTCTCTTAGGTCAGTGGTCGGAAATATTTTTTTGAGTTTGCTTCCATTGACGTAGCCCTCCATCTGTAAAACCGACCCTTGAGGTGTGATCTCAGACACTCGGAAGGGTCCTATGCCTCTGTACTTGAGTTGGTGCTTCCTACACCATACATAAGGACAAGGTCCCCCATTTCCAATTCTTTTGTTTCAAGTTTTTGTCCAATGCTTTCTACGTAGTTTCTCGACCATGAGTCCATGCGATGCAGTTAGTCTGGTCTCATTAAGCTTCTCTAAATCGATTAGCCTTTCAACTCCTCTAATGCATTCTCCGTCAAACGTTCTTGCACTACAATCCTTAAGCTCAGAACTAGGTATTCCATAGGCATTACTGCCTCAACACCATAAGCTAGATGGAAGGGAGTGTATCCCGTTGCTACCGTTGCTACCTTGTATGATGTTTGATATGCCCATAAGGCTGCTGTCAGCTTATGCTCCCAGTCCGTTTGACTTGCTTCTAAGGTTTTCGTCAAGATAGTACATAAAATTTTCTTTTTACTCTCTACTTGACTATTAGCCTATGTGGATAATAAGGTGATGATTTTTGATGGACTACTAAGAATCAGCAAAGTAAATGATCAATTATCTCATTAATGAAATGTGAGCCGCAATCCAGCCGAATCTCGAGATAATTTGCTCATATAAGAATTTTGTTGTTGTTCGTGCATCAGCTTGCTTAGAGGCTCTGGCTAGTCCGTGGCCACAATCACATATCAGGCTTGTGATGATGGATGTGTCACTGGACTAATAGGTCCAACAAAATCTATCCCCCATTTCTCAAAGGGTTATCTTACAATAATAGGGGTGAGCGGCATCTTGTCCCTTTGTTGTGGGATAGCAAATCATTGACATTCCTTGCACCTTGAATTCTATGGCGTCCCCGAACAGCATAGGCCACCATAATCCTACTTGAAGTACCTTGCAAGCTGTAATCTCTCTAGCAAAATGCCGTCCGACGGCTATCCCTAATTGAGCTTCATCCAATATCGTGAGACGAGCTCATCTTCTCTCTCACATCTTCTTAGGACATTGTCTTTACCTAGCTTATATAGTTCTCTCGCAACTAATTGATAAGGTGCAGCAAGCTTGATAAGTCGCCGCATTTTATCTTTGTTCAAGGGTGTTTCCTCGAAAAACCATAAGCTAGATAATCCGATATCTCCTCGCTTACCATGTCCAGTTTAAACAAACAAGCATCAGGGAGGTCATCTCATCAACACCAGTTGGTGGTTCCCCATTTGGAATTCTTGACATATGATCGGCCAACACATGATGTGTCCCTTTCCTTCCCGTAACTGCAAAGTCAAATTTCAATAGTAATAGCAACCAGCGTGTGGTTCTTCCCATGGTGCAAGGCTTGTTCACCAAGTATAATAAGGCCTGATGGTCCATGAAGAATATAAATTTATTGGCCAATAGGTAATGTCAATACTTCTTGACAGCATAAACCATGGCCAATCCTTCTCGCTCTATGGTGGTGTAATTCACCTCTTCATTCAATTGACGACTAGAGAAATAGACTGGATCGTCCAATTTGAAATCTTCGGGCTGTGCTAGTACGCATCCAATAGCAAAGTTCGATGCATCAATATGCACATGAAATATGAGGTGCCAATTGTGGGGTCTTAGAATTTGTGCGCCTAGCTAATGCCTGATTCAATCGATCATATGCTTCCTGGCATTCCTCAGCCCATTCAAAGACGATGAGTAGCTTGTACAATGGCATGGCGATTTCAACATAGAAGATTATGAAGCGGCGGTAATACCCAATGTGGCCATAAATCTTTGCACACCTTTGTAATTTGTGGGTGGTGGTAACTCCAAGATCAACTTGACCTTGCTACCATCCGTGGATATATCGTTCTTTGAGACAATGTGTCCCAAGATCACACCATGTTTGACCCAAAAGTGGTACTTTAAAGGGTTTAAGGATATACGATATAATCGACATCACTCAATGAATACCTCCAACCACTTCTACAAAGTAGTCTTTGAAGGCTGTGCACATCAATCATTGGAATGTTGTTGGGGCATTGGTGAGATTGAAGGGCATGACCTTGTATGCAAATGTCCCCCACATTGTATTGAAAGCTGTCTTATGTTGGTCCTCTGGTGTGCTATCGACACCTGATTGTAGCGTAAAAATCCGTTCAAGAAGCTGTAAGTTTCTTCACTAGCCACTCTCTCCAAAACATGTTCCGTATATATAGGGCAATGGATAATGGTCTTTCCGAGTAGCTGCATTGACCTTTTTAAGATTGACACCACATACCCTAAGTTTCCCATTCTTTTTTGGCACTATTACAATTGGTGAAAACCAATCTGTATGCTCTATCTCATAGATGAAATCCGCAGCAAATGAGTTTATCTATTTCCTCCTTTACAATTTCTGCATACTTAGGATAAATTTGGTATGGTTTCTGCTGGTTGGTCTTGATCCTTCCATGATTGGGATCATATGCTGCACCACCTCAGGTGTGGTATACCCTTCATCTCCTTAAAATTCCAAGCGAAACAATCCTTAAATTCCTTAAGGAGGGTAACGAGCTCATTTTCTTCAGTTGAAGTCAAGTCCTTAGCAATATATACAGGTTTGGCTTCCTCCCCTGGTCTTGCAATATCAACTTCCTTGACTTCAGTCGGGCCATCGTATGATGTGGACAACCCATCTTCCTTAACCCTTTTTGTCGTCAATCAGACCACTTTTCGACCGTCCCAATAGTGTAGGTTTTGAAGTAGTCTGATACTGAAACCAAGTCTGGTTTATCCTCATTCTTACTTTTTGTTTTAGCCATGACTTTTTCGGCCTCTCGCTCGGATTTTGCCAGAGCTTTGTTCCATTTTCGATGCCCAGCTTTCATAAGCTTAGGTGTTTCTAGCTCTTGAAGGATGACTTTCTCCTTATGTTTCCCCTACAGTGATATCTTACTCAATTCCTCACCCCAATCCTTCAAAAACTCATCGTGTACCTTAGTGGCTTTGAGGTATCTCTCCCACTGGGCATCCGTGGGTTTTCTTCGTAATAGGGCATTTCGAGCAATAAATCGTTTATATTTTCGCCATCTTCTGAGTTGAGCGCTAGTACGGCCTTGTGATCTAGTCCCTCCTATGCTAGAGGCTTCCTCTTTTGATTCTTCACTAATGGGTTGCCAATTGACCATACATACATAGGTAGTGGGAACAGTTCCACATTCCACATATTGGGTCCCTCTGGGTTGCATCACATCTATGGTAGCTAGCACATGCATCCAATTTTCACTAAAATCCGGAAGAGGAAGTGATGCATACATTTCCGTTTCCTCTTCCTCTTTGGAATTTTCCGTGATCCGCTCAATTGTAACCGAATCATTACCGAACAATTTCCCTTCCATGGGGTGTGCTCTCCATGTTCTCAGATCTATCTTTAAAATTTGTGAATACCTTCGCACATACACATGATCTAATGCCCAATCGTGCACCAATTTGGATTCCCTCATGAAGGCTCTCCCCAATATTATGTCATATGAGTCTGGTTGGCATAGGAAGTCCATTACCACAAATGTATGATGGTAGCGAAACGTAAAGAGTTTGAGTTTCACATTCTCCAAAAGTCCAATGGGTCTTGAAGATGTTCCGTCTACCATTTTAACGATTAGATCTGCTCTTTTAAGATCGGGGTTTTCCCAGTTTTCCCAAAAATGTTTTGTGATGATGCTAACCCCCACCATCCAGGATAGCCAGTGCCTGGTACCCATTATTATGATGAATCGGGATTGTAGCATTTGTGTTATCATTTTCGTAATAACATCCCGATTGATTAACTAGTATCTTGAGTGACAACTCTAGTTTCCCTTGTGTGTTTTAGGGTTCTTTCTGTCGCCAGAGGTGGCATAACATCTTCTATAGTGTCGGCTGGCCTTATTCTACCTTCTACCCATTCCTTTATGTCTGTCCATAGTGTTGGTGAATATTAAGAGACTAAGGTTCTGTAAAAGGGGAGGAGACGGGTGTGTGTGTGAATGGACTTATGGTCCACTAGCTCACCTATTTAAAGGTGGAGCTAGAAGGCATTGTATGAGCAAGAAGCTTAGTTGTATTTTGAGCAACTTAATAAGCAAGATCTTTTCTTGTATTTTGTGAGTCTCTCTCCTCCACACATTTGATCTAGCATGAGCACCACAAAATTCTAACATGGGGTTGTTGCAAGATCAGGGTGTCCAGTTTTATCCAGTTTATGCTGGACTGGGACAATGCTTGGAGAGCAAATTTTTGGGGGCAAGGTACTTAAAATGAGATCAAGCAAATAATAGAAAATATTCTTGCCCTTAAATTAACCCAATATAACTTCAATTAATATAAATTAGTCTAATTAATCAAAAATAATCAAAAATATGATGAAATTATAAACAAATGATCTTTCCATACTTACAGTGATCCAATTTATTTTTCCATGGATGGACCATTACAAGTACACTAGTCCCTATAGGTTTTAGATGATTCACATAAAAAATATAATTTTACTAATTAGATTATTAATATTTGCAAGCCTTCTGATAGTCTGGAAGAATTTTGAAAAAGAGATCATTA
The DNA here is from genome assembly GCF_041138505.1 of Cibotium barometz. Classification (NCBI taxonomy): domain Eukaryota; kingdom Viridiplantae; phylum Streptophyta; class Polypodiopsida; order Cyatheales; family Cibotiaceae; genus Cibotium; species Cibotium barometz. Next base: position 16,108,070 of record NC_141091.1, read on the forward strand.
AAAATCCAACCATTGGATTTGTAATTTTTACTAACCACCACATTCTACTAATGTCTCAGTATCTACCCACTCTTTTGATCTACAAGATTGAGGATTTTAAGTGGTAGCTATTATGGGTACAAAAAGTGGCGTATATTATAACACTTTCAAGACCTTGAAATATTTAAAGAAAATAGACAAATATCTTAAAATTTTCTCAAAAAATCAAGTTAAGCTCCATATTATGTGAAGATCTAAGGTACAAAGTGGGAATCTCATATGAGTTTATATGTAAAAGATATTAGCATTTTATGAAATCAGTTCAAATTTGGGACAGGGTGTATACATTGACTTTGTACCTAAGAAAATGAGGACTTTTGAGTATCTAATGCTTAATCAAATTATGCAACTATATTTCCAACTTTGAATATGATGTTCCAACAAAAGAACTTGAAACGGAATTCCTTCATTTACTAGCCACTAAAGGTAAACAAATGCCTGTTTTTTTACTGTTTACAAGGTGCCTGAGTGGACAAAACTGGGCACCCTGATCTTGCAACCACCCCATGGTATCAGAGCTTTGGTTGCTTAGGTCACTTTTATGGTGTAGAATAGGTCAACTTTATTATCTTTTTGTGGCGCTGAACCTCCTGCCAGTGGAGCAGCTCCAGCAGCTTGTGGAGGCAAGAACTCGGGGAGCTTTCAACTAGGAAAGTGTAGAAGACGTCTGGGTGCTCAAGATCGTACAGCTCATCAGTCAATTTCTCTTCTCTTGACCGCGACATTGCCGTCTGAGCAGACCGGCACAGATTTCTGGCTGTCGTGGATGCCGTACAGCTATTCGTCGACTGTAGGTGACTATTGGCTGTGTGGGCTTAGGGCTTTTGAAGCCCATAACCTCAAGGTCTTACAATCCAAGTCTCAGCCCTAATGGCGGCCTGACGCGCTCACAACAAGAAAAAAACCACGCTGCTCTCTTTGAAAGCCATTGAAGCTTCCATTAAAGCTTCAAAATCAAGTCTTTTTTTGCACTAATCCTCTCCTCTTAGCTTCAAAACTCTTGAGTGCTTCTTGAAGTGTTTTGCTCTAGATTCTCTGATGTTGTGGGCATACACCATGAGGTGTTCATGAGCCTCATTCTCATCAAGCTTCATCAACATCATCTTCAAGTGCACAAAGTTTCTCAAAGTGTGCTTATAAGCACTAATAGTGTTGATTAACACTCATAAAGCTTCTAATCTAGCAAAGGGGAGGGATTCCAAAGTGTTTCTAGTGTTCTTAAACACTAATGGTGAATCTAATCACCAATGCAAGTGTCATTAGATGCTAGAAATGTGCTCGTAAGTACTAATCATGTTTTTAAACACTAATGGTGATCTTAATCACCAAACAAAGTGTTCTTTGACACTAATGAAGCTAATCTCCATTAAAATTAGTGGTTGGGTGCAAACCCTAAGTGCTAAACCATAAGCTTCACCATCTTAATCTCCTTTTTTATGCAACATCCTTGGCTTGATTAAGGGTTGTTGCACTCTCATAAGCCTTTTCCTTTCTACTTAAGCCAAAACATCACAAATTTCTAGCTTTTTCTTCTTCATAATTCAGCCCATTACTCTCTAGTAATATCCTTCAATACCCAATGTCAAAGGACAACACCCAAATTAAGTTCTCAGGAGAGGGCTTCCACACTTGGCAAGTCCTTATCAAGTACAAGATGATGTCCAAAGGTTTTTGGCCATTCATCTCCGGCACTAAGGTTATTGATTAAACTAAGGCTGAAGATATTGAAGATGATGAGAGGGCACAAGCCATCATCATGCTTCATCTTGATGAGGCCCTCATTCACCATGTGGACCAGCTTCCAAGACTGCAAAGGAGAAATGGGATGAGCTTGATAAGCTCTATGGAGCTCGTGTGGTAAGAATTCCAAGATCTCACTTAAAATTGAATTTTTCAGCTTGGAACTCAAAGAGGGAGATGGCATTGGAGCCTTCATCTCTCACGAAGGGCCTCATGGCTCAACTTGCATCAGTGAATGCGAGAATGGATGAAGATGATGTAGTGGCTGTTTTGCTAAAAGCAGTCAAGAAGGTGTACCCACCTTAGTCACCACCCTGAAGAACATACCTAATCCCACCCTTGAAGGAGCCATTCAATCTTGTCTTGATGAAGAAAAGAGGCCAAAGGGAGGAGTAGAATCTTCAAATGCAACAACTTCATCGAATATCGAACAAGCTTTGTTGTCACATCAAGTGATCAAAGTAAGATGTGTCCATTGCAAAAAGGTGGGTTATTTGGCAAATAATTGTTGGATAAAATATCCCAACAAAATGAAATGTAACAAGTGTAAACAAATGGGACATATCACTTCTAAATGTCCTAACAAAGAGTCAGAGGCTAACTTTGTATCAGCCTCTAACTCCACTGAGAAATTGTTTTAAATCTCAATGTAACCACGCGTATATTCCTAACCTTGTACGCCTAATGTTATAAAGGCAACCTATGTCCAATACCACCTATTCCAATTTTCTTTCATAGTTGGTATTGAGGGGGGGGGGGACTCCTAGGTGCCTAATAATTTTCCCTTTTCTAACAACCTCACACCCCCACCTCTCCAAATCAAAGTCATTGTATTTAAAGAGGCTTATAATTCTGGATTTTTGAATATTGTACCTGGATCCAGAAACCCCTGCAAACTCCTGTATGATGATTAGAGCTTGTCTCATATTGTCATTATCAGTCTTCAGGAAAAGTAATGAATGATCAGCAAAGAATTGAATGACTAGCTGCTCATTGTTTCTTAACGCCTCAGTCAAGTCACTCTCCCTTTTAAACAGGAATCTTCCAAGACTACTATCAAAGGATGGGAAGCAATAGCAAACAAAAGGGGGGCAAGAGGATAGCCTTGTCTCACATACCTATTAATAGCAAATCCTCCAATCACACTACCATTCAACAAGACATTAGACCGACTTTCCCGGGTAAGAGTGTAAATACAAGTAGCCATTTTGGTTCCAAACCCAAGTTTTTCTATTATTCTTGCCACAAAAGACCAATGAAATCTATCATAGGCTTTTTCTTCCAGATCAAGTTGTAGTAGCAACATGACACATTTTTGATGGGTTTTTAGGGCAATGTCTCTCTGCAAATATATTATCATAAATTGATCTGCCTTTAATAAACCCATGTTACCTTCTAAAGATAACCTCTTGCAATACAAGAGTGATCGTGATGGCAATAACCCTGGCAAGGATTTTATAGATAACCTTAACAGGGTGATTGGTCTCCAATGCCCAAATCTACTACATGCAATTTGTGTAGGCATCAACTTCACTAACCCTTCTTTGAAGTCCTTATCCAGAATGCCAAAATTACAAGCCTTGTACAGACTTCCAAGACTATATCCTTCAAAGAAGGCCAAAAGGCAATAAAGAACTACATAGTCAAACCATCCCCCAGCCTGGGGCTTTCTCCCTACCAACTTCAAAAAAGCCACCCAACATTCTTCAATATCCACATCTTTCTCCAGCCATCTGGCTTTGTCAGAATCCACACTATGCTCTTGACCAACCCAAGGAGTTTATTCTCAACCTGAAACCTTCTGTGAGAGCAGTCTTCTTTAAGACTAAGAGTAAAGCCAAGAAATTCTACCCATTTTTTGGCAATTTGCTCAATACCTTCCAGCTGTTGCGCTCTCTCATCTAAGATCTTACTCATGACTTCTCTACTATTTTTTCCACCAGCAAGTTTAAATAGGAATCTCTCAAGTTTTCTTATCTATTGTTGAAGGTTTTCCATTTTATGCAACTCTCTCCTCCTTTCTAGCACACTTTTCATCCTCTTGTTTCAAGGCAGATTAACACCTTAAATATTGATTGACTTCATCCTCGGTGAGTCTATCAATCCGTCTCTTCTTTTGAAGATATTCCAATTGCTTGGTCCAATTCTTCCTTTCCTTCCTTCTCTCTTCAGCTCTCAACTTCCCAATAGCTCTAATGATCCCTTGGAAAGATTCTCCATGAACCTACAATCATTCCTCTCTTTTTTAATATGTCTCAATGGCTTGTTCAGTGTAGCCAACAAAGAGGTCATCCTTAAGTAAGTGGTTATCAACTCTGAGTTTGCTAGATGGAAATTGATTCAATTCAGTTTCCTCCCACTCAGTAGAATGCCAGCTCCACTTCAAAGGCATGTGATCAGAGATGACTGATTTGGAGTCAACATAAACCCTTAGAGTATGGGGAATCCATAAAGCCTGCTTACAGAAGAAGAGTCTATCAATATTGGAAGAAGAACTTATATATTGCAAGCTAAAATATGTATGCCAAGGAGTATCTCTCCAGTCTCCTAAAGTCCACCCATCCACCATTTTCCCCCTCAACTCATCCCATTTACCTTTCTCTTGGTCCATCAAAATGGTGCTCCCCCCACACCTATCTACTTGCCTCTCAACCATATTAAATGTTCAGGTTATTAATCTACTCCCACATTCCACTCCTAGTTTTATGATTGTGGGCTCCATACATGTTGACTAACCAAATTTTCTCCCCATTGACTTGTATTTCCACTACCAAAATCCTCCCATTGGGATAATTAGCTACAATAGTAGGGTTTAAATCACTCCTGATAACAAACATTACTCCACTATACCCAGACTTCATCCCCCCCATACAATACCAGTCAATCCTTAAATCTATCTCTCCTAGAGACTTTAGCCCCAAAAAGATTATGCTCTTGAATAGCCAAAATAGATAACCCCCACTCTTTAACTAAGCCCAAAAAAGAAGCATTCTTCTTCTTATCTTTAATACCTTTAACATTTCATGTACAACCAGAAATATCCCTAGACTTAATCATGTCAAGGCAAGTTCAGGTACCATCTCAACTTCCTCTCCTTCCCTTTGTACATCCCCCTCTTTCTGGATCACCTTCCAGGCTTCCTCTACTTGCTATTTGAATCTCTGAATAGAAGAAGTCCCACTATCTTCCTCTCTTAAAGGGCTATAAGGATTTGAAGATTAAGTTTCCCTTTTGCTTTAACCTAGTTCCCTTTTGATTGCCCCTTTTCTCCCTCAAACAAGGGCTTTCTCTTTCCCACTCCCCTCTTTCACTTGACTTGAGATAGGTTCAACTCCCTTAGCACCGTTTTCTCCACCTGTCTCCCATGTTTCTTTTTCCCCTCCATCAAGTTTAGCATGCAACCATCCTACACAATTCTTAGCAATATGACCAAATCCCCCGCATCTAAAGCGTGCCCCAAGAAAGGGGCCAAACTTAAGACCTAGTTCCAGTTTCCCTAGTTCACCTAAATCAACCTCTATGGATTTAGGGGTTTCAACCTTAGTGTTCCAAGAAATATAGACATTGTCGGTATGTCGACCCCCAACATCGTCACTAGGTAGATGTAACACAGGACCCAAAGCGCCAGCAACATCCTGCAATGCAAATCTAAGCCAAGGAGGAAGTCCGAAAATTTCAACCCACACCGGGCAAGCATCTTAAAGGCTATTATTTACATCAAACAGGGGATCAAAAGGGAGCACATGCACCAACCTATGACCCATGAAAAGCGGAGCTTTCGCAAACAATTCTGAGACAGATTGCCCTTTTAATAAACAAGATGTTGAAGAAGCCCTTACCTAAGTAAAACACATTAGAGACCACCCTATCATGCAAGACATCCTCTTGTAGCCACTTGCCTACCTTGGCTTTAGCAGGGGGTTTACCTGGACAAAAGATAAAACTACATAGAGAAAACAGCCCAATCCGATTCTTGATCAATTCAAGGTTCACCTTCATGCATACTTTCTTTCCTTGGCTCTGAACATGCGTGTTGAGCCTCGCACTAATCCAATCGGGAATGTTTTTCTTCCTCTCCCTCTCACCGCCTTCTTCATCACGGGGTCGCTTCATCTCCTCTGTTTCCTCATACTCCCAATCCCCCCAATCCCCACCCTGCTCCACCACCCCTTGCAGCCAAGATCGGCCATCTCAAGCGTGCATGCACGCATAAGTGATCGGACGTCCCCTCGACATACAAAGACATGCGCCCCTACACGTGTGATAGTAACTCACCAACTTGCCCACTTGTTCATACGTGCGACCTCCACTCCTTCCTCCCTCATACTCCTAATCCCCCTAATTCCCACCTTGCTCCACCACCCCTTGCAGCCAAGGATTGGCCATCTCAAGCGTGCATGCACGCATAAGCGATCGGATGTCCCCTCGACATACAGAGACATGCACCCCTCTGTATGTCCCCTCGACATACAGAGACATGCGCCCCTACAGGTGTGATAGTAACTCGCCAACTTGCCCACTCGTTCACTACGTGTGACCTCCACTCCTTCCTCCCTCCACAAGCAAGATATCTCTATCTCTAACTTTATTCTATTCTTACTTAAACAGTCTCTCTCTCTCTAATTGACTCTCTCAATCTCTCTAGCTCTCTCTTCACACCTGCCATGTGACATAATAGATTAATAGCTCTCTAATTTTACCTCTCGGCAACTCCTCTATCTCTCATATATCTAATTCTTTCTCTCTCGCTCTCTCTCGCTCTCTTAACTCTCACCCTGTAACTTATATAGATAAGGGGACACCATGTGGGGCAACTAGGACCGCCACTTGGCAGCTCACGAAATAGTGTGCATATAATAGATAAATAGATATAGAATGTATATGTGTGTGTGTGTGTGTGTGTGTGTGTGTGTGTGTATATATATATATATATATATATATATAGATAGATAGATATGGAAGAGAAAAAGAGAAGGGGGGAGCTATCTTACATAGTGGATGGAGAGGAGGAAGAGTTCTGTAAAGCAAAGGAAAACAAGAGAGTATAGACGGGGGGGGGGGGGGGGGGGAAACACTGAGAACACTTCCCAGAGCTAATCCCAAGATTAAGCTAACTAGCACCCTCCCATATGTAGAGACACCACCAGCGATTCATAGAAGCCACTTTTAGCACACACATTCATCAAGATGTTGCCAACAACAAGCTGGTCTCTTTCCAATCCTTCTGCTAGCAAACGTAAGGGCATCCCTTCTTCCAAACAGCCTCCTCTAGGCTTCACATCTCCTCAGCACCACCCCTATTTTTGTTGTTTCGCTGCTTCTTCTTTCTGCCTCAACCCAACCAGCCATCCATCCATCCATAGTAGCTCCTTGGCGAGTTAATGCCAAAGACCTAGGGCCCTTGCTTTGTCTGTAGCACGCAAGGGAGAGCAGCTTGCTTTCTCTGCCACAATGAAATGGGAGCCACAAACACAAGTACAACAAACCAGCCACAAAGTCCTCCTGCGCAATATTCAAAAGGCTGAATCAGTTGAACTGGACTGAATGAGTTTTGCACCTAATGTCCACATGGAGTGCCACGTCTTTCCCCAACTTTAGCATATCTTGTCCCTAATCTCGAAGGGGGGCACCCAAGCTATCCTTTGTTTTCCATGTCCATAGTTTGGGCACCCAAATTGGGTGCCCTAGCAGTGTGTAGTACCAGGTGTGTAGTACCAGGCTTTATATGCTTGAATGCGTGACTCGATCTTACATGCTCGAATGCATCGAGGGGTATCCCCTACCCATTACACATCACCATACCCCTGCCTGCCCATGCTGATGTGGTGGGGGTATCCACCACCCATAATTCATGGGCAGGCAATCTCCCCCGCCCATAGATGGGCAGTAGGGTATGTGTAACAGGCCTCAGCAAAACAAAATCTAGAAGGCTAAATGGTTTTATTTTTTAGCCCATGAATTTGCTTTTTTAGCCTTTTTTGGTTGATGTCGGGCCCACCGAGTTCAATCAATTGAGGAGGGATAATGATGCTAACACATGCACGTATCCTGATGGACAATGAGTTCCATCCTGCATGGAGGCCATATGTGATTTTTTTAAAATCGTGAAATATTGAAGGCTAAGGATCCATCACTTTTGGGGTTTTTCCTAATTCTTGATAAGAGTGTGTCACACTACACATTTTCTAGCCTTATGTGCTACTCTCACATTATTTATGCACATTTACCAACCAACCTTGCTGCTATGACTTCCCTTCCTGCAATTTTGATTAAGCACTCGCAATATCCATAATGTAGAGATATTTTTTCCATCTTCTTGTATTAAATTAGCATAATAACCCAAGTCATAAGTTTCTTTTCCCAACAATCCTATACAAAGTGCCCAACTTTCCTATAAGGCTCCTTGCATTAAATTGAGTTTTTTTTCACTTCCAAACAATCCTATACAAAGCACCCATCTTTCCCATGGTACTAGCACTTTCCTTTTTCCCTTTTGAGTGCTTTTGTGGAAGAATACTTCCTTCGTGGTTGATGCAAAAGTTAGGCTGCTTGAGCCTCTTATCTTCTTCCATAAGTGATCGACTAAAAATTCTATAGGCAGACTCAAGAGTATAGCTATGGTACATAATCAATGGTTGAGTGATGGATTAAAAAAATCCCACCAAAAACCAAAAGCTTCAATAAAAATGAAGAAAATTGTTACTTTGATGTAAAAATGGGCATCTAAGTTGCTACACACAAACCTTGGTTGATGGAGCTTGTTGTACAACAAAGGTTTTTTTTTACATGTCAGCTTCTTAGAGGAGATGTAGTTAGAGTTTTGTGCACTAATTCACATAAAATACAAAGAGCCCAATGTCCTTCAAGCAACAAATATAAAACTCTGAAGAAAAATTTCACGCTCTGATACCATTTAAAAATTAGAGAGGATTGAAAGTCAATATTGAAGTGGAAGATTATTTCAAACTACTCTTAGTCTTTGTATCAAGCTCTTAAGTACACAGAAGATTTTCCAAACTAATCCAACTTTAATAATCAGTCGCATGGTCTGCGCCCCCTCCCTTCATCCTGTGCACTCCGCCCCTTCCGCCTGCATGGCCCCCCTTTGCTACCACCTCCTTTCTCCCCTTGCCAACTACGCGGTACCCTTTTGCCTGCGCACTGCCCCTTGTGTCCGACCTCCTCTTCCCCCCTTCCTTTCTCTCTTTTGTTGCCTCCTGCCTGCTCCCCGTCCTCCACCTGCGCCTCCTCCCGCCCATCCCCCTCCCTCGCAGCCTCTCCAGTCCTCCCCTTCTTTGCCTCCCTCCCCCGCAGCCTCTCCAGTCCTCCCCTCCTTTTCTCCTTCGACTCCATCTCTCTCTTAAGATAGTTCATCTTGTTCTTGGGGGTAATCTTCATTTGGCAAGCCCCCTAGTCTTCACCCTTCACGAGGACTCCATAGCAGCCACTCCATCATCCTCGACCGAGGTCGCCGTCCCTTGCCTATCCTTCTTAGAAGTGGACCTCCAACTCCTCCCTACTATAGTTGCATCTCTAGAGGTCTCCAATCTGGTGTGCAAGATTGTTAGTAGTAGCCACGCGCCCACACGTAGACAACTTAGAGATCCTCTATAGGCTAGCCTCCTTGGAGTGCCTCCAAAGATCACCATTAGGGCCAATTTGGACAAGAAAAGGGCTGTCTAAGGATCTAAAAAGGGGCAACTTAAAAAAGACCATGAAGATCTTACCAAAACTATTCAACATGGGTACTCATTGGATAGAGCTCATCAAGCGCCACCTGTGGACCATTTGAGCGCTAAATTTGGAGTTTATATGTAAAAGTTATGGATAAAATAGTGCAAAATGTTCCAAAAGTAAGTGAAGGAGATCTTGACACGTGTACAAAAATGCCATACTTCTTGACACGTGGCTCCTCCTTGACCCTTAGATCAAGAATAGAGAAACCCTAAATAGCCCTTTTTTCATCCAAATTGGCCCTAATGAGAGATTCATTCTTTGGGGTGTGACTACTACCAGGTTGAGTTTGACTCACCAACAGCATCAGATAGAGTCATGTAATTGAGCCCTGTTGCATTGCACCTTCTTTACAAGGTGACAGTATGGCTTTGACCCCGCATTCAACCCATTGGTTGGCATTTTAGGCTTTCCCATGATAGTCTGCTTCCCAAGCCTCAGGAAGGAATCCCTTCCTCTTCTCCCGGTGATTGGTGGAGCCATTGGGAGAGTGATGGAGTTGCCCCCTCACTACGGCTTCATCCCTCACATGGGCAGCAAGGATTCCATCCCTTCACATCTATATTGCCTCGCCAAAGATAGTGCCTCATGCCATATCCTTCGAGGGATCCCATCATGTAGAAAGTGTACTCAAGCCTCTTGGTCAATGTTTCATTTGTAGGCAGATGGGACACCTTGTGAGAGCTTGCACTCGGTGCCAGGAGACCACCTCAAGTGGTCCACTCAGTCCTAGCTCATATCATCATCAGGGTGTAGGGAGAGAAGCAGGCCCTCAAGCAGCCGAGCGATAGGACCCAACCGTGGATAACTTTGTTAGCTAATTTCTAGAGCTAAGTGGCTCCATCGTTTGCACCAAGTTGGCAGAGTATAGGAGGATTTAGTTCTATCATAGAACCATTTCGAGCATTTATCGGCAGCACCCACCCGCGGGTGATGGGCCCCCAAGTCACTGTGAGGGTCCTACCTCCGGCCCCTCCGGTTTGGCGACCGTTACCCTGTTGAGACTCCTCAGGTTCTCAGATTCTAGTGAGGCGAGTTGGTCGCTCCATTAAGCCCCCTACGAGCCCCTCTCCTCACCCTCCCTCTTTGGTGGATCTCTCATAGTTGCTTCTATCTCCCTCTTCCGTGCACCGCCACCGCCACTGCCACCGCCACCCCCACCCCCCTCTGCCTCCTCCACCCCTCCTCCTCTTCTCCATCCTTGCCTGCGAATCTTCTTGCAACAGTCCCTCCTGCCCCGTCCTGTTCTTCTGAGGCCGCACTCCCCCCTCCCTCCGCCTCTCTTGAGCATTCCCTCCTACCCTCTCGCAGCACCTAATCTAGAGTGGAGGTAGTCGGTAAGCTCTATCCACCGCTGTTTGATTCATCAATCCTCGGAGGTGGTAGAGATGACCACATCACCGCCTTCCCATTGACACCCACCAAAGTCCCCAAATGGCCCTCCCAGGATCTTGGGGCTACCAGTGGATTACAGTTTCTTTTGATGTCTTTCGGTGAAAGGAATTGATATATTTGAGGAGGTAGTGGCTCCCATTCAGATCTGTGTGGTGTTTCATCATTCCAGGCCATCCACGCGCCAGAGAGTGGTGCGATGATCTTCTCCTTTCCCTTGAGTGCAGCGTTGTGGACGGAGTGGGATTTGGAGCCGGTGGCTTACCAACACACCATCTAGGGGTAGGCAGTAGAGCTCTTGCACCATCTTCATGATCTACGCATTATCGACATGCTCACCCATATCTTACCCCTAGTTCGGATGGAGCTGGCCATAGAGATAGGATGGTGAGGCTCCTCCAGCCTAGAGGTGTTGCTCTTTGTGTTTCTTCTTATCTCAGTTAATACCCTGCATCCCCTCTTATAGATACCTTCATTGTGATCGATGGAGTGCAGAGTATGCCTACCCATATCTGGCCCCTAGCTCGGATGGAGCTACGAGGCTCAGGCCATAGAGATTAGGACAGTGAGGATCCTCAGCCTAGAGATGTTGCTCTTTGTGTTTCTTCATATCTCAAAAGTACCCCAGATACCTTCATTATGATCGATGGAGTTTAGAGTATGCCTACTCTCATACTCGGATAGAGTGGCAACACATGGAGGACAGGTTTCGTGCCCCCCAAGACACCGATTGTGATTACTCCCCGGCCATGCCCAAACTTTTCGAGTGGAGGGCAGTTCCGATAGTTCCGCCTCCCATAGAGATTGATATGTGGATAGCCTTATAGAACATTCAAGGTTTGGGGGGCCTCGGTGCTTTCATAAGCAAGTCGTCCTTAGAGGAGAGTTCTATAAAGCTATAGTTGGGGGACCCATCACTATTCTCTTTCTCCAAGAGCACCATATTTCTGAGGGGCATACCCATCGTTGTGGGAAGATTTTATGAGGCAGGAGTCACACTTTTTGGTCTCCCTCTTTCGGTCCCTCTAGGATGCAGGGAGGAGTTTGTATTTCTATTAGTGAGCAGCTCTTACCAATAGTGGCTGGCTGAGGTCTCATAGTCACTAGGCGAGCATAGTGTTTTACCATTAGGATTGGAGAGGATTATGTGGGCTTCCTCAATGTTTATGCCCCAAACGTTGCAACAGGTAGAGACTCCTTCTGGAGTATAGCCCGTCAGGCCCTTCCTCAGGCTGACTTTTGGTGCATGGGTGGATACTGATTGAATCAGCAGAGGACACACTTGGAAGAGGCATGACTACAGTCTCAGGCGCAAAGTACTCTGCTTGGGAGGAATTGATCCTGGCACTTAGGGGACATGACCCTTAGCATCTACCAGTGCCCGCGCACGTCGGGCATAGTCCCAGGACCTTGTGCTTCTCACAGTCCGATAGGGGGAGCACATGCCCCAACCTCTCTCAACTTGATAGATTCTATGTGGATGAGTGGTGTTATATGCACATTATGTGTGCATATACTAGGAGGCTAACCCACATTAGGCTTATGAGCATGGGAGCATGGGAACAAGCTCTAGTTGGAGCATGGGTCAGGATTAACCTTAAGGGTTAAGGTTAGGGTCAGGCATCCAAGGGTCACACATGGGAAATGGAGAGTCAAGAGTCACTTGAGGGCCCTCCTATATAATAGGGACATGGGGCACACTCAAGGGGAGCTTGGGGGCTTGGAGGCTTATGAGGCCAAGGCTATGTTATGCTCTCTTGATCATATCTACTCACCTACCATTTCACACTATAGCTACATGCTATTGGATTGGAGTTATACCTCTTGATGGTAGCTCTTGATGGTATGGGACATCAAGGTAGAGGTATGATGTATTTCATTATATTTCATGTGTGCATCCCTTGGGCTCGGGGGTGGTGGATGAGTTTATGCCTAATTTATGCATGTTTATGCATAACAATTATCTAGAGAGATCTTAGGGTTGTAACAGTGGCATCAAAGCAATCTCTAGTTAATTGTTGTTGATTTTTCTTTTTTATTGTAATTTTTGATATTTTTTGAAGTAAATTTTAATATTTACTAATAAAACTATTATTTTATTGATTTGTGTTGATTATTTACACGTGGATCGTTGATATGGTGATTGGAACGCATGTTACTACTATTCAATGGATGAATCAACGTTGCAGGGGAATTCCGTGAGTTTAATGCTATTTTTCTCTATTTTTGTGGTTTAAAATAAGCATTTATAGAAATTTTTACGAAAATACCACATACTTTACTGTGGATATTTTTGGTATAATGGATTCCCTAAATTTCTAGAATTTTAAGGAATTTTTTCTATTTTTTTAGAAATTTTTTGGGCATTTTTATGATTAAAAATGTATTTTTATATATTTTTACAGGTTTTTTCGAGGTATGCGATCAAATTTCTACCAATTTTTTGCTGAAATGCAGTAATAGGGGGCAGCATGTTGATGCATGAAATGCTCTCCCGTGTGCGTGGGACCCTCTTCGCCTCTCAAATCTGATTTTTCTCGTCTATTTTCCTCCCGCCCATGTGAATCTCTCTTAAAAGGGATTTTTAATTAAATATTAATCATAATTAATATTTAATTATGATTAGGCTTAGTTTAATTAAAGAGCTTAATCAGCCTCCTCTCTAGCAGAGAAGGAGAGGGTGGAGAGAGAAGGGAGTGGAGAAGATGGAGAGGAGAGAAGAGTGAGGAGAGATAATCTCTCCCTCATCTCTCATTTCTGCGCATGGGGGGGGGGGCAGCAACCGCCAGCGAAAAAAACGTCCCCCCTCCTAAAAAATTTTCTTAAGCTTTTAATTAAGCTTATTAATGTTGATTTTTTTATTTTTATTTTTTTAAATGAGTTTTTTATTTACAAAAAAAAGAGCTTTTGGAATTTTTTCAAAAAAGCTTGAAAAAAAAGTGTGAAAATTATGAGAAAATATGGAGTTTGAGAAAAAAAAATCTCTAGAAATTTTCAATTTTTTTTTCTCTTAAAATCTTTTGGCTTTCCGCTTTCCCAAAACCTTTTGGCTTTCCGAATTTCGGAAAAACTTTTGACTTTTCGGATTCCGGAAACTTTTGACCTTTCACATTCTGATTTTTTTTCTTTTCATTTTCCCGAAACTGTTGGCTTTCCATATTCTGGGAAAACCGTTGGGATTCTCAAATTTTTTGACCGTTCATATTCTAAATGCGTTTGAGGTAAATTAAAAATTTTTTAAAAAAATTAAAAAATAGTGGAAAATTAGACAAAGGTTACTTTAAATTTTGGAAAAATGTGGGGTTGGTGTTTGGCATGTGGTGTGTCCATTTGGACGCCGGTGACCATTTAAATTCCTTTAAAATTATATTTTTTGACCCAAAAAATTAGAAAATCCATTAAAATTATAGATTTTCATTGGATTTGAGAATTGTCGGGTGGAATTGGAAATTTTGTGAAGAACGATGGGATTCTCAGGAGAAATTAGGAATTTTTTAGAAATTATTTTTAGAAATCCTTAAAAAATTTAGTATTTTTAAAATATCAATGGTATTTTGGCAAATCTAATTGCTAAAAATTTTCTGGAAAAATATAGATTTGGAATGCCATAAGATAGGTTTGGTGGAATTCAAAATTATCGTATTTTGAGGCCCTATAAAATTAGAGAAAATTAGAAAAAAGTCATGATAATTCTTTTTCTCGAGAATTTAATATTTTCAAGGGTTATTTAATGTTGATAGATAGATGCTGGTTATTCACATATTATTAATACGATTATACCTCGTATTAGTAGATATTTCTGTTTGGATTTATTCTAAACGATGTTTTCATGATTTTTTGCCATTGTTTAGCTATTCTTTTTGGACATGTTCCATACTTTTGATGGCTAGAATTTGCGTTCAAAGTGTGTTTCACCTTTGACACTTTTCCATAATAATTTATTTTGCACTTATTTAACTGTGGTCTATGCTTAATTTTCTAAGCCTAAGATAAATTCTATCATGGGTTAGTTGATCTGTTTGTTTTGGTGGATTTGATTGGATGTTTTCCAAGTTTTATACGGACTCATCAGGTTCTGCCTGGATCACTTGTATTTAGGGGTTTTTAATTAGTGTTACACACATGTGTTTCACTTGCTTACTTTGGAGTTTTGTTTGAATGACACCACGTTCATATACTCCGGGTTGATGAGTTGGCCACCAATTTTAATGCTTCTTTTGGAATGATTAATGACCATTAGATGGTATGCATTGATTTTAATGAGATCAACTATGGTTTTTATGGATTCAAGGAGCTTCTATGCTTTTATCCATAGTTTTATAAGGATCTTTTGATCTTTTGGAAAATATTATGTGCTTTGAAGGTAGGATTTGCCTTCATTTTTGCACATAATTTTGGAGAATATTGCTTGTACTCTTGTACATATTCCAACTCGGATACCTAGTTGCTTATATATCTAGGTGAGTTATTTTTCTACCCTAACTTTATTGTGTTTTGGGTAGTTATCATTAGAAAGGCGCCAATAATTCAATTTCTTTTCTAATGATGTACTCGGAATGAGTTATTTCTTGATGTAGTCTCAAGTATATAGAGACAGATTTTAGTATGTGAAAGTCTAGGATAAGGCCATCTTATTCCTTTTATA
This sequence comes from Cibotium barometz, assembly GCF_041138505.1. Lineage (NCBI taxonomy): Eukaryota > Viridiplantae > Streptophyta > Polypodiopsida > Cyatheales > Cibotiaceae > Cibotium > Cibotium barometz. The sequence continues at coordinate 16,123,620 of NC_141091.1, forward strand.
CAGGATTTTATTCATATTTTCCTAGACGACATACTAGGGAGTTTCAAATTGGTAAGGTATGTATGGGTGGTATCATGGTGGTATGGGATGCTAGTGATCCCTCACATATATTATCTAATGGGATAATTTGGGCTCAAGATTGTTGCTTTTCTTACATCACTTAGCATGTTGACCTCAACATTCAAAGACAATCTCATTTTCTAAATTCACTAGAAGTTATAGTGTGGGCATTCTTTAGATAAACTTCTTTTATCTATAGCCTACATGTATTGATGAGTGTAATCTCGTTGGCATTTTCACTTGTTGAAATCTTTTTCCTTAGAGTTCAACGAGTTTATCTTGTTGTGTTCGGATTAAGGAAATTTGGATTTTTCCTTTGTTGGCATTTCTTTTTCTAGTTCCATACTTTAGTTGATTTATACAGTCAACCTGACGGTTTACGGATGGACATATGTGACTCATCGAGATGCTGATGACTCTCTATGTTGATATGGGTAACTCGGGACATCGATTATTCCATGTGCAGATGTGGGTACATTGGGACGTTGATGAATCCCTAGTTCCTGCTGTTATAATGCCTTGTTTTCCTACTTTATTCCGAATGATTTACAATGAGGAAATTACTTTGAGTATGAATTCCTCTGATCATCCGCCGCAGTCTACTGGGCAAACATGGCGTATGAATCAAATTGTAGAGGATATGCTTCGTGCATATGTCTCTAAAAAAGCATCGAATTGGGAAAAGTATTTTCCAATGATGGAATTTGCCTATAACAATTTTAAATATACGGCTATTGGTTTTAGTCCGTGCATACTTATGTATGGGTATCAACACAGGGCATGTATGGGTATCAACACAGGGCACCTATTGATGTCGGTCTTAAGGACATCAAGCTGCTTTTTTGATGCATCGAGGGATTTCTTGCGTGATATGTAGGAAATGCTGACCGAAGCTCGGGATTCTATCAGGAGTGCTCAGGATAGGGCACGGTTCTATGCTGATAGAGGACACTCAATCAATAGCCCATGGATTGAGAGTCAGCTTACTGCCACCCGTACAAAAATCAAATCCATCGAGAAGAGGAGGGTGGAGTATAGATACCACTCCAGAGCCTCCTTCTGGACCCAGTCAAAGATAGAGTTATGGGGGACTTCTTTGAGATTCCAGGCCCTCATAGTAGGTAGAGAGATGGTATTTGCAACTTGTGTGGCCAAGATGGAGCTATTGTTTCTAACCCCCCCATGTGAGAGCCATTGCCACACATATTTGTTCATCCCTCCTCACGGGTGTCCCATTATCCCCACCACAAGTGGGGATGCACGAGAGAGGGTCTCATGACACACGAGCAACATGATTCCCCCCACTCTCCGAAACTTCTTATTGACTCCCTTCACATTAGGGGAACTGGCAGAGACATTGATAGCTCTCCCTAAGGGCAAATGCCCGAGGGCAGGCGGGCTTCTAGTATCATTCTTTCTAAGGTGGCCTTCGAGCAGCCTTCAATGAGATTATGACAATAGGTGCCATGTTAAAGAGGCTTTCAAAGGACTTGATTCACTCGATTCCTAAGGAGGGTGGTGCAGAGACTGGAGATCCGGTAGTGTGGAGACCCATCACCCTCCTTGGGACCACCTACAAGATTTTGGCCAAGGCCATCAGCCGGAGACTTCAGCCTTTCCTTCTTGACTTGATGTATGACACTCAAATAGGTTTTGTTCAGGATTGGAGCATTCTGGACATCTTCATTGTGTGGGAGGCAACAACTTCGGCCAAGATGTGGCATCAGGACCTCATTGTGCTCCTCCTAAACTTTGAGAAAGCTTATGATAGAGTTGCCTGGAGATTTTTGGAGGGTACGATGTACCGGATGGGGTTATTAATGGAGTGGCTCGGTGGTGTTTCAAGCCTCTACTCAACCTCTTATAGTCAGGGAGCACGAGATGACAGATTCCCTATTTCTCGCTCGGTCCGGCAAGATGTCCACTGGCACCTTACCTCTTCCTATTTGTCATTGAGGCTATGACCAATTTTCTCTCAGCTTAGGAGATGGGGCTTTAGGGATTTTGTCTCCCCATCCGTACTCACTGGACTCAGTGTTTGCAGATGACTCAATAGGATACCTTTTCGGAGATGTGGGGAATCTCTAGAGATTCGCAAAAGCAATTGATATCTTTTGTCGTGCATCAGGAGGAGTGTAGATCAACTGGCACAAGTCATGTAGCTTTTGAATAAGCTCTACACCCGCCCTGATTTGGCATCTCGAGTTGAGGCTTTCCAGTGGATCCCGAGGGGCACTCCAACCCGCTATCTGGGATGCTAGGTGGCCATCGATATATCCTTGGAGGAGCAACTTGCCTCCCTTCCTCTGAGCATTTGGAAGAAGCTTTTGTATTGAAGCCTTGTGAGACTCTCCTTGGTTGGCCGAGTGGTGGCGGCAAACCAAGTCCTTCTTACCACCATGTTCTTGTTGGGCCTTCTCTCGAGCATGCATTGGCCAGGTACAATGGTTGATCCGGAACTTCTTGTGGGCTGATAGTGATGGGAGGTGGCCTAGGCACCATTGACCCCGCCATTCAAAGCAGTGTCCTACTGGGCAAGTTGATTATTAGAGGACATATTCCAGGCGCGGCAAGCCTTATGGGGGGAGAGAGAGAGCGCTTGAGTTTTTTGCAAGCAAAACACACACACACACACACACACAAGAGAGTGCAAGACACAAGAGAGAAATGGATGGGTGAATTTTCTTCTATATGCTTCTCTTCTCTACAACCATATAACTAAAAGATAAGAGTACATACATAAAGGGAAAGTACTCTCCTACAACATACAAAGTTGTCGATCTATAGTGTGAACCCGACTATATGAGCTGGCTCTATAACTATGCCATAACTCTAGTACTCCAAAGTGGCTGTCCATACAGCCTGTCATCCACTGGTGGCATATCGACCATAATCTCACCAACCATGCCAGTGGCATAAGTGCGGAAGCTGTTACCCAAGAGGGTCATCAATGTCCGCCGTAGTACTAGTTGAGCTCAATATCTCACTCTCGTACAATATACAAAGTGGCCGGTTTATAGTGTGAACCCAACTATATCAGCTGGCTCTATAACTATGCCATAACTCTAGTACTCCAAAGTTGTTGTCACACAGCCTGTCATCCACTCACAGCATATCAACCATAAGCTCACCAACCATGCCAATGGCATAAGTGTAAAAGTTGTTACCTACGTGGGTCATCAATATCCGCTCTATAGCACTAGTTGAGCTCAATATCTCAACAAGCCTTGGAAGGACTTCCTCTGCCTAGTTTTTAGCCTGTACTCCGAGCTTGGGGGGCCCTAGCCGTAGAGCACTAGATGGATCTTCATATAGAGATGTGGTCCCATGGATTTAGCACCCAGCTTTTGAGGACATATTTGTAGCTAGCCTACTCCAATATTGGGATCACCTTAGGCGGGCCCTTTAGTAATTAGAGATCCAGTAGCCTCAACTTATAATGGCACTTATAGCATCGTTTTTATGTTGCTAAGCGACGTTTATAAAACGATGTTTAATTAGCACCACTGAGCGATGCTAATAACGGTGTTAATAGTGACACTTATCCAGTGCCACTCAGCAGCGCTTTTATAGTGACGTAACATAAAATGCTGCTAATAGGGCCTTCTCTTGTAGTAGTGAATATTTTATTTCTTATACTCCTTTGCATAAAAAAGGCATTATTTCTTTAAGAAATTTTTGTGTTTACAGTCGTATTTACCATGGGAAAAATAATAATTTTGATTATTTAAAAATAATTCTTGAATTTCTTGTTTAAACCTATTAATTAAGCAAACAATTTTAACTTTTACACTATTCATGTTTTCCCTTACATACTGTACACAAAATCTTTTCTTGTGTTGGTTGATTTTTTTTAGTGAAGCTTTTGTTTAGCATTTTCTAAGAGCTTGAAATCTCTAGCACAAAATTTAGCATAAGAACAGTTGTGAATAATTCGTGCATTCCTTTTGTATATCTCACAATTAAGAATTTGATTACTTTATATTTATCATGATGATTGAATCTCTCAAATATCTCATTATTTTCTCAATTCAAGTGTTTCTTATTCCAAAATTAATATTTTTGCTACTTGTAATCAACCCAAAAAGTGCCTTGGTCAAAAAATATAACTCAATTTAAGACCATATAATTTGTTATTATTTTGTGAAAAATATTTTTTTGTTTTTTGTTTTTTATTTTTTTCCCTTTTTGTAAAAGAAAAATATGTTGTACAAGATTTTCTTAAATAATTTTGTTTTCTTATTAAAAAAATAATTGAATAGAATTTGTTATACAAGATGTTATTTAACTCAAATAATGTAACTTAGCAAATATGCTGTTAGCATACTAATGTGAAGCACGTTGATGGCTTCAGGAAACACTCTCTCTAGCTTTGACTCAAGCACACCACCGTGAGAGGAGTCTATCACTAGCACCAAACCGCAGCAAAAACAACACCATCATGCACCAGAGCACCCAGCCTCTATCTCCTAGTCCTCAGCTTCCCCAAAGGGATACTTCTTCACAACCTCCCAGCCACCCTAATGACTTCATCTTCTGAATCAGTTGTCCTCTATGGTCATCATTGACCTCCAATGTCTTTGATCTATCACACCTAACACCCTCTCGTGACCACAACTAACTGTGAGCTGACCATATACACCCCCAGCGTACATAAAAATGCTCAACTCCTACCTCAAAAGCCTTCTCTTTGTATTATCTTGTTTGTAATCTACTTTTACGAATCCCAAGGTGTCCTCCCCATCTAATAGCCTCACAAACAGATCTTAAAACCTTTCAAATGTAAGCAACTGCCCTCAACTGACCTCTGTAATATACTGTCTTGGTTGTCCCACACAAGTCAAAACACTGAGTGTCGCATGTCTTTCGAATTCGAATGGCTCTCCAAGTCTAGATTTGATTCTCCAATGTCCTCTATGACTCTCCGATATCCGCGAACTTAATATCCACACTCCCAAGGCCTTCATGATGGTCCTACTGACCCTATTTTCACCTTCCTCCTACATCCTCTGCTTCCAAATTCTACTTACAGAACTATTCTCCCTCCAAAGTCAACAACAATTATGACACTTCCCAAAGTGTCCTTTGATAGCTATAACCCCTCAGAGACTTCTCAACTAGGCAAGATATCACCTCCCAAGTTCTCTACTCACTCCTACCAGCTCATAGCTCCCTCCAAATGGATAGAATCTACCCAACTAACCAAGTTGACCTAGCTGACACAGATTCTAGCTCCTTTGAGTCAGCTGACCCAACAGGGACCTCAAAGCACTTAAAAAACACCAGCTCCAAGTCTCACAAGCAATCAGATGGCCTGCCGTGTCAAGCTGCTACCTCATAAACACTATAAATAACAAGCTTTCTGTCTGTTGTCCTCAGACAGGTCCATAACTGTCAGTTGATGTACAAAATCACTTCCCCTCAACTAATACTAGTTAGAACAACATCTGTATACCACTTGCTGATCAATTTGATGCCTGGATGACTCAGAATTAGCCCTAACTCAGGCTAACTATCCCAAGTCCAACTCAACCATAATTAGCTCTCACCTACAGCCTTGTCACCAAAAGAACTCCATCCATACAACATAGAATTAAACCAAAACACTGAAGAAAACCTTGATATCACATAATTTTATCCTTTGGATATTCAAATTAATTTGTGTAACACGTAATAAGCCTCAATCTTGAGAGCAGGATACAACTAACAATCAATATGATGACCATGCGTCTGACCATGTCTCCAGTGCTATCTAGTCATGTGAATTGGCCCTCGAATTCATGACATCATTCATGCAAGAAAAACTACCCAATCTAAATGCAACTTATTAGATGACCTAAAGTGATGGTGGTTGTCCATGTGAATACACATCAAACAATCAACATCATAGGGTTGATATCCATGATGTGTTTCACCCTGCAATGTGTGCTCCATCTTATAAGAAAACATAATAGCAAAATCGGGATCTTCGTAATACAAATCATTGAATTGCAGTTATAAATTTTCATTATAGACAAATGGTGGTTCCCCCTTCCGTGTGCTCATAGTAACGAGCTTTGATGGAGCGATCTAGACAAACTTTGGACAAAGGATGTCTTGCTTACAAGATTTCTTGAACACAATGGACTTGATGATCCAACAAAGGCTACCAAACTAGTCCATATATAGTGTCCATGGTCGACATGGTCATAGGTTGGCCACATCGACAACCCACAACTTGGTCCAAATGACTAAACAACCATATCATGTAACGGGGACTATGCTAGACTACAACAAAGTTGCATAGGGACCTAATGCAACTCTCGGTTTGTTGTCTAGTGCTCACTACTGCCACATAGCTTGCACAAGCACACATCCTAGAGAGAGACTTGGTAGAGAGTGCCAAGTCTACATAAACTATCACCTAATCATCTAGCCACATTTGGCCACCATCCAATGTCTAAACTTGGAAAAGTGGACTGCCCGGATGCTCACTACAATGGCTACTCCTCATATAGGGGGCCTTACAAAATAGAGCACATCTGTCACCCACAGTAGGAAGACAAGGGTGGACCATTGAACCAAATGCTTTTTCAACATATCCATGTTTAGTCATCATATGCATGCCAAGTACCCATTTCCTAGTTGCCATGTTGCTTGCTTAACTAAAGAAAGTTTAGCTATGAATGGGATAAATGGCAGCATACCCAACATGTGATATGCTAGGATGAAAGTAAACACTAAGGGCTGCTACCTAGACATGTCATCTCTTCATGTGTTTGTTTATTAGAAAGAACATAAAACAACTTAAATAAAGTTAGGTAATTCTAGTGTACGTTACAAAATTTGGTTTGGAAGAATCCTTGAACATGCTCTTTAAGGTTTTAAAGCTATGACGCAAGAAATGCAATATTTTCAGATAGAAGAAACATAGAAGATCACATGCTTAACATACTTCAAATTATTTGAGTTTACGTGATCTTGTGAACTTGAAAATGTTGTTTCTTGAAAGGTGTATCTTCCACCCATAAAAGAATCAAAAGAATGGTATAAGTTACATTCAATCTAGTGCAAAAGACAGAAAGACAGAAAGCTTGTTATTTTATAGTGCAACAGTCTGACACGACATGCCAGCTGATTGCTTCTGAAGCTTGGAGCTGGCGTTGTTTAAGTGCTTTGAGCCTCAATCTTGAGCAGACAAAGGAAACAAATAGCTGATCAAAAGAAACTCTCTCAGATGACCACAAGGAAATCCAAACATGTATGCTCAAATATTCACAAGATCATTATCAATCATTCAATTGCAAAAACTCTCTACAAGCGTCACTAGCTAGTACAACGGGGATAGCTTAAGCAATCCTCAAGACTGGTCCAAGTTCTAGTAGCAGTAGTGCTCCCTGGGAGGTTCTGGACACAATCCACCACAAAGAACCCTCTCCCTCTCCCACTCCTGCAACTTCCAGCTCTGGACACACCTTAGTCTTCTCTCACAAACCCACGTCGCTTACAGAGAAGAATCCCTCAGATAACTAACTTTAAAACAAACTCACAAGACTAGAGCAAGCTCTCTCAGCACAACACCAAGGCTCTCGCATATAGCTCTCGCATACCAAAGCTTTCTCCAAAAAACACTCCCTCCACCTTTTTCTTCGTGCGCAACAATACCCCTATCTGTAAGATTCCTCCCCCAACCCCTTTTTGATGTCTAGTATCTTCCCCTGTAATCAACCCTCTTCAGAAATATAAAGACCTTGTTTCTATCTGTTTTAGCCTAGAGAGAGAAAAATATTCTAGAGAGAGAATATTCAGATTTTGAATATTTTTGGATAGAAAAATATCTCTTATAATTCAGATGAGTTCCCCTGAAATAGAAATTCAAAAAGAATTTTCCAATGTGCAATTGGAATTAATTGGAAATAGGTATAAAGAACCTTAGTCTAAGGGTCTAGATTTTCAGAAATCTTTAGACTATGGTCCAATTAAGGTTCCTATGGGCCAATAGCATCAATCCATGTGTAGGGAAGAGATAAATCCAAATTTGTAAAAAAGAAGATACCCAAAAATGAGTAAATGCTCACATAAGGTGAAGAGTTGAAAATGTACAAGGTTTATTAGTAAAAAACTATGAGCAATATTAAAAATATGAGATATTTTGGGTATCCAAAAATGAGTAAATGCTCACATAAGATGAAGAGTTGAAAATGTACAAGGTTTATTGGTAAAAAACTATGAGCAATATTAAAATGATGCCATTATGACACATATGTAAGGAAGGGGAATTCTTTAAAGGAGGTGCATATTTCACATAAGATGAAGAGTTGAAAATGTACAAGGTTTATTAGTAAAAAACTATGAGCAATATTAAAATGATTCCATTATGACACATACGTAAGGAAGGGGAATTCTTTAAAGGAGGTGCATATTTCACATGCTTGAATGAGTTTTAAACTCATAAAAATTGAGATATTTCATCTCTCCTCTCTCCTCATTCAAGTCTAGTTCCAAAAAGTTAGCTTAACTGACCTAAAAATGGTCAAATATTGACCAAACTGATTTAGAAAATTCTAGAATCAGTTTGTTTGGTTAGGAGCTCAATTTTTCCTATAAATAGAAGCCTCCCCCTTGTTGAAAAATAGTTAGTGTTTATGCATCGTTACTCTACTCCACCTAAGCCAAGAACTGTGAATTCATTTAATAATTCACTAGTTTTTGGAGCTTCCCTCTTTCTTCAATCCCCATTAGTGGCTCCATCAACATACTTAACCAATTGATTGGTTGGGGGCCTCTACCGTGAACAAAGAATCAAGCAAGTTGTAAGGTAATTAGTGAATATTGATCTTTCTATAATTTCTCAATGTTTCTCTCTTCTCAACCCCTCTCAAGCTTGAGAAGTTTAATTGGTATGGTTTTTTTTAAATACTATTGAAGTTTGAATAGTAGTGAAGAGTTACATAAGTTAATAAATGCTATTGAAGTTAATTTTCATTTATGTTTAAATTCTAATGATTTTTATGTAAATTCTCTCTCTCACTCAAGAAATGGTCATACTCATGACCCGTTCTCAATCCAAATCAAGCTTTTCATAAAGCTTTTCCTTAACCCAAGATTAAGCTATGCTTGAGGCCAATTTAATGGCTTTTTTCTATGCTTTTAGTTTATGCATATTGATGATTCAATCCACTATAGATTAATGATCCAATTAGAGATCATTTTAATTATTTCCTTAATGATAAGCTTTATCCCTTAGAAAAAATTGAGATTTATCAGTCATAGCAGCGGAGCTATGGCAAAATTTTTATAAAAATTATGCATAAAATAATTTCATTCAAAGCATAAAAAGAGGACTTCCTACCATATTCTAGGAATTATCATCCTAGATTAATTGAAAGAATTTCATTATAATCATGGAGAAATTGAATTTTAATATCATGCATAAAGGATAATTTTTTTATATCAAAAGTGTTACTTTTATCATTTTTAATTTTCATGCATAAAAGTATGCATAAAGGAAAAATTTTTATATCAAAAGTGTTACTTTTATCATATTGGATTTCATGCATAGAGGTATGCATAAAAGTTGAATATTTTATTATAAAAGTGTTACTTTTAGCATAATTGAATTTCATGCATAGAGGTATGCATAAAAGATATGGGAAGTGATAAGATATGATAAGATGCATGTGGATGTGGATGTGGATGTATGAATGTGGATGTATGGATGTGAATGTGGATGTGGATGTGGATGTATGAATGTGGATGTATGGATGTGGATGTGGATGTATGAATGTGGATGTATGGATGTGAATGTGGATGTGGATGTGATGTATGAATGTGGATGTATGGATGTATGAATGTGGATGTATGGATGTGAATGAGGATGTAGATGTGGATGCATGGATGTAAATGTGGATGTGGATGTATGGATGTATGCATGTAGATGTGGATGCATGAATGTGGATGTATGGATGTGAATGAGGATATAGATGTGGATGTATATATGTGAATGGGAATGTGGATGTGGATGTATGTATGCATGTGGATGTGGATATATGGATGTGTATGTATGAATGTGGATATGGGATGTGGATGTATAAATGAGGATGTGAAAATGGAGATAAGCATGTAGATGTGGATGCATGAATGTGGATGTATGGATGTGAATGAGGATATAGATGTGGATGTATGGATGTGAATGTGCATGTAGATATGGATGTATATATGTGAATGGGAATGTGGATGTGGATGTATGTATGCATGTGGATGTGGATATGGATGTGTATGTATGAATGTGGATATGGGATGTGGATGTATAAATGAGGATGTGAAAATGGAGATAAGCATGTAGATGTGGATGTATGGATGTGAATGTGGATGTGGATGTGGATGTATGAATGTGGATGTATGGATGTGAATGAGGATGTGGATGTGGATGCATGGATGTAAATGTGGATGTGTATGTATGGATGTAGGCATGTAGATGTGGATGCATGAATGTGGATGTATGGATGTGAATGAGGATATAGATGTGGATGCATGAATGTGGATGTATGGATGTGAATGAGGATATAGATGTGGATGTATGGATGTGAATGTGCATGTAGATATGAATGTATATATGTGAATGGGAATGTGGATGTGGATGTATGTATGCATGTGGATGTGGATATGGATGTGTATGTATGAATGTGGATATGGGATGTGGATGTATAAATGAGGATGTGAAAATGGAGATAAGCATGTAGATGTGGATGTATGGATGTGAATGTGGATGTGGATGTGGATGTATGGATGTGGATATGGATGTGAATATATGATATGTGATGTGAAGGAATCTGAAGTGAAGAGATGGAAAATGATATGATTGGATGAGTACACATATAAATGAAATGTGGAATAAGTAATGTGGATTGCATGAGGGATAATGTGGAAAAATGAGAGTTAATATAGAAATTGTATTTGTAAACTGTTTGTAAATGCTGTTTGTAAATGGCTGTTTTATGTCAAGAATGCTGGGAAAGCATTTTGACCGTCTCGTGATTAAGGTCGTGGAGACCTAACTGATAAAGTTGCAACTGCTGACGGAGAGTCAATGGAGGACGTCTCGCGTAGCAAGGTCGGCCGAGGTCTTGACCAGCCTCGGTTCGATTAAAATGGTGAGCTTCCGGTACGGTGGATGAGGGACCAAGGAAGCGGCCTATGAGTGAAGCGCTAGGTCACCTGCGAAGGATCCTAGAGGGTGCTGACCATACGGTGCTCGGGCTCTGGGTCGCCCAGGATACCCACGCGTGCGTCGAGGAAGATATTGGAATAAGGAGTAAGAGTTGTTTTCTGGAACCGGGCATGGATCTGGTTGACTGACCTTGCTGGTCCTCAACGGATGAGTCCATGGCTCTTTTATATGGATCTGTTGGTTGATCTTGCTGATCTTCAACGAGAGTCCATCTTGATAAGTGATTATATTGTTGAGTATTATGGGCTAGGAACTATTGAAACGGCCCCTGTGTGGACAGGTGGTGAGCGTTCTAGTTGCCAATGATGCCATAGATACTCTGATGAAGGAATGATGGGAAATTATGAATCAACTGGATAATTTGGGAGATTGTGATCAGTGGTACTATGGTTTCATTAAAGGATTGTTTTAAAGTTAGCTGATGCTAAGAAAAAGGCAATTTTCATATTGGGTGTGTAAGTGGTGTGGCTAGTTTTATGTTTGCATGAAATTCCGGCTAGGGGGCCTTGGAACTCTTTTCCTTGGTACCCGGGACAAAACCTAACCAAATTCCAAATTGGATCCCATCACTACAGTGGTTGGGCGGTTGGCTAACCCATGGGATCGGATGGGGTTAGGCTGGACTGATGGATCCGTAAATCGAGACTCAATTTCTGTTATTACGATAGATAAAGTAAATCCCGGATAGTAATTGTTCTATGGATAGGAATCAACGGCTGTGCCTCCTTGGTGGGGAAAAAAGCGTTGATCCCAATGATCCAAGTGCAAGTTTCTTCCTTGAGCTGACCAAGTATCTTTATAGATACAGTCGGATCTGTTTGATCAGTAAGAGTTTTGACTACGTTAGAGTAAAAATTATCCTGGTGGAATCACCCGTGCTTTCTGGATAAGGGAAGTTTTTCCGGGTCTGGTTTTGGAAAAACCGACGGATTAGTCTTTTGTCCGGATATCCGTGGACGAGGCCCCGAGTGTGGGACCCTGTCTCGCGCAAGAAGTGCTACTTCCGCTGCTAGTACCCCGAATCCGTTGCGCGGTGGGAACAGGGATCTCACAGTTGGTATCAGAGCATTTGGTTAATAAAGATCAACTGAGAAGACAAATATGTCAAAAATTTATCAAGAAGCACAAAAAGGTTGTAATTGTGTGATATAATTCATACAATTTGATATTCAAACTGAAATTCGTAATTTGGTAATTGGGTCTTCAGATGGAAGTACCGCTATTATATAGAATCCCTGACTTGCTTGAGGCCTAGACATGATGGTATTTACCTTATAATTCCAAGAGCCACGACTACCCGTATATACCGAGAGTATACTGCAGCTCTTTACTGACAGTATATACGAGTAAATCTAAGACTTGAAATTATAAGCGTTAATGCTATCCAGATGATGAATTCGAATGTGGTTGATATGATTTTTAATTCTGTTTGAGAATTGATGAATTGAATTGGATTCTGATTGAAAATTCTGATTGAAAAATGATGATTTCTGAAATTAGTTGAAATATAAAAATCTGAACAAAACCACAATGAGGATGAATGGGACGAGTCCCAGTGATGATATTCATAACTGGAATGATGATAATGAATTCAGCAAATCACTATGAGATTAGTGGGTTGTGCTGTCAAATTGTTACTGTTAACACTTGATCAGTAGATCAAGTTAAGGGATGACAAATTGAGAACTTGCTTGACTGAAATTCCCATGGAGGAATGTTCAGAAGGAAAATTTTCGGTCTAATGGACCATTATCATGTTAAAGATATGAATGATATGATCTGAATATTAATGATGAGTTCTATATAAGGGATATTTATCCCAGTGTTCTGCTGGGTTGACCAGAATATAAGGAACCCCAAAATAAAATTGGATGTTAAGAAAAAGAGTTGTCCTCTACCTTGCGAGATGAGGACATCTCGCACTTTTTAAGTGGGGTAGAATGTAAGATTCCTCCCCAGCCTTCGAGGTATACAGGAGTAAGAATCTCCCTTTCTGATCTTATAATTATTCCCTCTCTAAAATAAAAGAAAGTTCTGTTTAACAAAGGAAGACCCTTTTCCTAGAATATAACTTCTCAAGAGTCCCACCTGTTTTAAGGATTCAGAACAATGAGTTCAGAAGTGAGAATCGATGTTTTGGATATCAAGGTTTTGGTCTTCATTCGAGTACGGCCCAAAAGAAGTTCTTTATCTCTTGGGGAGTATATGAAGTTATCCCCCAGATATTGTGAGCCTTATATCTGAATTCAATGAAAGTAGGTGACTTAGCCTACAAGCTTCTTTTATCTCTTCATCTCAAAATTCTTAATGCCTTCTATAGAAAAATGTGTCAAACCCAAATCATGGAAAGACGGTAAAACTTCAGTGGCAAGTTACCGTTGGCTTCTAAGTTACGCTAGCTCCTTCCTTTATATAAGTCGTAACTTTTACTTGTCGCTCACAGTAATCTTACTTCCATCGATCTCCTTTCTTTCTTAATCTCCTTCATGGCTTGGCAACAAGAACTAGTTTTATCCCTAATGATTTCTCACCTTCAAGACGCAAGGGAGTCTGTGAAGAAAGATTTTATAGAGCAGTATGAGCGCTCACTTTTCCCTCACTTGGGAACTTCTGTAGCGCAGACAAAATGGCGGACCTATCAAGACATAACTAGGGTAACACCCTGGGGTCAGCAGCACTTTCGTAACAATGTCCGCTTGGCCATGGTTATTGAAGCTTTGGGTTTGGGTCCCCGATACTACTGCGTCATGAGATCAAGGCATCCTGGGTTTTCTGAGCGGGTCTTCTTACTGGCGTGTTTTCTTCCTCATGAGAAGATATGCCTTTACCCCATTTTTGGCTTGCCTCTCAGAGGTCCTTTTGTTAGAACACCTCATACCACTGAGATAGGCGCAGCAATAACCCACAGAATCATTCCCATAGATGAGTTACCTTATACTTGTGCAGCTTGTGAGGACTGCTTTTGTGATCATATGATGGACGGGCTTATGGAAGTGTAAAGAGTTCTTCTATCTTTACTGTATAAGTTCCGAGAATGAATAAAGTTTAAATCTTGTTCTTATTTTGAATCTTGCTCTCTTTAAGACGTTTCTTGGTGGTTAATCTTGATTAAAATTTTTCTCTAAGTCTCATATTCGTGAATCTTGCGAAATTATCACAAGTTGCGAGATGAGGACATCTCGCGTTTTTTAAGTGGGGTAGAATGTAAGATTCCTCCCCCAACCCCTTTTTGATGTCTAGTATCTTCCCCTGTAATCAACCCTCTTCAGAAATATAAAGACCTTGTTTCTATCTGTTTTAGCCTAGAGAGAGAAAAATATTCTAGAGAGAGAATATTCAGATTTTGAATATTTTTGGATAGAAAAATATCTCTTATAATTCAGATGAGTTCCCCTGAAATAGAAATTCAAAAAGAATTTTCCAATGTGCAATTGGAATTAATTGGAAATAGGTATAAAGAACCTTAGTCTAAGGGTCTAGATTTTCAGAAATCTTTAGACTATGGTCCAATTAAGGTTCCTATGGGCCAATAGCATCAATCCATGTGTAGGGAAGAGATAAATCCAAATTTGTAAAAAAGAAGATACCCAAAAATGAGTAAATGCTCACATAAGGTGAAGAGTTGAAAATGTACAAGGTTTATTAGTAAAAAACTATGAGCAATATTAAAAATATGAGATATTTTGGGTATCCAAAAATGAGTAAATGCTCACATAAGATGAAGAGTTGAAAATGTACAAGGTTTATTGGTAAAAAACTATGAGCAATATTAAAATGATGCCATTATGACACATATGTAAGGAAGGGGAATTCTTTAAAGGAGGTGCATATTTCACATAAGATGAAGAGTTGAAAATGTACAAGGTTTATTAGTAAAAAACTATGAGCAATATTAAAATGATTCCATTATGACACATACGTAAGGAAGGGGAATTCTTTAAAGGAGGTGCATATTTCACATGCTTGAATGAGTTTTAAACTCATAAAAATTGAGATATTTCATCTCTCCTCTCTCCTCATTCAAGTCTAGTTCCAAAAAGTTAGCTTAACTGACCTAAAAATGGTCAAATATTGACCAAACTGATTTAGAAAATTCTAGAATCAGTTTGTTTGGTTAGGAGCTCAATTTTTCCTATAAATAGAAGCCTCCCCCTTGTTGAAAAATAGTTAGTGTTTATGCATCGTTACTCTACTCCACCTAAGCCAAGAACTGTGAATTCATTTAATAATTCACTAGTTTTTGGAGCTTCCCTCTTTCTTCAATCCCCATTAGTGGCTCCATCAACATACTTAACCAATTGATTGGTTGGGGGCCTCTACCGTGAACAAAGAATCAAGCAAGTTGTAAGGTAATTAGTGAATATTGATCTTTCTATAATTTCTCAATGTTTCTCTCTTCTCAACCCCTCTCAAGCTTGAGAAGTTTAATTGGTATGGTTTTTTTTAAATACTATTGAAGTTTGAATAGTAGTGAAGAGTTACATAAGTTAATAAATGCTATTGAAGTTAATTTTCATTTATGTTTAAATTCTAATGATTTTTATGTAAATTCTCTCTCTCACTCAAGAAATGGTCATACTCATGACCCGTTCTCAATCCAAATCAAGCTTTTCATAAAGCTTTTCCTTAACCCAAGATTAAGCTATGCTTGAGGCCAATTTAATGGCTTTTTTCTATGCTTTTAGTTTATGCATATTGATGATTCAATCCACTATAGATTAATGATCCAATTAGAGATCATTTTAATTATTTCCTTAATGATAAGCTTTATCCCTTAGAAAAAATTGAGATTTATCAGTCATAGCAGCGGAGCTATGGCAAAATTTTTATAAAAATTATGCATAAAATAATTTCATTCAAAGCATAAAAAGAGGACTTCCTACCATATTCTAGGAATTATCATCCTAGATTAATTGAAAGAATTTCATTATAATCATGGAGAAATTGAATTTTAATATCATGCATAAAGGATAATTTTTTTATATCAAAAGTGTTACTTTTATCATTTTTAATTTTCATGCATAAAAGTATGCATAAAGGAAAAATTTTTATATCAAAAGTGTTACTTTTATCATATTGGATTTCATGCATAGAGGTATGCATAAAAGTTGAATATTTTATTATAAAAGTGTTACTTTTAGCATAATTGAATTTCATGCATAGAGGTATGCATAAAAGATATGGGAAGTGATAAGATATGATAAGATGCATGTGGATGTGGATGTGGATGTATGAATGTGGATGTATGGATGTGAATGTGGATGTGGATGTGGATGTATGAATGTGGATGTATGGATGTGGATGTGGATGTATGAATGTGGATGTATGGATGTGAATGTGGATGTGGATGTGATGTATGAATGTGGATGTATGGATGTATGAATGTGGATGTATGGATGTGAATGAGGATGTAGATGTGGATGCATGGATGTAAATGTGGATGTGGATGTATGGATGTATGCATGTAGATGTGGATGCATGAATGTGGATGTATGGATGTGAATGAGGATATAGATGTGGATGTATGGATGTGAATGTGCATGTAGATATGGATGTATATATGTGAATGGGAATGTGGATGTGGATGTATGTATGCATGTGGATGTGGATATATGGATGTGTATGTATGAATGTGGATATGGGATGTGGATGTATAAATGAGGATGTGAAAATGGAGATAAGCATGTAGATGTGGATGCATGAATGTGGATGTATGGATGTGAATGAGGATATAGATGTGGATGTATGGATGTGAATGTGCATGTAGATATGGATGTATATATGTGAATGGGAATGTGGATGTGGATGTATGTATGCATGTGGATGTGGATATGGATGTGTATGTATGAATGTGGATATGGGATGTGGATGTATAAATGAGGATGTGAAAATGGAGATAAGCATGTAGATGTGGATGTATGGATGTGAATGTGGATGTGGATGTGGATGTATGAATGTGGATGTATGGATGTGAATGAGGATGTGGATGTGGATGCATGGATGTAAATGTGGATGTGTATGTATGGATGTAGGCATGTAGATGTGGATGCATGAATGTGGATGTATGGATGTGAATGAGGATATAGATGTGGATGCATGAATGTGGATGTATGGATGTGAATGAGGATATAGATGTGGATGTATGGATGTGAATGTGCATGTAGATATGAATGTATATATGTGAATGGGAATGTGGATGTGGATGTATGTATGCATGTGGATGTGGATATGGATGTGTATGTATGAATGTGGATATGGGATGTGGATGTATAAATGAGGATGTGAAAATGGAGATAAGCATGTAGATGTGGATGTATGGATGTGAATGTGGATGTGGATGTGGATGTATGGATGTGGATATGGATGTGAATATATGATATGTGATGTGAAGGAATCTGAAGTGAAGAGATGGAAAATGATATGATTGGATGAGTACACATATAAATGAAATGTGGAATAAGTAATGTGGATTGCATGAGGGATAATGTGGAAAAATGAGAGTTAATATAGAAATTGTATTTGTAAACTGTTTGTAAATGCTGTTTGTAAATGGCTGTTTTATGTCAAGAATGCTGGGAAAGCATTTTGACCATCTCGTGATTAAGGTCGTGGAGACCTAACTGATAAAGTTGCAACTGCTGACGGAGAGTCAATGGAGGACGTCTCGCGTAGCAAGGTCGGCCGAGGTCTTGACCAGCCTCGGTTCGATTAAAATGGTGAGCTTCCGGTACGGTGGATGAGGGACCAAGGAAGCGGCCTATGAGTGAAGCGCTAGGTCACCTGCGAAGGATCCTAGAGGGTGCTGACCATACGGTGCTCGGGCTCTGGGTCGCCCAGGATACCCACGCGTGCGTCGAGGAAGATATTGGAACAAGGAGTAAGAGTTGTTTTCTGGAACCGGGCATGGATCTGGTTGACTGACCTTGCTGGTCCTCAACGGATGAGTCCATGGCTCTTTTATATGGATCTGTTGGTTGATCTTGCTGATCTTCAACGAGAGTCCATCTTGATAAGTGATTATATTGTTGAGTATTATGGGCTAGGAACTATTGAAACGGCCCCTGTGTGGACAGGTGGTGAGCGTTCTAGTTGCCAATGATGCCATAGATACTCTGATGAAGGAATGATGGGAAATTATGAATCAACTGGATAATTTGGGAGATTGTGATCAGTGGTACTATGGTTTCATTAAAGGATTGTTTTAAAGTTAGCTGATGCTAAGAAAAAGGCAATTTTCATATTGGGTGTGTAAGTGGTGTGGCTAGTTTTATGTTTGCATGAAATTCCGGCTAGGGGGCCTTGGAACTCTTTTCCTTGGTACCCGGGACAAAACCTAACCAAATTCCAAATTGGATCCCATCACTACAGTGGTTGGGCGGTTGGCTAACCCATGGGATCGGATGGGGTTAGGCTGGACTGATGGATCCGTAAATCGAGACTCAATTTCTGTTATTACGATAGATAAAGTAAATCCCGGATAGTAATTGTTCTATGGATAGGAATCAACGGCTGTGCCTCCTTGGTGGGGAAAAAAGCGTTGATCCCAATGATCCAAGTGCAAGTTTCTTCCTTGAGCTGACCAAGTATCTTTATAGATACAGTCGGATCTGTTTGATCAGTAAGAGTTTTGACTACGTTAGAGTAAAAATTATCCTGGTGGAATCGCCCGTGCTTTCTGGATAAGGGAAGTTTTTCCGGGTCTGGTTTTGGAAAAACCGACGGATTAGTCTTTTGTCCGGATATCCGTGGACGAGGCCCCGAGTGTGGGACCCTGTCTCGCGCAAGAAGTGCTACTTCCGCTGCTAGTACCCCGAATCCGTTGCGCGGTGGGAACAGGGATCTCACACTATCTCCATGCATGCTTTCACCTCCTCTATCTAATTATGTCGGCTAGCCACCATGCAACAACCCTGATAGTAGCTGAGTACATCAAGTTATGAATACGGAGCCACCCATGTAAGATCCTAAGCTTCCTAAGGTTTTTGATTATACCAAATACATTATTTTATTCTTCTTGGGGTTGGGATGAGCATTCTCATAGGGCATATCTCCTTGGCCATGAAAAATTCCATCATCTTGCAGATCAGTGGGCAGGGCTAGCACAGGTGCTTGGTGACTCTCCTCCAATTTCTTAGTGAGCCGCGCGCATTTTAGCATTGCGAGCAGCCATCAACTATTTAGACTATTCACTTGGACACCCTTTTATTTAATTTGTTTAAACTCTCTTAGTGTAGTCAATTTAGTCAGTTCATTATAATATTTTAGTGAAATTTGAGGACAATAATTGAGGGAAACATAATGGTCAAGCCTAAAGTGGATTGTACAATTTGGTTTGCAAGCTTTTTGGGGAATATATAAAAATACACTTATTTGAAGAAAAAGCTGGGAATTAGAGAAGAGAAGGTAAGCATAAGCCCAATCTCTTCTCCACTCTCCCCTCCACTCTCATCTCTTGATACTAAAGGGAGTGAATCACTTTTCCTTATGTACTCTTCAGCCCCCTTTTCAAACCTTGCATGTGGGAACTCTCTACCTTCTTTACTTTGATCTAATTCACCCCCCGCTTTTGCACAAACCATCTTGCCAACAAAATTTTACTAAAATTTTCACAATTTTACCCATATCTCCTTTTTCTTCCAAAAAAATTAAGCTTTATAAATTTCCTCTCATCCTTTGTTTCGATCTCATCATTGCACACCTACATGCCATACTTCTCAATGAAAATCTCTTTCTCTTCCATGACTTACCTATTTCACTAGTCATTTTAAAAGCTTAAAATCAAATCAAATTATACTTGTTTTTAGTTTGCATTGCATTCCCCCTTTGTTATGTGTCATTGTACAACTTTAAAAGGGCCTTCCCATTCAAGTCTTTAAGCTGGTAGGGTCCATTATCATACCTATGTAAAACTTTAAAAGGGCCTTCCCATTTAATTTGGAATTTTATCTGGAAAGTGTTATCCAACTTGCTATTATACCTAAGCACCACATGCCCTTCCTTAATGCCTTTATCCTTTACTAATTTGCACAATTGTTACAAGTCTTTAGCAAATTATTCCATGATGTGGTAAAGTTCAATTGACCTTACATATAATTTAAGTAAAGTCCTCTCTTGCGTTCTTCCAAGAATAGTTTACACATCTTGCAACAATGAGGAGATCCAATAACCTCTCTTGATACTCATTTATGTCTTTCCCGTGGTGCTTTAATAGGAACTACAAACTGGGGATTTCCACTTCAATGGGAATTAGGGCTTCCTTCCCAAAAACCAGATGGTATGGTGAAAACTCTATAGCTATTCTCACAGTTATCCTATAGGCCCACAGAGCTAAAGCTACATGTAAGTCCCATTACTTGGGATGTTCTTCAAGACATTTGGTTAACACGATACATAACTCCCCATTGAACCTCTCAACCAACCCATTATAATGTTGATAATAGGGGGTTGAAAACTTGTGAGTAATGTGCAATTTCTGCATAAGCTCCTCAACAATGTGGCCTCTAAAACCAAGTTCTTGATCTGTCTCAATAACTCCAAGGGCATACCAAATCTGGCACAAATATCCTCAAAGACAAACCTGGCTACTTCCTTTAGCAGTAATGCTTCTTACACTTCTAGCCTCAGCCTACCTGGTAAGATAATCCACTCTAATTAAAATGTAGGTCCTACCCCTAACAGCTGTGGGTAGAGAGCCAATGGCATCGAAACCCATTTCTCAAAAAATAGTTTTCCTCTAGTCATGGTGCAAATATCCTCAAAGACAAACCTAGCTACTTCCTTAGCATTAATGCTTCTTACACATCTAGCCTCAGCCCACCTGGTGAGAGATAATCCACTCCAATTAAGATGTAGGTTCTACCCCTGGAAGTTGTGGGTAGAGGGCCGATAGCATATAAACCCAATTTCTCAAAAGCTCCATATGAAATAATGGTTTTCCTCAACTCATGGTGAAATAATGTCCCTTGCTTCTGACATGGCTCAAAGCTTCTGCACCAATGGTAGACATCTTTCCTCACACTAGGCCACACATAACTTGCAATAAGAATTTTCCTTAAAGTCAACTTGAGGGAAAAGTTCCCTCCACAAACCCCCACATGACATGTAGCCATTATGCAAAGATCTCTTCTCTAGTTGGGACCCTTCTTAGAATATCCTTGCCTTTTATGTACAACTGATCATTAACAATATTGTACTACATATCCCTTTTGATAAAACCATACTTCTGTTTTCTTTATAAACTTGAAGGTACCATACCCGTGTATGCCGAAACTCTTACACTTCATGTAAACTCTCCCTTTGAGCATAACTAGGGTAGGCTACAACTATAGCATATGTACCCAAATCTTTGCCTAACCCCCCCCCTTGCTAATGTGTCTACAACTTGGTTCTGTGCTCTTTTCACATGTTGAACCTGAATTGTTGAGAATTATGGTGCCAAAGTGCACTAGACAAGAGGTATGGAGTGAGAAATGCCAAATGGCAAGTAGATGTTTATCCCATATGCAAGGGAAGTCCCATGAGATTTGTACCTCCACCCTATAAAAGGGGTCATTTTTCAAGCAATGATCTCATGCACTTTGCACATCTCAAGTCTCTCTATGAGTCCAAGCTAATCTATCTTGGAACCTAATTGATTTGAGTCTATTGCACATACACATCATCATGTGTATAATTAGACACCATCCACCTTAGGTCATTTTAATCATGTGTAATTAGTAGGTGATTAGTGTGTAATTAGTAGGTGATTAGTGTGGGATTAGCATCATTTCCATGGAGAGCTTGGGTCTCCCAAATCTCAACATGGTATCGGAGCCTCCCCATAGATTTCCTACCTATCTTCCCTCTTCTCATTAGTCTTCCCATAGCTCAATTAGCACTAATCATATCACTAATCACATCTTGTCCATTTCTCCCGCTTGTGGCCCAAATTTGATGTGCTCTATTCTCTCAATCCTTTGCACCATTTCCTAAACCCTCTTAGCCACACATTCCTCAACCTATTGCTAAGCTACACATCCAAGGGTTTGGCCAATTTTATCCTCTACCTCTCGATTTTCGTGTTGCAAATCGACGGGCTGCTATCCATGTTTTTTGATTCATTCTTTCTCTCTACTCACAATTGGGCTAATTCCTCTTAGGTTAAGCTTAGAAATGTTATGAGCTACCCACAACCAAATCTCATGCCATTTGGTCCATTGGGGGAGTTGGAGCAAGCAAAAAAAACCAAATGCCAAAACAAGGAGACTGCAAGTGCAACCCAGTAGCATCGGAGAGTTGATTTTGGAAATCACAACGGTGAAACTGTAGATCATGAGGTATAAACAACTTTCATTTCTTACATGAAGTCGATCCAACGGTTGGATCTTCTTAGATCTTCTCTAAAATGTAGGCATGTCAAAACTGTCCATTTTTTTGTTGAGGTTTTCAACATTAGCCATTAACCTTGAATTGACACCAAAAGCACTCATATTGCATTGGGGCTTCTCTCAAGAGCTCCGGAATCAAAAATCAAAAGTGGGAAGTGAAAATTCCTTATTTGTATTGCACCAACTTTTTGCATTAATCTTGCTTGTATTGCTGCACATGCCCAACTTGTCATCAAGAGGTAGACACTGCTAAGTAGTACTCAATAAGACCCCTCAAACATGGAACAAGAGATTAATAAATTCAATGGTGATGGGTTTTATACATGATGGCAAATGAAGACCATGTACATGCTTATGCAGAAGGGTCTTTGGGAGCTCATTGACAGTGCAGAAGCAACCTCTACATCAACGAATCCTCAAAACAATCACAAGGCCTTGGGTATAATCGCTCAAAATCTTGGCGATGAAGTGATTCATCACATTGCAGGCATTAAAGAAGTAAAGGCGGCATGGGAGGAGCTGAACAAGATCTTCGGTACCGAATCAAAGCACTCCAAAATCAACTTGCTCATGCAATTTTACAAGCTCGACAAAGCAAACAATGAAAGCATGGCCTCACACATCAACAAATTCAAGACGGTAAAACAACAACTCCATGCAATTAAGAAGAAAATTGATGAAGATGAAGCTATTGCTGTATTGCTTAATAGTGTGGATAAAAAGCCATATGACACCATTGTTTCAACACTTCAAAATGTGGATAAAACTCTATCAGAAGTAGAGTCTTCTTTGTTAGAGTATGAAGCAAAACACAAGCCACCCACTTCACACTCACGAGAGACTGCACTCTTCACCAAAGGAGGAAGATTCAAGAACAACAAAGCAACTACCTCAGGCACAAAGTTACCAAAATGTTTTCGTTTTGGAAAACTTGGTCATGTTATCAATGAGTGTCGTAAAACATGGACAAGCCTAAACTTGTATGTGATCATTGTGGTAAAATTGGCCACCTAGAAAAAATTCCATTGGGAAAAAGAATCAAGCCAACTTCATCGAAGCCATAGATGCTTCAGAAACATTTTTTTAAAGAAAAAGGAAAACATGTACGCTTCACCCCTTCTCTCTACAAAAAGTGCTTAAGATTTTGTAAACCAGCCTCTGAGACCGATGATGTACTCATGCTGAGAAATGGCCAAAGTAGCCTGTCACCCCTACTTGTTTTGTGATTTGCCATGTCGGCATCAAGGGGGGGTTAGTGCCAAAGTAGCACATTTGTATCTTGGGTCAAAGCAACCCTAGCACATAGAGGGAGTTAGGAAGAGTGAAAGCTTATTTGTATGACTCGCACCTTGAAATAGCCCAAAGATTTGGCACCAAGGGGGGGTGTTGAGAATTGTGGTGCCAAAGTGCACTAGACAAGAGGTATCGAGTGAGAAATGCCATATGGCAAGTAGACATTTATCCCATATGCAAGGGAAATCCCATGAGATTTGTACCTCCACCCTATAAAAGGGGTCATTTTTCAAGCAATGAATCATCTCATGCACTTTGCACATCTCAAGTCTCTCTATGAGTCCAACTTAATCTATCTTGGAACCTAATTGATTTGAGTCTATTGCACATACACATCATAATGTGTATAATTAGACACCATCCACCTCAGGTCATTTTAATCATGTGTAATTAGTAGGTGATTAGTGTGGGATTAGCATCATTGCCATGAAGAGCTTGGGTCTCCCAAAATCTCAAGATGAACTCCTTGAAACCTATGCAGCATCTTTCTTATTTGAAAGCACCACTCCTTCAATTCGTGATTCTTAGCCTTCCAAACATTCTGAAGTTGTCTAATCACTTGTAAACTGTCTCCTTTAATAATCAGTTTGCTAATCCCTCTCTTTAGACACTGTTGGAGTCCATATTCTAAGGTGGCATACTCAGCTTCATTGCTTGTCTGCACCTGTAACTTGATTCCTTATTAATATATTACAGTACCTTCTGGATTCAACAAAACAATCCCACCTCAGCTCTTCTTAAAAGCTCCATCAAAAAATATAGTAAAAACATTGGGCGGATCTGCTTCAGGTTCTTGCCACCTGGGTACCTTATTCTTCTTCACAGTTTCTTCCCTCAATACCTAAGGTTTCTGTCTGCAAGTCAAAATATCTACCAAAGTAGCCCTTGTACTATCCTCCACTATCCAAGTGAATTGGAACTCTTGTAGCTCAACTAGCCATTTAGACAATCTCTTTGATGGAAGATTAAATTGAATCAAATGGGGAAGTAAAGAATAATGCGTCAATATGGTGAAAGGCTTAGGAAGTAAGTAAGACCTAAACTTTCTTAGGGCAAACACCACAGCTACCATTACAAGCTTTGCCGCCTCAGAATAAGTCCTTTCTCCACCTGTCTTTGTCCTACTCACAAAATATATTGGCCTCATGCAAGAATGCTCTCTTCCTTGCTATGGCAGCACTGCACCTATGGCATCTTCTCCCACACTAGGATTCACAATGAATTCCTTACTCCAATTTGGGGGCATCACATCTGGCAGAGTGCTCAAAATTTCTTTAAACTGTAGAAAGTCTTCCTCTTCCTTGGTTTGCCACATAAAAGGATCCGTTTGGGATGCTTGTTTTGCAAGGGGTACAAAGCCTGAGAAAGAAGATGAATAAATCTAGCCAGATCCGTCTCACGGAAATCCTTCTCACGCTTTTAACTTTCACGGAAATCCTTCTCTCACGGATTTCTGTCTCACAGAAATCCTTCTCACGCTTTTAACCTTCACGAAAATCCTTCTTATGCTTTTAACATTCACGCTATTAACTCTCACACATTTTCGTCTCACGGAAATCCTTCTCATATATTTTCATCTCACGAAAATCCTTCTCACGCTTTTAACTTTCATAGAAATCCTTCTCACAAATTTTCGTCTCACGGAAATCCACCTCACGCTATTAAATCTCACGGAAATCCATCTCATGGGTTTTCCTCGACTCACGAGATTACTCCTCACGACCTGCACTTTCACGGTTTGAGCACCTGCACCTTCATGCTACATAATTGACCTCTTTAACTAACACACCTTCATGCTACATAATTGACCTCTTTAACTAACACACCTTGTTTATTGCTCCCACCACTAACACCCTTCTCATCACGATTAACCTTCTTACCATTCATTTAAAAAAAAACAGGGAGTGGTACCTGCCCCACCAATCTAGAGATTGACCTTCTTTACATGTACAGATATCAACCTCACACCCCGAAGCCGCAAAGACCCCTGCGGTAACACAGGCTAGTGCCACGGGCTCCCCAGTGAGTCAGAAGAAGAGGCCAACACACAGGGACCAAATATGAATTACCTGGGCCCATATGCCCAAGCCTTCCATGGTGACATCATCAGCAAGGAGATCCATACGGCACATGGAAATGTGGTGCTGGGCAGTACGATAGCCCGGAGTGCCTCCAAATTCTGGAAGAGACAGAAGTAAGGACAAACTGGAGAAGGTGGGCCTCGACAAAATGGCACAGATTCTTCCCAAGAGTATCGACATGGAGCTTTGTGCCAAGTACATCAAAAAATATGACAAGGCTACCAAGCAAGGTATGGTAACGAAGGCCGATGGCACAACAGATCAGGTCCTGATCAACAGAAGATCTAATCCGTGAAGCTCTGTAGCTCCCACCACCAGTCAAGATAGATGTCCATGCCTTTGACAAGATGCTATGCTGAAGAAGAGCTCCTATAATTCCAATGGAGCTGAATATGAGAACATCAGAGATGAGGCCACAAAGAAGGCATGCAGCAAGAGGGCAATGTCTTTAATCATGCAGGTGAAGCCAATGGTGGACCGCACAACAGGTACCGCTAAACAGAATTGTGAAAGTCCATGAAGAGGAGGAGGACTGGGCATACTAAATACACTGGGAAATGGAGAACTACCTCAAAGCCCATCAATCCAAGATATGCAACCCATACCTCATGACACAAGTCCTAAACCGGGTGGCGTAGAGGACCCTTCCAGAATCTGAACCAGCAGAGCAGATGCTTGGCACTCCTTCTAGATCAACCAGCGCTGACAATTGGAGAGATGCAAGAAGGGCAAGCTGTCCTTATGGAAACAGAAGCCATAATGAAGGAAATCAAGAAAGGAAGGAAAAAGAAGACGGAAAGAAAGATGAGGGGCATCATTTCAGACGTGGCTGAGGAAACACAACGGATTGAGGCTGAGCTCGCACAAGAGATTAAATCATACCAGGAAGTATTGGAACTACAAGAAGCCACTGTCAGTGAGGCCACACAAGAACAAACATAGCAGATGACGACTCCTCTGAGCCCAACTCAGCTTATATTCAAAAACCTATCTCCGCTCAAGGATTCTACTATGATAGACACACCTGCGGAAATGGAGCCAGAGACAGTAGTAGAAGCAATGCTAGCTAAATAATCACGAGATCTTGAAATAGCAACATCAATCCTAGTGCAATATCCAACAGTGCCACTTGATACAGGTAAAAGACCAAGAGATGAAGATACATTCTCAGTCCGAGCAAAAGAAGGCATCTGGAGGACGAAGAAAGAATACCACAACTGTCATTCCTACTACAGAATATAGACTATGAACAGTTCATGCAAGAAACTATGGAAGGCTTGGATGGGCTACTGAACTTGCCGCATGATGCTGGATTGGAAGGGGCAGCGGGCACAAGTGTACCACTTTGGGAGTAGGAGCAATGAGTATGGCGTTGCCATCTCCTCACTACACATATGCTTCATGATCGTAGTGCTGCACTTTGGAAGCAAGTTCAAGACTTTAACACACAAGTGCAAATCTTAAAAGAACACTTGATAGCAGTAGAGGCCATGCATCGAGATATGATCATGAAGAGTTTAAAGGCCACTGAGGAGCAAGAGGCCGGGTATAAAGCGCTGGAAAACAATAATTTGGTTCTAAGCCAAACTATTGTCCAGAGAATTAAAGAGAATATGGATCTTAATGCGAAGTTGGAGTAGCAACTCTAGTAGAAAGTTACCCACAACCATGAGCTAACAGCCATTTATGCCCAGTAGGTACAAGAGCTCCAGCATCCGTCCATGGCCAAAGAAGAGAAGCTACAAAGCCATATCCAATAGTTATCCTTAAGTCTGAAGGAAACAAAAAGCAGGGCTACTCACTTGCAACAAGAAAGGGAACAGACAAACAATGCACATGCAGAAAAGGTGAGAGCCCTTATTGATACCATTAGCGCCAATCAAGTTGAAATGCAAAGAATGATGATAGCACACCAAGAGGCAATGGCACAAGTCACCCAACAGTTACAAGACAGTCAAAGACTGGTTGCCAAAAAACTTAAGAGAATCATCGAAGCTCAAGAAAGAGAGGCTACCGCTAGACGTGCCTAGGAGGAAGCAACGAGGCGCTTCGAGGACTTGGATGCTGCACGGATGGTCTGTGAAACAGCCATATCAAACCTCCTTAGTACGAATGACTCATGTCTACAAGAATTGGAATGCCAACTAGCCATACAGGACCGTAGTCAAAGACAAGAGCCTACGGATGAAATGCGCCTACTCCTTGAGTGAGCCTCAGAGATAGGTCAGTTTGCCAGTAACCCCTCGAGCCCCTCCTCAAACTCTAACTCTATTTTTATCTACACTAACCCTCTCCTTGCTTCAATACGATATAAATTTGTCTAACGACCTAGGCCTAGGTGAACTAAGCCTTATTAAGCAAAATACTAAGCATGATGCTGATCCCACTATCATTATGGGAATTTTGCGGGGAGATATAGTCTTAACTAATCCACATGATATTTACTTTTATCCATTGCACCCTATTGTGTTAAACCTTTGTAGTTGGTGCCGGATACTACAAAACTTTGAAATCCTGGACAACAATGTCGAAAAATTAGACCTGTTTGTTCCAGATGATATTCCCGACACATCGGCCAACTACGAGGTGGTAGCACAAAGTTATCAATGGATTATAAGCCATGGGTGACTAGAAGTTTACAATACTCACCAGCACTTAAACTTATGTGAGTCTTCTTTATATCACCCTTTCATTATTCTAAAACTATACCATAATAAGGCTACAAACATTTAGAATCCATGTTAACCAGTGTCCTTTACACTTTTGATACCACCCATATTGAATATCCTAACATAAGTCCTAAGGATATCCTTGAACTTCAAGATTTTATAAAATCCCACAAACCTAGACACCCACCCCCCAGCTTAGGCCATGGTTAGGAAGAGACACCGACTTCATCTTCCATCTCCACTTACCCTGTATATTCTAATGTCGCTAGTAAACTACTTCATCTTCCATCTCCACTCACCCTGTATATTCTAATGTCGCTAGTAAACTACTTAATCCATATCCTAATGCCCCGCCTACTACTAACAAGTCTTAAGCCGACTCTCATTCCTCAATATATATATTTTCCCACTAACCCTCTCACCCCCGAGGAGATATTGGCAACTCACTCATATCCCCACAGAAAACTTAAGAGGTGCGCCATACTCTCCCCCAAGATAATATCGAAGCTTTTACTGATGATACAATTTTGGAGTCATTGTCTGGTGCAGATTATAAAGGCTTCATTCGAGCTGGCAATCCACTACTAAAGCCAAAGCTAATGTTCAAGGTGTTAATGCAAATAACACCATTTGAGCCAACTCGAAGGATTCTACCAAAGGCCTACTTCGAGGTCACGCCAACAAAACAACATTATGTACCGTACCCTCTAAGAGCACCTCACCCAGATTTAGAAGAACTACTACCTTTGGCTGGAGAGGGTACATTGTGGTCTAACGTGGCATGGCAGACCAAATTAGCCAATCCACAATTGGCCAACCTGCTACTAATCCGAGTAGTTACATTCATGATCAGTTATTACTTTCGTAGGTGGAGGAAAGCTCACCCACTTTCGCAGTACACACACGAGTGGGCTATGTAACAATCATCACAGATGATGCACATCCCAAACTCAACGAGTTGACCCCTTGTACATGCCACTAAAGAGAAGATGGACTCTACTAGAGTTTCAAGAGGCCAAGCAGCGCAATGACTCGCATGTCTGTTATAACTTCCCAATCTTCGTGCTGCTAGCACATTTACAAACATAAGGGAGCAAAGAAAATAGATGCTAACTTGGATACATGCATGGCACCGTATCCCGAACCCAACAATAGTGGCCAGTGTTAGATTCTTAAAATTGCTCGTGGTCCTGATTGATCAACCCAAGGATCCATATGCTAGATATGAAGTTGAACAACTGCAATTCGACATGAATCAAGGTCCATCTGATAGAGGCATGATGCTGTACTATCATCACCTGCTTCGATGTCTTCCTGCCTACATGCATGTCACATTCGAAGAAATGGTGGACATAGGGTTTTGGCGATCACACTAAGCATTCAAAAGAACCCTCAAAAAGCTTCAATCACGTTGAAACTTTTATCGTCATGAGTTCGGTGACCAGGTCTTTCGACCTCGGTAAGGGTTCTGAGGTAGGGGGATGTTAATCCCATTTAGGATTAATAAGTATGCCCCTCCAATTGAGGACATTATCATAAAAGGAACTATAAAAGTTATACATTATGAGATATTGGCCACCCAAGGCCTTAGTTAAGTAAGTTTTGGACGCCCAAGTGTGAATAAGGACCAAATGTATATAAGGCATTTTCTCATAATGAAAAGACACAATCCCTCTTTGTGCTATTGAGAGCTCTTCTTTGTGTCTTGAGAGAGATTGAGAGGGAGCATTCTAGCATTTGTGCCTCTTCTATACTTGTATGTTTCATGCTTGTGTGGGAGAGAGAGAGAGAGTGATTGCCTTATGCGACAGTGTGAGCGACTCTACGGTGATTGCCTTATGTTTCATGCTTGTGAGAGAGAGTGATTGCCTTGTGCGACGGTGTGAGCGACTCTACGATGACAGCGTGGAGGTAGAGGTGGAGGTGGAGGTAGAGGTGGAGCTTGGAGGTTTCTTAACAAGTGAGCTTGGAGGCCTCAAGGGACTCAAGTTCGAAGCATTGGTAAGTGCCCTACGATAGTTGTGTTCTATTGCTCTTCCTTTAGGTGAATGCATTGAGTTTCCTCTTGGAGGTGTGGTAGCCCATAACAAGGTCCTATAAGAGATTTTTTTGTGGAGAAATGGCAAAGTTACTAGGAAAGTTCCAGCTTGGTTGGCTTGGGATAAGTTGTCTATACTTAAGAGTGAAGGGGGGGATTGGTATTGTGCATGTACCCACTCAAACTTCAGTAAGGATTGCCTTGTTCCTTCCCAAATGCCTACTCCAAGAAGAAATATGGACAGTGATGGTAAGATAATTAGTCGAGGCTTCCTTGGTTCAATCAAAAGGAAATCGAAAGGGATTGGGGTGGAAGGACAAACTGTTCTACTCTGCCCCCTTGAAAGTGATAGGTTCCCCTTTTTATAAGAGGTTATATAACAAATGGAAGGAAGCTTTGAGTTTATTGACTTGGGATGAGGAACTAAGGATTTATATACAAAACTAAAGAAAGGGGAAATGAATGTGAAATATTGCAATAAAATTTGGAAGGTAAGGTGGAGCCCTGAGATGGAAGGAGCTTCATGAGTGGCATATTTGTGTTAAATTTCAGGTATTTTATTTCCTTGGAGAGTACGTATGTGCGCCTTGCCTGCTGTTAGGGTAAAACTAATGCAAAAAACTTTACCAGTGGATGTTGTCCCAGATGTAGAACTACTTTAAAGGATGGTAAGCATGCTTTCTAGAACTATCCAACTATTAGAGGAACATGGAGTAAATTGCCAAGTGGGTTGAGCATGGTATGCGGATTGGGATTGTATTCTTGGAAAATGGTCCTCTAATGGGGAGGCTGCAGATGTATTGTTTTGATAATACTACTTTGGAGGATGGTAAGCATGCTTTCTGGAACTATTAGAGGAACATGGGGGAAATTGCCAAGTGGGTTGAGCATGGTATGTGGATTGGGACTGTATTCTTGGAAAACGGTCCTCTAATGGGGAGGTTGCAGATGTATTGTTGAGTGTTATCAGAGCCCACTGTCTGTGGGAAATTTGGATCACTAGGAATTGCATTATGTTTCAGAATGCTTTGTCTTTTGGATTAGATGTGACAGAATTGATGCATAAGTGTGTGTACATGTGCTGGTATGTGGTCTGTGTGAACAAGTTGGTTAAAGATAGAATGGATTAGATAATACATTGCAGAATAGCATCACTTGATCTCTGTATCTACTTGGGGTTCCTCATGCATACTAGGGAAACTTGGACATATGATTGATATGATGCAAGTTTGTTTGGATGTGAAGCCTAAATAGGTTAAATTTAGCCCTAAAACCAAGAGATGGTATCTTAAGGAGAAATAGGTGAATGACACATTTGTAGCCTTCATAGAGAATCTTGTGGAGACAAGGCCTACTTTCAGAATGTGGTCTATGAAAGGGAATGTGTTGGAGAAGCAAACTCCTAGAGGGTGTCCTACTGAAGTTATGATAAAAGCTTGCATCCAATTGGGTTACCATATTTATTGGGGGCAATCCTCTTTTGCATTGGAAGAAAGATAGATCGAACTTCTTATGTAAACTGTTGCATGCTGGCAAGTAAAGGGTAGGTGTGGTCAAGAGGGGTTTGTTTTGCTATAAAAAGGATCTTGATGTAAGGTGGGTTTTGCAATAATATATGTCCCAAAAAAAAGAGTTAAGAGAGAGATTAGTTAAATTAGTTATATTCCTTAAAAGAGAGTCAACTAACAAGTTAGAGATTAGTTAAGAGAGTTACAAGTCTTCTTGAAAGATTTGTTAAGACAACTTTAACATAGAAGAGAGTTACAAAGTAGAGTTAGATTAAATAGGAGTTATATTCCTTAAAAGAGACTCAAGGAGTTAGAGATTAGTTAAGAGTTACAAGCCTTGAAAATTATTAGAGATCTGTTAAGAACAAGTAAAGTTAAAATTTCAAGTCTGACAGAGAGTTACGAGTCTTAACAATGTTACAAGTTGACACAGAAGAGAGTTGCAAAGTAGTTAGATATAGTAGGAGTTATATTCCTTAAAGGGACTTAAAAGGAGAGTTAAGAGTTATATAAGTCTTAAATTATTAGAGATTTGTTAAGAACAAGTAAAGTTGCAAGTTTTACAAGTTTGACGTAGAGAGTTACAAGTCTTAACAACAAAGTTACAAGTTCCAACGTAGAAGAGAGTTACAAAGTAGAGTTAGGATAAGAAAGTTAAACAAAGTCACAAGTCTAACGTAGAGATTTACAAGTCTTAATACAGACTTGAGAGAGCAGATTTAGAGATTTACAAATCTCTTAACGAATATAACTAATCGAGTGCTACAAGTATGACATGGAGAGTTAGAAGTCTTTAGAGTTAAGAGATTAGTTAGAGAGTTCTCCATTGAAGTTAGAGATTAGTTAAGAGTTCAAGTAAGTTGTTAGAATTGAGCTCTAGTAGTAAGTTGTTAGAATTGAGTAGAGATTAGTTAATGTTACGAAGTAAGTTATTAAAATAAAGTTCGCTAACTTAGAATTGAGTTCTCAAGTTAGTTATTGTACTCAGTTCTCAAGTGAGTGAGTTATTAGAATTGAGTTCTCAAGTGAGTTGGAGATTAGTTAAGAGTTACAAAGTGATTACAAAGTGATTAGTTAAGAGTTACAAAGTTATTAGAATTACAAAGTTATTAGAATTCTAATGAGTTAGACATTGAGTTATTAAAAATTCACAAAGTAATGTTACTTAAGAAATTCTAGTAAAAAACATTTAAGTTATAATAGACAAACATTAAATACAATAAATAAACAATTAACAATAAATTTACAGACATTTAAGTAAAGTAGTTGGTATTAACAAACTCTCGACTTTATATTAACTTGAGAGTTAGTTAAAAAACAATAAAGTTCCACATTTAAAAAAAACAATAAAGTTCCACATTTAAAAAAAACAATAAAGTTAAATTAAAACACAATAAAGTTACACATTAAAAAAACAATAAACATTAAAGTAAAAGTAAGTTTGCATTACAAACTCTTTGTATTTTGCATTATAAACTCTCGGCTTTGTATTAACTTGAATTAATACAAGGTAATGAGTTTTAAAAATAAAGTTAGACAAAGAATACAAGGTAATGAGTTAGAAAGTGAATTAGAAATGCGAAATGCTAGAGTTTTAAAAAGTAAATTAGACAAATTAGTCAAATTGAGAGACAAATAAGTCATAAGTTTCGAGTTCAGAAAGTAAAGTTACTAAAGAAGAGACGAGTTTTAAAACGTAAATTACACTGAAGAAAAAATTACACTACGAAGAGACTAGAATTAGCTAGACAAAGTTACTAAAGAAGAGAGACGAGTTTTAAAAAGTAAATTACACTAAGAAGAGACTAGAATTAGTTGGACAAATAAGTTGTGACAAATAAGTTGTTTTAAAAAGTTAAACTACAAAGAACAGAAATAAAAAGTTAAAGTTACAGTCAAGTAGGACAGAAGTTAAAAAGTGTTTTAAAAAAGTAAATTACACAAAGATAAGAAGTTAAAAAGAGTTTTAAAAAGTAATATGGAGTTACACAAAGATACTAGAGTTTTGAAAAAGCAAATTTAGACAAAGAAGAGTTAGATATTAGTTTAGAGAGAGAGAGATTTGGTTAAAGTGCTTTGTAAATTTAATAGCTTTGTAGAGTTGGAGACATTAGTTAAGAGGAGCGATATAAGTTAGAGCTTTGTAGAGTCAGATATTAGTTAAGAGGAACGAAAGTTACAGATTCAGTTAAGAGCTTTGTAGAGTTAGATGTGTTAGTTAAGAGGAGCGATATTAGTTAAGAGATGCTCTGTAGAGTTAAGTTAGAGATATCAGTTAAACTCTGTACACGAAGTATAAGTACAGATATTAGTTAAGAGGAACTTTGTAGAGTTAGAGATTAGAGTCTATTAGTAAAGAGTTACAAAATAGTCAGAAAAAGTTAGAAAAAGAGTAGGAAAAAGAGTTAGAAAAAGTACAGAATTAAGAGTAGTTAGAGAGTTTGGTAGAGTCAGAAAATTCTGCCAAATTTGCATTATAATTCATATGTAAATCTATTACAAATACGGTCATGCCAAAACACCGTTCATGGGAGAACAGAAGGATAACCAGCTAAGAGGGTCCCTCTAAATACAACGGATAAGCTGTAATCCTATAAGTACGAAGCTTAAGCTGATCCACTAATTAAAATCCGACATCTACTAATTAAAATCCGTGAATCTTGATCTGATCTTTCTTCAGGATGCCAGCCTGCGACCAAAACCGAAGGTTAGGAAGACATCTCCAAAAAAAACTAGTAGGAAACAGACTACCTGATCCGACGCATTGTAGGTCTAGCCCATACCTGAACAAGGAATTGGGAGACGTTCTTGCGTTGATCGCCTTGCAATTGGATCACCTGGCCCAATTCCAGGTCCTGCACCACATTGCCGTTGCAGCAGAACTCCTTCTTAAGGTCCTTGAGGATCTTATTGTAGCTGAAGCTCTTGTTGATGCCTTGGACGGTGGTCAAGCACTTCCGGCCATTGCGCTGCTGCACGCGGATATGAACGGAGCCTTTCGATACGGAGCCAGGGGTGTTGGTGTCTACTTCCTTGAATGGATCTGTGCAGAGATCAAGAGCATAAGATTAAATTACTTTAAAACATGATTAAAGAGAGATAAAACCCTCCAGATCTACGCTATTAAAAACATGATTGAAGAGAGGTAAAACCCTCCAGATCTACGCTGTTAAAAACATGATTGAAGAGAGGTAAAACCCTCCAGATCTACGCTGTTAAAAACATGATTGAAGAGAGGTTAACCCCTCCAGACCTACGCTGTTAAAAACATGGTTGAAGAGAGGTAAACCCCTCCAAATCTACGCTATTAAAAACATGATTATTAAAGAGGTAAACCCCTCCAGATCTACGCTATTAAAGCATGATTATTAAAGAGAGGTATCTACGCTGTTAAAAACATGGTGAAAGAGAGGTAAACCCCTCCAGATCTACGCTGTTAAAGAGAGAAACCCCTCTAGATCTACACTAATGAAGACATGATTAAAGAGAGGTAAACCCTCCAACCCTCCAGATCTACGCTTACTTCCTTGAATGGATCTGTGCAGAGATCGACAGCTTAAGATTGCTTACATAAAACATGATTAAAGAGAGAGAAGTCCACTAAACATCAAAGCGATCTACGTACCAAAAGCGGAAGGGACGTGAATTTCCAGTTCAGCAGACATGTAACTGTGAGCGGAGAGGTGGAAGCGAAGGTGAGATGGTACTAAGAGAAGCAAGGGGCTCTGATGATGAGAAGAGAAGCGACTGTGCAGGCGTGGGATTTTGAGCATAGAATCCAATGATTTATATATAGGCAAAGGAAGAAAGAGGTGTCGTGGACGGCCCTCACGCGCACGATGCATCGTGCGGTGGCGATGCTTCCTGCGCTTGCGTACGCGTTCAACTTTCCACCTTCACACGTTTTCTAGAAGACTCGGGCCGACTCCAGAAAGCTCGGTTTTGATTCTTTCCTAGATGGCTTTCCCACGCAGCCCCCTTGGTAGGAGAATCTTTGGACGTTGGTGCCCTTAAAATGTGCCTTCACACTTTCCCCAACTGTGCCAATGTGGTGTCATTAAAATGTGCCACAATGCCTTCACACTCCCCAAGTATGCCAAACTGTGGCACAATTCACATTCCCAAGTATGCCAAACTGTGGCACAATTCACATTCAAAAGCTGACCTACGCCTTCAATCAGCATGACGTCTTCACAATGCGGAGAAAATTTCATACTTTTGCCTACCCAAACTATGCCTGTTAACAACTTTTATTCATGTTGTATATTAACAACTTTTATTCACGCTGGATTAATTAATGCCCGCAATGCGCGGGCATTAATTAATATTATGTTATGTAATTAAGGTGTCCTACCTGCCCCCTCCCTTCTCCTCCTCGTCTCACGACAGTGAACCCCATCCCCCCTTCACCCCTCCTACGCACCTCCGCAGTTGTGCAAACGTTGAGTTGCTCCATGGGAAAGCCATGCTAATCCTCTCCTCACATAACCATAGGCATCATCTCTTTCTCAAGCATATTTTGTCTTATCTCCCCAAAAGATTAATTGGATTACCAAGGTCTACTTTAAGAAATCGTGAAGTTATAACTTGTTTAAAGTTCTTTATTGACATTGTTTGTAAATAGATCAGTAACTCGCTTTAATGACACATGTGTGTGTGTGTGTGTGTGTGTGTGTGTGTTTGTTTGTTTGTTTGTGTGTGTGTGTGTGTGTGTGTGTGTGTGAGAGAGAGAGAGAGAGAGAGAGAGTGAGAGTTATCAAAGATCTTGTAAATATCTTTTTACGCTCCTTGGCAAAAAAATTAAATTCATTAATATGATCTTTCTTTTTACAAAGATGGGCCACAAAGAAAGTTCTTTCATCGGTGGCTAATACAGTGAGTGTTTTCAACTACCCTACTAGCTAAACTTCCAATGAGGGTAAAAACTCATAAGCCATTATCATGGATTGATATAAATATATTTGTATATAGATTTTGTGTCTATACATGAAGTATAGCAAACTTGGGAAATCTTTCAAATTCTCACTCTCATGTGTTGACTTCTAGTATATTTATGGTAGTTTTGTCTTTGTAGCCCCTCAAAATTAGTGAATTCGGGCGATTATTTTTGCCCTTTTTGGCAAAATAATCCGTTACTTTATGGAGGAGCTCATAAAATAGAATTGGGCTAAAAATAGCCCCTATCTTTTTTCTTGCTTCCACAAGATCCAAGTGCATACCCACATGGAGGATAATATAACTAGCAAGGAACCTTTTGTATGCATGCAACTAGGGTTGCACATGTTGGATGAGGGAGAAGATGCTCTGCACACTCACACAAACACACACTCACACATAGTGACAAAGAAGCTCACAGAGCCAAAGAGATGAAGCTCGATGCTAGAAAGTACTCGATAATGATGATAATGATTGAATGGGGTACAAGAGTACAAATAGCCCTAGCCCTAGGGCAGATATGGTTAACAAACAAGAGTGTGTTCACACGGGAAAAACCCCTTACTAGCACAAGGTAAAAAGTGCCCGTGTTGTGTAGGGCTGTTCACACCAGGGACGTCTAGGCTAACAAATCCCCCCTGAAGTGAATGGTGTGAACATGTACAGATTGTAGCAGAAACTAGGTAAACCCATCTGCCACATTGGTCTATGTAGGCATAGAAATAAAGACAATCTCAAAGTGGTAGTAGTAGACGACTACTAATACCAAGAGTTGCCAATAGACGGCGAAGCCAACACATGCCTGAATAGTCGTGAATGCTGTTGTACTCAGATTCACAACCTAAAGTGGATGCTATCGGAAACAGTTACCATTGTTGGACACTTTAGCATCAGAACATCATGCCTAATAGCTGTCTCAGTGGAGGTTGCAAGCATGAAGAAAACACATTTTTGCTTCACTGTGTGCCAATGCCAAAGCTGGGGCAATGATAAGGCATCCTACAGTTCGCTAATAAGGGGCAACTCAAAAGCTTCATTGGAGGTGGCAAGACGCCCCCCTCGATTGCTATGAACTTGATACTTTAAATAGTGCAAAAGCCCAATGTCTAAACATCAAATGCATGATGTAACGTCATGAGCAAATCGGCGAGGTCAATTTCTGTT
The DNA here is from genome assembly GCF_041138505.1 of Cibotium barometz. Lineage (NCBI taxonomy): Eukaryota > Viridiplantae > Streptophyta > Polypodiopsida > Cyatheales > Cibotiaceae > Cibotium > Cibotium barometz. The sequence goes on from NC_141091.1 coordinate 16,161,943, forward strand.
AAATTTGATGAATGTCAGCAGGAGTAGAAGCCTAGATACATGACTATAACCCAATGATTTACTTCCAATGCATCAAGAATGCAAAAGCTATAAGGGCGGAATCTGTAAAATAAGATGCATGACCATAAGCAATGCGTGTCCGATGCTGTCAGTAGGAGATCACAATGGTTGCATCCTCTTCTATTAATGCATCGCCCATGGCATTAGAGCAATATGGGAAAGTTGGGCTGCTAAATCTGACTGAATGGCAACAGTTAGCAGAGGACTGATTTAGGGCCAAAACAGGCCCAGCCGAGTCAGCAAGAAATAGATAACGTGAGCACTGTGAACAACAGCAAACAAGAGATAAATTGTCAAGGTCCATTGAATGCCAATACATCTAAAAAAATAACCTTTGTTAATAACAAGGTGGAATTAGCAATGGAGTGGGGTGATATAACAAATCCGACAAGCAAGGCATACATCTAACCAGACCATGAGAGTATAAGGCAACCTCTCAGCATGGCTATGTAAAAAGGATATGTAATCCCACATACATTAATGTAAAGAAACCCTGTATTATGCATAGTGTGACAAGGCAACCAAACTGAATAATGTAACATGCTGACTCCATTAGCCTCCATGTCAATGAGCTGCAAAGGTGAGGCGACTCAAATAAGGAGCTGGTTCAGCATAAATAAGACATCTTAGCAAGTAAACATCACTGCATATAGGTAAGTCTCCAAGACAGAGAAGAACTTAGAGGTCAAGTCTATAAGTGACCACATACATCACCACCATCAGAGCATTACACATCATGTGTTGCAATAAGCCATAGAGACAACTCTGCTGACAACTATCATAAAGCATAATCAACTGAGGATAGATCATCACTAGGATCAGTGTTATGCATAGCACCAACTAACAATCCTGATTCAGAGTCCGGATCTTTTCCAGGATCAATTTAGGCATAATAGCATCATGAAATTCTACATCAGATGAACCAATAATTGACAATCCTACACATGTGACAAGTATTTCCCCCTTTCCATCAGTCAGCAATGTCAGGAGTTTGTGTGGGAGCTGTATAGGTGTGTTATGGCTCACCCTAACCCCCCCTTGAAACACAATCAACAAGAGATTACTTGGTGAACCGCAACTATCGTGAGGATCTTTCCAATGGCCGAGCTCATAACCCTTGAGGTCTCCAAGCTCTACAATTCCTTAATAAGCTCCACCACATCTCCCACGAGCTTTGTCACACCGTTGCGTTGCACTAGGTGTACTCGTCCCTCCTCTCACCTCACATCACTCACACACGCTCACTAGAATGCATTAGAGAGAGAGATTAGCAAGAGCAAGACTCTATTGCACAATGGGAGAGTTCTCTGTATTATGAGAGAGATTCACTTATATACATGGCCATAAGTGTTCACACTCACTTAAATTGTGGCTGGCCGGGCACTTTAGGCTCATAAGAGGCCTAATGCTATTACAATGACTACTTTCATAATATATCCATGAAGTATGTCACTTGGGACTTCATCCTAACTTACTATCACACGCTCTTGGAGTGGAAATGGCCATAAGTATTACATAGGACCATTACGGGTGCCCATCCAAGTTATAGATTTGGACACCATTGCTTCATATCTTGTATGTATGACCTTTTGGTGTATCTACCTTGACTCCTTGATATAAGATAATGGTAGTAGCTTTTGTTAACCCTAATAATGGGTTAACATTCTCCCCTTCCTAATGTCGATCACGTCCTTGTGATATCGTTGAAGACCTTTGTGTGGGGAGAATTGGCAAGTTGATGGCTTTTGATGTTGAGTGACGTTCAATAGTCCTTTTTTCTTCGGAAGGAATAAGAAATTCTAGCTAGTAAATGAAAAAGTTAGAGGTTAGCGGAAATTCCTAATGGGGTAGGGGGATTGGGGTATTTGCGAATGATTACATTTTTATAATTTTGTGAGTCCCTTTTTTTGTTGATATTTTTTGCTCACTTTGTTTTTTGGCAATCATAAGCAGAGTTACATGGGATTTTTTATTAGTTGAAAAACTAAGAGATGTTAATAATGGGGGAGAAGAGAAGAAAGGGTCTAGAGGAACGTAGACAAAATCATCAGAACTAGATTATAATTCTTGATTCCTCATTTGATTCATTCAAGAGCGACATTCATCATGTGAATAATTTGGCCTTTGATGAAGTCTCTTTTAGTTGCAGGATTCTTGCCAAATGTTGTTGAGTAGGACTTGTTCCTGCATGCTTCTTCCCATGTGCTTTTTATGCTTTTATGTATATTTAAGTGCTCTATTAAATGCATGGAGTATAAGAATTGAGTTGCATAGACTCTTATTGAGCTGCTCTAGTTGAAGTAGCCACTTGTCGGCGAGACTTGAAAGAATTATGTTGACTTACGAGGCTTAGATAGATATCTTCACAAAGGATTATATATCATTGTGTTGTGAAGTCTCTAACTTCATTTGGAGAGGTTTGTAATTTGAAGGAAAATTCTAGGCAATGGATTGTACCATGAATCAGGCTTTCGCCCACCATGCCCCCCCCCATCCAGAGATATACCTGGAAAGTTGTCAATGGTGAGGCTTTGGTGAAAATGTCCTCTAGTGCATAAGTATGGATATGTACTCATGGAGAAGCTGCTACATTAACTTAGCCAAAACAATAGTAAGCTATAAGCTTAACAAAAATGTAACGGCCCCAGTGAACATCGTTGGGAGTTGCTTGTGATATTCTACCGTTTTTAGGTATTCCATATGTGTGACTCCCTTGTGTTTGTCTTTTTTTTTTTTGTTACCACCTTGCTCTGCGAACAACAAGTTCTTGTGGCTACTCTTCTTTTTGAGAGAATAGGTTCTTAAGTCTGCCATGTAGCTTCTGCACTCATGTTTCTCATCCTCCAGAGGGGTGAAAAGAGCATTGTGAGTATATCTTTGATGTGCTCATAAGTTTCCGTTGTAGATGTGGGAATTGATTCTTAAATTTGTGGTTCAAGTGTTATCGAGGCAGTGGGTACAGCTTATGGTTGGTTACCATTTGGGTTGATTGAACACACAAGCTCTTGTGTAGGTGCTGAATGTATGAGAGGGGTTGAGTGGTTTGCTTGGTGTTGCTTAGGTCTCCATTCTTGTCGAACTTTAGGTGAAGTTGTTGGGGTTGAAGTCAGTGTGGTGAGGCTGTCTTCACGCTGTTTGATTTTGGAAACCATATGATGGGATTACCTGAGGGAGAGAGAGAGAGAGAGAGAGCTACTCATATTTTGGTGGTAGCTCACACTACCTTATCTTTTTTTTTCCCCATTTGATATATGATGGGCTAAATACCCATATACAGGGGCCTTTACCCCCAACAACCTCCCACTTAAAGGCCAATGTGGCTCTAAGCGAGAGTGGTACATGTGAGAATAGTGCTCACCCAATGTGGCTCTAAGCGAGAGTGGTACATGTGAGAATAGTGCTCACCCAATGCCCATCATCTCTCTGAGACATGTGAATCTCTCAGATGCTAGACCCTTCGTCAAAAGGTCTGCAGGATTATCATCCGTATGCACCTTGACAAGCTCAAGCCGCTTGTCCTCAAGTACCTCTCTGATGAAATGATACTTGACCTCTATGTGCTTGGTCTTTGCATGAAAGACCGGATTTCGTGCCAATTGTATAGCACTCATACTATCACTATGCAACACAGGAGTATCAACTGTAACTCCCAAATCTCCCACTAGCTGACTAAGCCAAATGGCTTCCTTGCATGCCTCTGTGGCTGCAATATACTCAGCCTTTGTGTGGTAGAAAGTGAAACACACTTCTGTGCACGTGACATCCATGACACTGCACCTCCAGCAAAGGTAAACACATAGCCAGAAGTAGACCTCCTCGTGTCAGGGTGACCTGCATAATCTGCATCTGTGTAGCCCAATACACATGCATCTCGTCTACCAAAGCATATGCACATCTCTTGCGTACCTCGCAAGTAACGCATCAAACCCTTCACTGCCTCCCAATGCTTCTTGCTTGGATTTGCCATGTACCTGCTAAACAACTTCCACTGCAAATGCAATGTTGGGCCTCGTAGCTATCATAGCATACATCAAACTGCCAACTGCTGATGCATAAGGAACCTTAGCCATCTCGGCCTTCTCACCATCTGACTTCGGACAATCTTTCTGGCTGAGTTTCACATATGGAGGAAGAGGAGTGCTCAATGCCTTCCCCCCCGCCATATTGAAACGCTCAAGCACTTTGCCGACATACTCTATCTGGGATAACCATAAGAGTCCTTGCTTTTTGTCACGCGTAATGCGCATGCCCAAAATGTGTCTTGCATCTCCCAAGTCCTTCATGTCAAATGCCTCATGCAACTTGGCCGGAATACCATCTAGCTCATAGCTATTCCTGCTAGCAAGTAGCATATCATCCACATATAGAATGAGTATAACCAGGCTGCCATCTGCGGCCTTCGTGGTGTAAAGACAGTGATCTGACTCACTCTGCCTAAAATGCTGAGATCTCATGAATGCATCAAACTTGTGATACCATTCCCTGGGTGCCTGCTTAAGACCATATAGGCTTTTCTTAAGCTTGCATACCAGCTTCTCTCTGCCTTTTTGCACAAAGCCCTCCGGCTGCTGCATGTAGATGTCCTCATGCAAGTCACCATGAAGAAACGCAGTCTTGACATCCATCTGCTTTAACTCCATGTCATCTTTAGCTACCAAGCCAAGCACACATCTGAGTGTAGTCATCTTCACGACTTGCGAGAAGATCTCATCAAAGTCCACACCCTTTTCCTGCTTGAATCCCTTGGCAACTAACCGTGCCTTATACTTAGGCACTACATTACCTGTGACTTTCATCTTGAACACCCACTTGCATGGGAGCGCATGCTTCTCTCTAGGCAAAGAAACAAGATCCCACGTATCATTTTTTCTGAGTGAATCCATCTCTGACTGCATAGCAAGCTCCCACTTGCGCTTGTCATCACGAAGCATAGCCTCTTTGTAGCATGACGGTTCTCCACAGTCAGTCAACATAACATAGTCTGCGCCTGGCACAAATCTATCTGGCAATCTAGAGATTCTGGTTGACCGTCTCAAAGGCATGTCAACTTGTTGTCCATCATGCATATCAGCCATATCCTGCTCATCACATCCACCAATTGATGAACTATCACCTGCCCTTTGTTGTGAACCACTGGGAGTACCTGGCTGTACCATTTGATCCACATTTGGTGCATGAACAACTTGCCTTCTACCATCATGTGCCAGCGGATTAACATCCTGAAAGGTGACTCTGCGCATTTCCACATGTTTGATGGGTGTTTTATGCATCTTCTTCTCATTGAAGACCACATCATGGCTGAGTATGATCTTCTTGCCTTCTGGATCCCAGAGACGATATCCCATCTCTCCACTTTCACCATAACCCAGAAAGATGCATTTCTTAGATTTCGGATCTAGCTTCTTCTGAAGCTCTTTTGGCACATGTGCAAATGCCTCACACCCAAATATGTGCAAGTGATTGTAAGAGGGCTTCTTGCCACTCCATGCCTATTCAGGAACGCCATGATCCAAATTCTTATTCGGTGATCTGTTAATCACATGCACTGCAGTCTTCAATGCCTCAGCCCAAAATCCACCTGACAAGCTAGCATGAGAAAGCATACACTGCATCCTCTCCTGAATAGTCCGGTTCATTCTCTTTGCAACTCCATTCTGAGCTGGAGTACGAGGAGTGGTAAGCTCCCTCTTTATGCCACGTGTGTCACAGAAATGTCGAAACTCATCAGAGACATATTCTCCACCATTATCAGTCCGCAAGCATTTAAGCTTTCCATCTGACTGATTCTCAACCAAAGCCAACCATTTCTGAAACACATTGAATCATCACTCTTACGAGCCATAGGATAAGCCCAAGCTTTCTTGGTTGCATCGTCAATGAATGTGACAAAATATTCAGCCCCTCCTAATGATCGAGTAGGCATAGGACCACATACATCTGAATGAACCAAATCCAACTTGTCAAGCTCTTTCTTAGCCTACCGCTTGTGGGCTGATTTAGACTGCTTGCCATACACACAATGCTCACAAAATTCAAAATCAGAAAAGCTCAAACTCGGCACATAATCCAAACGGCATAAGCTTTTCATTCCATTCTGGCTCATATGGCCCAACTGGCAATGCCACAAAGAAGTGCTTGGCTGCTCGGTTATAGCAACAACATTATCAGAAACACCTGATACATGCAAGGGATACAGCGTCCCACATTTGGCACCTCTCGCCAAAACATAGAGCCCTTTTGAATCTTCCAACTCTGAGATCCAAAGATAGTATGATAACCACTATCATCCAACTGACCAGCCGATATAAGACTCTTAGTCAGCTTGGGTACATGACGTACATTCTTCAGAGTAAATGATGATGAACCATTTGCAAATGAAAACTTAATGTCCCCTGCTCCCACTATGTCACATGCATAGTTGTTTCCAAGATGAACACAACCATGCATTGTGCTATCATAGGTGCTGAACCAATCCCTATGGGGAGTGACATGAAATGAAGCACCTGAATCTAGGATCCAATCCTGAGAATATCCATCATCGGATGTAGTAAGCGCTTCTACAGGTAGGCATGACATGAAAAGTATCTCAGTGTCACTACTATCAGTGGGTGACTGCATTGATTTCCTCAATCTTTGCTTTCCCTTTCCTGTCATCATCTTTTGGTCCGTTGTCATTCTTCTTTGCATCCTTTTTCTTCTCTTTTTGCTCTCTTTTCCATGCATAACAGTCACGCTTGATGTGCCCCTTCTTGCCACAATGATGGCACTCAATATCCTTGCGACTGCGTGACTTACTGCGTGACCTGCCTATTTCTGTAGACTTCCCCCTGAACTGCCGTCTACCACGATCAACATTGAGAGCTGCATCTTACTTGCCATGATCTACAGACTTCTTTCTAATCTCTTCTATAAGCAAGCTACCCACAACATCATCAAAGTTCAGTACTCCACCAGGTGCAGAGTTACTGATAGCAGTGCGGAAAGTATCCCATGATGATGGCAATGAACATAAGAGAAATATCGACTTCATTTTCGCATCAAAATTCAGCTTCTGTGCTTGAAGCTGATTGAAGATGATATTGAATTCGTTCAAGTGCGATGCAATGGATCCACCCTCTTTCATCTGCAGCTCAAATAACCGTTTCATGAGATAGACTTTGTTGGAGGCAGTCTCTTTCTCATATGTGGCACATAGCTTCATCCACAGCTCATGCGTAATCTTCTCATTTACCACTGTAAAGTACACTGACTCAGCAAGATGAAGTCTGACAGTAGACTTTGCTAAGGCATCCAACTCATTCCAATCCTCTGCATCCATATCTGTAGGCTTAGCAGTTATCCCCTTCAAGGGCTTCAACTGCTTCTTCTGAATGAGCACATCCTGAATCTGCTCTTTCCAGAGCGAGAAGTTTGTACCATCGAACTTCTTGATGTTGTACAATTCGCGCTCTGAATGCGACGAAGACATGATGTACAACACCAATGGAAAAGATCACAGATTTTGAAAAATTTGGGCAGAGTTTCCCCTGCAAAACCTCAGTATCCACCTCAAGCTGTATGCCAAAATCACTATCCAAGTGTCATGCCTGTCGACTAGCCCAAAGCCTGGTCCAAAAATCCTCCAGGAACTCCTGTGAGAGTCCTTGTAGTAGCTGCCAGTGCCCCGATGCAGTTGGAGAGACCATCCTCCTCACCGTCAAAATATGTCGCCCCAACCGAACAGTATACTGGAAAAAGGTGATCTCTGTGGGCTCAAGGGATGCATAAGGATCATGCCACTCGTACTCGCCAGGGTCCCACTGGGAGCCGGGCCAAGGGACGCGCTGCATATGCCCATATGCGCCAATCAGAGTCCACATCTGCAGGGTCTGGGTCAATATGCCACTTCCGAGAAGCGACGGCCACTACCTGTATCCTCTGAAAGATGCACTCTGCAACCAAAGGCGACTCCACCTCCACTCTCTGAGGTCTGCCCTCATCCTGGATCTCATAGTAGAGGCATCTGCCATCCTCAGTGCAAGCTCTGACAGCAATCAGGATCTCCAACTGTGTAAAGGCTCCCATCCACCTTGGGGCCACAGGCTCGAGAGGCGTGAACCACTCCTCTGTGAGTGCTTCCTGAATGTCATCCCTCATAATCAACCCCCCTCTGAAGTGACTTAGCCTCTCCACCTGGATCTCCTCTGGGAGACTGCAGAAGGCCTGCCAGTCTCCAAAACTACGTGCTGCTGCCCCGCCAATGGTCCCTAGGCTAGATGAGGCCGAGAACCCAGCATATGACCCTGCTCTGTGCGAACCGTTGGGCTCCAGATGAGCGGCTGTCTGGCTCGCTCCTCACAAGAAGGAGGTCTCTGAGAGAGCCCCGGTCTCAGCAACTCCGAAGCTCTCAGGATGCTCAAGGCAAATCTGTCCTCCTATCCTCTACTGAGGCATGTCCTCCTCATCTCTATGAAGATCCATCGTATCTCTGGTGCCCAAGTGCCCCCTGCGGGGGGAGCCCGAGCCTGCAGCCGCTGCAAAAGAAGCTCTTTCCAAGGCTCAGCGCCTGGAAGCAGCCCCCGAACAATAAGCTTCCCCAATAAGGCTCTACTTTGATCAACTGGATCTATAATGCCCAAGCCTCCCTGGGTCAACGAAAGTGTAATAACTGCCCAAGCAACCTTTGCCCGGGCTGGCTGACCATCCCGCCCAGACCAAAGAAAGTTCTTGATCAGCCTCTGTACCTGGCTGATACAAGAGCTCGAGAAGATCCAGCAAGACGTAATGTACCACATGGTCGCTAAAAGCACCTGATTTGCCACCACCACCCTCCCAGCCAAGGATAGCCGAGCTGTACTCCAATACAAAAGCTTCTTCCAAATGCTCAGAAGAAGCGGGGCAATCTGCTCCTCAGGTGACAAATCTAGTCCAATCTGGCATCCCAAATATCGCACTGCTATTGCCAGGAGGAATCCATCTAAAACCCGGGTCTGGGCTCCATGCCGGAGTGGGAGCGCTACTGATCCAAAAGGCCACTGTCTTGCGCCAATTGATCAATGCTCCCGAAGCTGCACTAAAAACCTGGAGCGACTGCTCTGCCCGCTGAAGATTGGCCTCCTGGCCATGCAAAAATAAACCCGTGTCATCAGCAAACTCAGCATCGAGCAGGTCCTCCCCCCGGACTGGGAGCTGGAGTCAGCATCGAGCAGGTCCTCCCCCCGGACTGGGAGCCTCTTGGCCATGCAAAAATAAACCCGTGTCATCAGCACCGAGCAAGTCCTCCCCCCGGACTGGGAGCTAGAGTCCTCTCAAACCAACCTCCTCTGCCGTCAGATACATGCTCATAGCCTCAGCAAAGAAGAGAAAAAGAAACGGGGCGAGACGACACCCCTGACGGACTGATCTGGTCAACTCAAAACTCGGCCCCCGTCCTTCTGCAATCAGCACCTGGCTACGAGCTGTGGAATATAGAGCTGCGACCCCTCGAATCCAACCTGGCTCAAAGCCCAGGCGAAGCATAGTGCCCTCTAAGAAACCCCAATCGACTCTATCGTATGCCTTCTCAAAATCGAGAAGCATCACGACCAAGTCCTCACCAAGAAATCTAGCTCGGGCCGTCGCCTCCCAGAAGGTGAAAATGTTGTCAAGGGTACTACGCTCCTTGACGAATCCTGTCTGGGTAGCATGAATCAACTCCCCCAGGAAGGGCTGGATCCTCAAACTCAAGGCCTTTGCTAAGACCTTGTAGACAGTATTGAGCATCGTAATAGGTCTCCAATGCCGAATATCATCTGATACTCCCTCCCCCTTGGGGATAAGAAAGATCAAGCCCTTTGAAAATCTCTGTGGCATCACCCCAGTGTCCACCAAAACATACTGAAAGCCCCTGCGGAGGCTTGGCCCCAAAAGGTCCCAATAGCGCATAAAAAAGGCAGGCGTCAATCCGTCCTCCCCTGGGCAACTATGGCGCGGAAGGACCCTCAAGGCCTCAGCAAGCTCAACCTCTAAGAGAGGCTCACCCAGAACTGTACGCATACGATCTCTGACCCTCCTCTGCACATGGGCCCACACAGTTTGTCTGCAAGCATCCCGAGCCTCAGTGTGGCTGGCTTCGCTGAAAGCAGGTCTCTATAGAACCCAGTGGCAATGGCTCTGATCTCCTCGGGCTCAGTAGCTACCGATCCGTCTGGCCTCCCAAGCTAGCGGACTCCTGCTCGAGCATGGCGGGGTCCAGTAATCTCAAAAAACTCCCCAGTCACTCTATCACCAAGCTGCGTCCATTGAGAGGCCTGGCGACGATAGTAAAACTCATGTCTCTGCTCCTCTACCTCTCTAACCTCCTGGCGTGCCTGGCTCAGCTGGGACGCCACCCACCCACTCACATGTAGGCTGCTGCTCCTGAAGGCGCTGAAGCGAAGCAAGGCTACGTCTCAGCCGACACTCCCGCTCGCGAGTCTCTCCCAGCCGTGTCAAGGCTGCAACGTGCAAAAAAGAGCTGAGCTTGATGAGTCCCTAGGCACACTGTGGCCTGCTGCATCCTGGTCAGAGCTCTGACTATCATGCCATATCCTCTCAATGTCCTCAGCGAGACTAGGATCTGTAAGTACCCTCTCTGGGATCCTCTGGGATCCTCAACTGTAAGCTGGTCTCCCGTGTCCTCTCCTCAAGTGTCAAAATAACTGGCGCATGGTCTGAAAAAGAGGTGCCACCGAGAATGCCAATGGAGCCCCCTCGCTCCCCTAACCCGTCGCCCACATAGAAGCGATCAATCTGTGATAGATTAGTCCCTCCCTCCCGACGATCCGAATGAGAGAAACTAAGACTGTCCTGAGAGCGGGAGAAGGCCTCATGCTGCCATGCATCAGTGATCCTCAGTGTCATGTAAAATCGCTCCTCCCAAGCTGCAAGCTCCGTACCGTGCACTGTAACATGACTGCCTCCCACCCTATCGGTCGGGTCCTCAAGCATGTTGAAGTCTCCCCCGACACACAATGTGCAGCCTCTGGCAATGCATCCGTAACCTGGGTCGTCCAGAACTCTGCTCTGGCACTAGCATGGTTGGGCACATAGACATTGAGCACACCAAAGAGCTCATCATGCGTCCTTAGAATGACATACTGTGCTCTACCAGGCACAATGATCCCGCGATCCGCAATGGCCTGCCACCATACATCCGCAATGGCCTGCCGCCATACATCCGCAATGACCATCCATACTCCTCCCTGCCCACCCAAGGGGCCAAACCCTGCAGAGACCGAAAGGTGTCCCATCTACCAGGCATCACCGAACCATATCTCCGGATCCTGCTCTCACCCAAATGGTGCTCTTGCATCATCAAAATCCCGCCTCGCTTACACCTTCGCCTCCTCCCGTCCCCGCTCCGGTTTCGGCAGCGGCGCCTTCTCCACCCCTCCTCCCCCCCCGCTCGCCTCAGCTCCTCTGGGAGGCCCTGGCAGTCCCCTATCGCTCACCTGCAGTCCGGTGGGCTCTGAGCATCGACCTTGCTCGAGCACCACAGAGGAGACTTACCATGCCGATTCGGGCTTCGAGGCATCCAAATTGGGTTGGTGCCTTCGTAGTAGGAACCTTGAGCTACAAGTAACTGCTTTTCCACCCACATTTTGATACCATTAAGATATCTTGATCTTAGCTGTCTTGGTGGAGTTTTCTTTGTGGATGAAGTGGAAGGTTTTGGGCCCTCCTTGACATTGGTTGGCATTGAGGTTACAGGTTTGAGACTCATGATCGTTGTTGACGATGAGGCTTGAGTCTCTTGTAGACTGGCTGTTGATGAGTGATGAGGCTTTTGAGCATGTATCTGTCTCCTTTGGTGAGGATGGTCGATGAAGAGGCGTGGCTCTGGAGCTTTTCCCTTGATTTCCTTTTTAGATGTAGATGGTTGCACTTGGGAAACTTCTTTAGGAATAGATGTGGATTGTGAGGTTTTGGCATTAGACTTTGTTTGTGAGGATTGAGTTGAGGGGTTAGATGCTTTATCAGAGTCGGTCATTGATGTAGATGGTAGGTCATTGTGTAGAGGGGATTCCATGGAAGAGGCTTGTAACTTTTTGTGTTCAGCATCAATGAAATCCATTAGGGTTGGATCCTCTTCCGTGCAGTATGGTATTGTCAATTTTGTGTTGTTGACCATCATGATGACCCTATTGCTAGCAAAGCACAGTGATGCTTGGAAACTAATAGTCCATTTATGTCCTAATATCAAATCTTCTTCCAACACATAACCACAAAAAAACTTGGAAGTAAGGGGGTTAGTTTCAATATACATCTTATGTTCTCAAAGTACTCCAAACATGGCATGTTCAAGTCTTGTGTGAATGGAATTCTATCAGGATGAGCCGTGAGTGTTTGTTGACCTAACAAATCCCATAACTCGAGGGTCATGAGATTGTGCTGTTGTGTTGGATAAAGCTGTGCTTGAATTGTTGTGAGTTTAGTGGAAAGTTCTAATCCAACCATTATTCTTGGGATATTCTTAGTAAGATATGTTGGAAGTTCCAGCTCCTCTAAGGTCTGTTCCTTCCGTAATAGCAATTTCATGTAGCATTATATGGTAGTGATGTGTCTGAACACACTTAGGACCGCCGGGGCATTTTTTCCCTCACTACTAGGAGGTTTTTTCCCCGTGCGTATGTACACCCTCTTATCTATTCATTTTGGGGTGTGTACTTATCTTTTGTATTTGGCACACATTTGTTAATTCTATTCTAGTGAGTTTGTGTGCTCTCAAGCTTCTCTATCTTGTGTGTGCATTGTTGAAACCCTAACCCTAATTCCAACATTTGTATCAGAGCTAGCTTTCTTGACACTTGATCTAGTAGTCTGCCTCCCTCCTCCACGACCCTTTTTTTTTTGGTCTCCAATTGAGATATCCTCTTCGGAGAAGAAGGTGTATATTGTAGTGTGATGTATACCAAGTATACAAAATTTTCGAGGTCTACAGCGTGATTCAGGCGCATTTTGGGCATCGCAAGGTTTCTGTAGATGTTCTAGAGAGGCGTTATTTTGGATTGGTTCTGCTCGATTTTGGGTGTTTGGGCTGTGTAGCGGAAAAGATTTGGTGTGAATCAGCATCTACAGTGTCTTCAACAACATCGACCATCATACTTTTGCCAGTAACACTCTATTCTCTACTCTGTGTTATTTTTCAGTGTCTTCAACAGCATCGACCATCATACTTTTGCCAATAACACTAATCTCTACTTTGTGTTATTTTTCATACACTTTGCAGGTGATTCAGGTAGTTGGCAGCCATCCAGGGTTGCATCTAGTGAATACCGAGTACTTGCAGTGTGTTGAAAGATTTTGCATTTGGTAGAAAGTCATGGCTAGCAGTAGTGATGTATTCAACATGTTGTCTACTGAGGACAAACTTGATGGGACTAACTACCCATTGTGGTCCTATAATGTACTGGTTGCTAAAGGCCTTTGGAATGTGGTCAGTGGTAGTGAAACTCATCCTGTTTCACAACTACCAATGCAACTAGGTGCTGCAGGTACATCTGAAGTAGAATCTGATACAGATGTGGCTCCTCCACATGCACCACCATTACCTCCCACTGCTGCTCAAAAACGAGATGGGATGGAAGAGACGCACAGGCATAGGCACATGCATTGCTTGCACTTTCTGTGAAGCGAAGCATTATTCCTCATATTTGGGGTCATGTAAGAGATTATTCTCATGTGGATCATGTTCTCATTTCTACTTTATGTAATGAGGAGGAACCTGTTTCCTTTGAGAAAGCACAAGACGATGATCATTGGTGGATGCATGCTATGCAAGATAAGTATAACTCTATACTCAAGAATGAAACCTGGTATTTGATAGATCTACCTCATGGCAAGAAGGCCATTGGTACTAAGTGGGTTTACAAGTTAAAACGTAAAGCAGATGGTAGCATTGATAGCTCTACAAGGCCAGGCTTGTTGCAAAGGGGTATGCCCAGTAAAAGGGCATTGATTATGATGAGACCTTTGCACCCACATCTCGTATGCCTACGATTAGGTGTCTCATTGCTTTGGCAGCACATCATAGGTGGAATGTACATCAGTTGGACATTAAGACTGCATTCTTGAATGGTGATTTACATGAGGAGGTGTATATATCGTAGCCTCCTGGTTTTGTTGTGAAAGGGGAAGAGTCTAAAGTATGCAGGTTGAAAAAGACTCTTTATGGCCTTAAGCACGCTCCTAGAGCATGGTCTGAGAAGATTCATGAATACTTGGTTGCAAATGATTTTTGCAACAGTCCAATAGAGAGTATCCTCTATGTGAAGAGGAGTAAGGACACATTTTTGGTCATCTTTCTATACGTTGATGACATGTTGCTCCACGGACCCAATATAGATAAGATTTCAACCTTTAAGGTTGATTTGCAGTCATCGTTTGAGATGTCGGATTTAAGGCCCTTGCATTATTATTGGGGATTCAGTTTATGCAGCACAATGATGGCATTGTTATACTGCAGTCTAAATATATACAAAAGCTATTGAAGAGGTTTAATCTTGAAGACTATAAACCTGTGGCTACACCTATGGAGACAGGTACTCAACTTAGTCTTCAAGATACAGGAGACTCTTTTGATGCTAGTTTGTATATCAGAGGCTATTGGATCCCTTCTTTATGTATGCAACACGAGGCTCGATATACAGTGTGCAGTCTCACAGTTGAGCGTATTTATACATAGCCCAGGTACGAAGCATTGGTAGGATGTCAAAGCAGGTTTTTCGCTATTTGCAGGGCACTCAATATTTTGGATTATTTTATCCAAAGGGGGGTGAGTCACAGCTGCATGCTTTTAGTGATTCAGATTGGGTTGGATGTTATGACACACGAGTGTCCAATCTCTAGTGTGTTTTGCTTTTGTCTTGGTGATTCATGTATATCATGGCTCAGCAGAGCAAGAAGCAGCCTACAGTGGCCACTTCCAACTGTGAAGCTGAGTATAGGGCAGCTTTTACAGTTACAGTTGAGTGTGTGTGGCTCAGACATCTTATGGCTGATCGGGTGTTGGAAAGTCATCTAGCACTACCATTTTCACTGACAACCGCATTAGTAGTTGTGAGGAACCTAGTGTTTCATGCTCGCACTAAGCACATTGAGGTGCATTACCACTATGTCAAGGAAAGACTCTCTGCAGAGCAGGCAGAGATCAGCTTGATCTATGTGCCTACACATGACAACATGGCAGATTTATTCATGAAGGCTCTTCCTCCTGAAAAGTTCGAAGCTTTTCGTAAAGCTTTGGGTTTACTACCTTTTTAGGATTGATCGGCTATACCCTATACATGTTCACATCATCACTCCTCCAGGGGGGATTTGTAGCATTATATGGTAGTGATGTGTGTGAACACACTTAGGATCACCGTGGCATTTTTTCCCTCACTAGGAGGTTTTTTCCCCCATGCATATGTATACCCTCTTATCTACTCATTTTGGGGTGTGTACTTATCTTTTGTATCTGGCACACATTTGTTAATTCTATTCTAGTGAGTTTGTGTGCTCTCAAGCTTCTCTATCTTGTGTGTGTGCATTGTTGAAACCCTAACCTTAATTCCAACATTTCATAATGCTTGCAAGAGTGTTTAAGGTGATTATTTGCATGGACTCATCAATTGAATACAACGAGTCACTTACCCAAGTTTCACCTAGGATGACATCATACTCAAGGGAATCTGGAGTAACATGGAATCTAAACTCCACATTTCCACCGATTGTTTGAGTAGCATAGCTAAAGTAACCTAGAACTTCAATGTTTTGTCCATTGGCACCTCTTGCAAAACCATTGTCTTTAGGGATGATTTTAGGTTGTCCCAATGACACCTAAGTGTCTATTGTCATGATGTTATGACTAGCTCGAGGGCTAATCAACATGCTTTTGCGCTTTTACCATCATTGCCCATAGGGAAATCTAACCATATGATGAAAGAATCTTCAAGAGAAACCATGGATGTTTCAGCTTCAGAGCTTCAAATCCCGTTTTGGTCTCATATTCCCATTCACTTTCATCCTCTTTTTGGCTTTCAGCTTTTTCAATAGTTCCCAATGTGTGTACAATGGCACAGTTGTTCCTCTAACAATTCTAGCTAAGGTATGTTTGGAAACTTGTGAATCCTCATAGTCCTGTTCTATGGAGCTCTTTATGTCGTGGGGTATAACTCATGTTTAATCTTTAAAGGTGCAAGTGCTGACGCTATGTTGGCTTCGCCACCACGAGAGAAAAGCACTCCTCCAAATGAGGATTTAAGAGACTGCTTTAATCTGGTAAGGGATTCATCAAATTCCTCACGTGATTTTTCAACCACATCATTCGTGCAATCTACCTTTAATGATTTGTCTTGGCTTAATGAGTTCATTTGTATAGGAAGTGTGTCTTCCTCTTGGAAGGGGAAGCGATACTCCTTTGGTTTTCGTATTTGGGTTGTTTTTTTAGGTTTGACATTATGAGGTTCAATCATAACCGGTGATCTTGTGATGACCCTGAACAATGCTAAGCATGCTCTCTTGAGCTTGCTTTTTGCATTTCGCATATGTCATGTGATCATGATTTTCAGTTTGGGGGGTGGTTGGGTGGGTTCTAGTTTCTTGATTGGTCTATAAGGTGCACCTAATAATGAATCAGAACTTGTTTCATCCTCACTAAGTGACGTACTAGAACTAGTAGCATCTTCTGACTTTCCTTGGATCATCGGGTTTTTATTAGGTTTACCATGTGACGAGAACGAACTTTCTTTTGGGCTTTTGTATCTTGTGTCGCGCATGTGGGTGTTGTGGTTTGTGTGGTAGTCTTTGAGGTGGATGCTTTTGCATCATGTGTAGCTTTTGTGCTCTATTGGGGTTAGGTTCTTCTACAGGTCCTTTTGTTTGTCCTTTATTTCAACCTTGGTTTCGATAGTTCGTTGCCCCCTTGTTTTGCTTGGGTTTAGAAGGTTTTGCTTTCTCTGTTGGTTTTTACTTTAAAGCATGTTCCTCTACCCATTTCGAAGGGTTCTCTTTTGTATTCTTTTTTACTGTATCTCATGCCTTGGCTTGTAAGCATGTAAGAACATTCAAAGGTACCATGGACAATTGCATGTTTTGCACACTTAAGATGTTAAGAGTTGTATTTTGTGAGACAGGTTGTAGGAAAGCAACTCGCCTTGGGCAATCTTGGAATATGTGATCGATGCCACATCATTCACATATAGGTTGCAAGGTGTCAGTAGTGACTATAGGCGCATGGAAGTATTCCAAAGTGTGTAGTATGCCACTTTGTGAGGTCCACAATAATAGAAACACTGAAGTGTTTATTGAAATGTTTCTTGAGCAGTTTCTACCCTTTGGACTGTTTCTGGTTGGTGCATGGGAGATGAGGTTTTGAGTTAATTGTAGATGAATTGGGACATTGGGGTGTGTCACGACCAAAGGTTTTGCAATATATGCAGTATAGATAAATAGGCACCTTGTACACATAATGGGGATTATGATGGACGTAGTGATTGCATTGAACACAAGGCATTTTGCCTATCACTTGGAGAGGCATTAAGGATGGTTGGTTTTGAAGGATCTCATCCTCTCTTAGAGATGTTGGTTGTAAGCTTTTAAGCAAGGTTGCATAGAATTCGGGGAATGACAATTCCGAGATCAAATTTTCTTTAGCCATTGCTTCACTTGGTTTAGATAAGGAACAAACCCTCAGGCTGCTGCATATATATGTCCTCATGCAGATCACCATGTAAGAATGCAGTCTTTACATCCATTTGGATGAGTTCCATATCCTCGGCTGCAACCAAGCCCAAGATGGTTCTCAAAGTAGTCATCTTGACTATAGGAGAGAAGATCTCATCAAAGTCAATCCCATGTTCCTGCTTGTACCCCTTTGCAACCAGCCGTGCTTTGTACTTTGGCAAGGAACCAGAAGTGACTTTCATCTTATAAACCCACTTGCATGGAAGAATCTTCTGCCCTTTAGGCAGAAGTGACTTTCATCTTATAAACCCACTTGCATGGAAGAATCTTCTGCCCTTTAGGCAGATGCACCAAATCCCAAGTACCATTCTTTTCAAGAGATTCCATCTCTGACATCATAGCTTTGAACCACTTCTTGCTATCCTGTCTAGTCATTGCTTCCTTGAAGCATGACGGCTCACCACAGTCAGTTACCATGACATAATCAGCAGCATAAGTCACATGGTCAGATCAAGGAAGAGACTTGCACTTGGATCATAGATACCAACGCTTTTTTCCTCATTAAGAGGCATAGCCGTTGATTGACATCTCAAGCTCCTGATCTCTATCATCAACGGCATCGGAGTCCTAAGTCAGTTAGCTGATGTAAAATCAAGTGGCCTGCCAGTCCTAGCATCTACTTGATCGAAGCTTGGGTGAATATCGTCAATGCCGAGAACTATGTATGTCACTAGGTTGACGCATGCTCGGTAGCAAGAGGGACATGCCGAGAAGCGTACTAGCTCATGGATGATGTAAGACAAATGGAAAAAATGTCCACATCCCAGAGCATATCCACTAGTACTATTAATGTCCTCAAGACATAGTACACATAAATCATCATGGAGGAATGGTGGTGCATCCTGAGGGAGAGGTCATCAAAAAACCTCCGTTTTAACAGGCCATGGATATAGAGGCAAGTAAGGCATTGTCACGTTAGAAGATCTACGGAACTCTTGAACATGCAGCATACATCAACTGCTCTTCCCTTTGTTATGCAATCCTCTCCATAATCATGTGCTGCTCCACCTCATCTCTAGCACTCTCTACCTCAGTTCGGGCCTACTCAAAAAGTAAAGCATATAAATAATTGATTAGTCTCTCTCACATTAGGTATTACTTAAAGAAATTTATAACTTTAGACCTTAATTATAACTCTTTTACATACAAGAGAGACATACCTGCTAGATGTCATACTCTCTGGCGACAGGGCATGCCTCTTAGTGTCTTCCTTTGCCCCGTCTACAATGTTGCTCTAAGACGATTGATCTCCGCTCTCACCTCTATTGACTCCTAAGTGAGTCTCTCAATAACTGGTAGGTGTGGGATCCTACGTCATGACATAATCAACCATGCCGCTCATTTTAAAAATATAGAAAAGTACATATAAACATGTAAACAAATGACTATGAAAAACCTTAAGAAGTAATAAATATGTGTAAATACCTCGACATCTGTCGGTATCAATTGTGAAAATAGGCGCACCACGTGCTGGATGCTCTTTGTGGTACTCCGTACGTCGATACCCACCTGGGTGCCTCTATAGTGCCTCGATCGTAGACATAGGCACAAATGTAGGATCTGTAGTAGCTACATAAAGGGATGGTGGGAGCCACCTAACCTGGTCCTGGAGACGACCTTGACCAGCACCGCCTAGTGTAATCCACCTACTCCCCTAAGACAAACTTCACATATAATTTCTTTGCAAAGTATATGGGAATCTAGCGGGTTGTTCGGCATCCTCCCATATACGGCAGCATATCAACTATAGATATGTGCTGCCATAAGAGGATGCGAACACTGCATCCCATGGCTATCAAGGAAAAGGTCTAGGCTCCATCCCTAATCGAACCAAGCTCACAAACCTGATGATATGTTAGGCCATGTGACATGAGAGCAATGCGATGGTGAGCTATCTACTAATCTACATAAACAATATCGCGAGGCTACGAAGGGATGAGAGTATCGCCTCCAAGTTCAACACCATATGTAATGTAGATGGTGTGTCTCTAGCAGTCCTACGATAGCCGCTAAATCACAGTCTGTCTCCACGATGAGGTCCACAATAGACGAGCGGCCCTCCTCGCGTGACTCCATGCTAAAACCTAAGTCTAACACAAATGGGTAGGTCAATGTGAAAGGTCCAATGCTTAGTACTAAGTAGCACTAATTAAGCTATAAAACAACACTAATGAGCCCACTAATTGCTAATCCAAATCAAGAGATCAAACGGAGCAAAAACGACGTGAGAGAATGAGCAAAAAAAACTCTCTCTCATTTTATAACCTCGATCGAGGTTTGGTGGCATGCATTTTAGGATTTGAAAAATCAATGCCCCAAATGTACACACAGTTTTAGGGTTAGTGCCAAGATATTCATTTGATTTTAGGGTTGGTGGTGATCGACGACTCCAATTTGAAATAGGTATCTCGTTTTTTGAGATACATGGATGGCTTAGATTTTGAGTGAGCACCACGATCGAGGTATGTTTGATGGTTGCGATTCGACTTCATGCCTCGATTGAGATATGTAAATGGCTGGGATCGCCTCTTGGAATGGGCACAAATGGATGGGTCAGATTGTGTAGATGTATCTCGATCGAGGTTTTTCAACGGCTTTAATCACATCTTGGTATCTTGAATGAGATATAAGAATGGATGAGATCACATCTCCATACCTCAAACAAGATACATCAATGGTCGAGATGATATTTCCTTATCTTGTTCGAGATACGTGGACGATGGAGACGGCATCACTGAATATGCTGAATGAGAGCGGGCAAGTCGAGGGGGATTCACTATGGTATTGACGTGGATCCAAGTGGCCTACATACCTCGACTGAGATAACGAGGTGGTGGTGACATGTATTGGTGACATGGATGGTGACTTGAAACTCAAACCTGCTAGCATGGCATTAGTTGGTATCTTGATCGAGATGTGGGGCTTTAGTCTTGGGAAGCACATGTCGTGTTTTAATTGATAGTGATATCACAATCGAGATACTCCGCTCGAGTTGCGTTGATGTCCCAATTTTAGAGAGAGTGATGAGTATCCTCATCTTGTTGCAACCACCCACCAATGCACCACTGTAATAGTCGAGTACACTCATGAACTATTCATGAGTGTACGTGTGTGTGGTGGAGAGACCCGTAGTTGCATATGAGACAGTAGAGAAGAGAAGATAGACAGGAAGAGAGCATAATAATCAGAATTGTAATCTTGAATGTTTCTTAAACTCAATCAAAATGTAGGTTTGTTTCTTAAACTCAATCAAAATGTAGGTTTGTTTACATGTCAAGTGGCATGTTATTATATATTGATTCATAGACTGCATCTGAAATAAAAAAAACCTTCCTTTCATCATTGACTGATTCCATCCATTGGAAACTTGATGGCCCTAATAAGGTGCAAGTAAGTAAAAACTTAAGGTTGGTCATCAAGAAGGAAATAAGTATGGGCATCAAGTCGCTTGTAGTATATACCCTTGACTGCATAATAGTCTTTCTCAATGATGTTTTTCCATCCATCACGTAATGTTCGTTCTGCCTTAAACTTTATAGTAGTACACTTTATGATGTAAAAATCCACACCCTCAGAATTCCCAACCTCTCCATCAACAACAAAATTTTCTCGCATGCTCACAGCATCTCACGGTCTCCTTCATAGATGGCATCATCAAAGATGTCATCATTCGTGTGCACACTTGGTGCTATGGGCTCGATGATATGATATTCCCATTGTTGCACATTGTCAGGCATTTTTCTGAGAGGTATTTTGGGCTTGTGTACATACGTGTGCATGGCATGTGTGAAGGTTTTGCTTTTGAGGGCGTTGCCAGGTGTTCAGGGTAGATGGATTTGGTAATGGGCTTGTGCAGGCCTGTCCGGAACGAGGTCCGCTCGAGATGACATCAGCCACTTGATGGCTCTAAATTTGTGTACACGTCCAAGGATGAGTGGGCACTGGAAGCTGCATTTGAAGAGTGTGTGGAGCATGGGAGCATTTAAGGTTGAAGGGGCCAAGGTTGCCTTAAATCCTTGAGCTTTGGTGTGAAATGGAAAGCATTGTGTGGCCATCTTCTAGGCCTTAGAAGAAATTTAAAAAAAAAATGATAACAACGTGGCCAATTTGAGAATCTCCACATGGCTGTTAGCGTAGATGCCAGCGCGCAAAATCTAGAAGGTGGCGAGGACTGAAAAGGTGAGGAGATCACCTTGTTGGCTTTTGGCTTTCGGGCGTGTGCAGCCACAGGTGCAGGAAAGGCGAGCACTAGTGGTGTGTGGCTAGGCGCAACAGGAACCGTGGGTGATGTGGTGTGGCTGCCTAGAGGCTGAGGGCTTCTCGGCGGTTGGCGTGGGTGATGTGGTGTGGCTGCCTAGAGGCTGAGGGCTTCTCGGCGGTTGGCGTGGAGACGCAAGGTTGGTGTCAGAGGCACAGCCGGGGCGGGTATTGTTGGTAGCCAGAGACAGCGAAGAGGTGTGTGTGGCCGTTTTGTAAAGAGAGAGAAGGCGGCTCGGGTGTGAGTGAAGAGAGCGCAACTGGGCGAACAGAGGGATGCCAGAGGGTGGTCGAGGTACGGCTGGCGGCCACAGAGGATCACATCGGGTGAGAGGGGTTGGAGGCCACCTCTATGTGCGCTCGACAGGTGACAGGCTGGCGACACAGGGCTCTCGGGCGAAGCTGCTTTGCAGGCGTGCAGAGAAGGCCGCCAGAGTGTGAGGGTTGAGGAAGAATCGCCTTGCAGAGGCGCTGGGGAGCGTGGAGCGCAGCCATGTGCGAGAGAGGTGCAGCCACCGCACCGGCGCAGGAAGGAGAGAGAAGGACGGTGTGGCTGCCTAGAGACTGGAGGGCTCTCTAGGGACCAGCGTGCAGATGGAGAGAAGCTGGTAGAGCTAGCAAAGAGGGGACTTCTCGGGCACTGACAGGTTGGCTACGCAAACAGTGGAGAGCACAGCTACCTGGGTTAGTTGGCTGGCGCTAAAGCTAGCGAACTGGCGTCAAGGTGATGGGCTGGCGACGTTGTGACGACTGTGAGGGTTAGCTAGTGGTGGCCAACTAGAGAAGAGGAGCCGCCTTGGACTGGTTTGGGTGGCCGAAGGAAGCAGTGGCGAGCACAGAGGGAGCTGGGCTGCTGGCAACCATAGAGGAACTGGAGAGTTGCAGGCACAGGGGCTCGAGTTGGTGAAAGGCCACCGTTGGATGCGAAGGAGTAAAGGTGGTCGTGTGGTCGGCGCAGAGCTGCTGAAGGCCGCCTTTGAGGTGTTGGCACAACAGAGGAAGAGCTGGATATGCAGTTGCAGATGCAGCTGGATGGAAGCAAAGGGGACAGGCAAAGGGTGCTGGTGTGAGCCGCGTAGGTGAAGCTGAAGTGGACAGTAGAGCGGGTACTGAGTGAAGAGAAGATAGGACAGTGTGGCTGCTTGGCTGGTGGGGTTGGTAGCATTGCAGAGGAAGGGTTTGAAGAGTAGGTGGCAGAGGATCAGCACAGAGAGAGTGAGAGAGAGATGTTTGGGTAGCTGCTGGTGACACACACAGAAGTGATGGGCTGTAGAGAGTTGAGGGTTAGCTGGTGGGGCGCCCTCTGAAGAGAGTGACCGGGTTCTTTCTGGTGTGATTGGCACAGCAAGCAGGCGAGAGGTTCGCGGTGATTGGGGATGTGGTGTATCCTCGGCAGTGTGACAGGTCGGAGTGTTGATGTGTTCGTGTGGCTGGATGGCTTGGTCGTCAGACGCAAGGTTGAATCCCAGAGGTGGTGTGGCCGTGGTGGAATTCCCTTGGCAGTAAATCCAGGCCTGAGGTTTGTGAGTTGTGTGAGTAAGGCTTTTGTGTCGGGAGAAGCTTGTATGAAGTGTTTCTGGGAATAAATGCTGGGTGTTTGCTTTGTCTATGGTGCCCCTGTTTTGTGCTGTCTTTCTGGCGTGGGTGGTGTGGTGAACTGAGAGAAGTGTTCCAGCCGGTGGCTGGTGGTGCCCCCATTCGTGTTATTATTCCAAGTTTGGGAGGTGAAGGGCTATAGAGGCAGGGTCTTTCTTCTTTTTTTTTCACCTCCCATTCTTCTGGTGCCCCCACTGAGGATAACTCAAGCGTTGTTCTTTGCCTAGAAGGGCGTATGTTCCACTGAGGAGAGCTCAGGGATTGTTACAGGTTTGTCATGATGTGGTCTTATCCGGAATTTCATGGCAAGAAGGGTGAAGATGTGTGTGACTTTTTGGAGCAAATGGAGTTGGCATGCATTAGCAATCATGTTACAGATGAAGAGCAGGTTTTGAAGCTGATAAAGATTTTCTTGAAGGGAGATGCCCGAAGCTGGCTTAGAGATTTTGAAGCACAGGATGCTGGTGTTTTGACCTTAGACAGGTTGAAAGAAGGTCTTTTGGAGCGTTTTCAACAAGCGGAGGATTCTAGTGTGCTTTGGCAGGAGTTGAGCATCTTGAAGCAGGTTCATGGGCAATCACTGGATGATTTTGTGCAGGTATTTACATGTTTGTGGAGTAAGTGGTGTATGACATTAAAGCAGGGAGTTCCTCCTATGTTTCTGAAGAAGAGCTTGTTTATTGATGGTTTGTTACCCCATTTAAAGGTCAGGGTTGAGTTGAAGAATCCCAAGTCATTTGATGATGCAGTTAGGGTTGCTAGGGAAAAGGAAGGCAAGATTTTGAAGCAGATGGAGATGGGTATTTATCCGTATGAAGGTGTTGTGTCTGCGAGGGATATGCATGTAAATTTGGTTGAGGTGGATAAGAGTCCTATGCAAAGTTTGATTAGACAGGAGCCTCAAAGGCCGATACAGGTGCAAAAGAGATGCCTGAATTACAAGAGCTGGAAGTGTTTGTGGACACTGCTGTTGGAAAGGATGTGGATTTTTGTGTGCACAAAGGTCAAGATGCTGGAACCTGGCCTTCACAGGTATTGATGAATGGAATGCTAAAGGTTGCAATGCCACAGGTTTTGAAGACGAGGAGGTTTGTTGTGGGCGAAGTGGAGGTGGATGATTTTCTGGCTATGGTTGATGTTTGGTATGTAGTGGTACAACCATTGTGTTTTACAGATATTGGGGAATGGGATGGTGAGTTGTTGTTTCCTTTTGATCCTGGTGGATAGCTATCGGACCTTATGCTTTTTGCTGCTGAGCATGAATGCTCTAGCAGATGGGGGGGTTGGCAAAGTATGTCAGGCGTTTTTCTGAGAGGTATTTTGGGCTTGTGTACATACGTGTGCATGGCATGTGTGAAGGTTTTGCTTTTGAGGGCGTTGCTAGGTGTTCAGGGTAGATGGATTTGGTAATGGGCTTGTGCAGGCCTGTCCGGAACGAGGTCCGCTAGAGATGACATCAGCCACTTGATGGCTCTGAATTTGTGTACACGTCCAAGGATGAGTGGGCACTGGAAGCTACATTTGAAGAGTGTGTGGAGCATGGGAGCATTTAAGGTTGAAGGGGCCAAGGTTGCCTTAAATCCTTGAGCTTTGGTGTGAAATGGAAAGCATTGTGTGGCCATCTTCTAGGCCTTAGAAGAAATTTAAAAAAAAATGATAACAACGTGGCCAATTTGAGAATCTCCACATGGCTGTTAGCGTAGATGCCAGCGTGCAAAATCTAGAAGGTGGCGAGGACTGAAAAGGTGAGGAGGTCACCTTGTTGGCTTTTGGCTTTCGGGCGTGTGCAGCCACAGGCGCAGGCGAGCACTAGTGGTGTGTGGCTAGGCGCAGCAGGAAGGCCTTGGAGCGGACAAAACCGTGGGTGATGTGGTGTGGCTGCCTAGAGGCTTGGCGTGGAGACGCAAGGTTGGTGTCAGCCGGGGCGGGTATTGTTGGCAGCCAGAGACAGCGAAGAGGTGTGTGTGGCCGTTTTGTAAAGAGAGAGAAGGCGGCTCGGGTGTGAGTGAAGAGAGCGCAGCTGACTGACGACTGGGCGAACATAGGGATGCCAGAGGGTGGTCGAGGTGCGGCTGGCGGCCACAGAGGATCACAACGGGTGAGAGGGGCTGGAGGCCACCTCTGTGTGCGCTCGACAGGTGACAGGTTGGCGACGCAGGGCTCTCAGGTGAAGCTACTACAGGCGTGCAGAGAAGGCCGCCAGAGTGTGAGGGTCGAGGAAGAATCGCCTTGCAGAGGCGCTTGGGGAGCGTGGAGCACAGCCATGTGCGGGAGAGGTGCAGCCGCCGGCGCAGGAAGGAGAGAGAAGGACGGTGTGGCTGCCTAGAGACTGGAGGGCTCTCTGGGGACCAGCGTGCAGATGGAGAGAAGCTGGTAGAGCTAGCGAAGAGGGGACTTCTCGGGCATTGACAAGTTGGCTACGCAAACAGTGGAGAGCACAGCTATGTGGGTTAGTTGGTTGGCGCTAAAGCCAGTGGACTGGCGTCAAGGTGATGGGCTGGCGGCGTTGTGATGACTATGAGGGTTAGCTAGTGGTGCCCAACTAGAGAAGAGGAGCCGCCTTGGACTGGTTTGGGTGGTCGAAGGAAGCAGTGGTAGTTGGCTGGCGCTAAAGCCAGTGGACTGGCGTCAAGGTGATGGGCTGGCGGCGTTGTGATGACTGTGAGGGTTAGCTAGTGGTGGCCAACTAGAGAAGAGGAGCCGCCTTGGACTGGTTTGGGTGGCCGAAGGAAGCAGTGGTGGCGAGCACAGAGAGAGCTGGGCTGCTGGCAACCATAGAGGAACTGGAGAGCTGTAGGCACAGGGGCTCGAGTTGGTGAAAGGCCACCGTTGGATGCGAAGGAGTAAAGGTGGTCGTGTGGTCGGCGCAGAGCTGCTGGAGGCCGCTTTTGAGGTGTTGGCACAATAGAGGAAGAGCTGGATCTGCAGTTGCAGATGTAGCTGGATGGAAGCAAGGGGACAGGCAAAGGGTGCTAGTGTGGGCCGCGTAGGTGAAGCCGATAGTGGACAGTGTGAGCGGGTGCCGAGTGAAGAGAAGAGAAGGACAGTGTGGCTGCTTGGCTGGTGGGGCCGGTAGCATTGCAGAGGAAGGGTTTGAAGAGTAGGTGGCAGAGGATCAGCACAGAGAGAGTGAGAGAGAGATGTTTGGGTAGCTGCTGGCGACACACACACAGAAGTGATGGGCTGCAGAGAGTTGAGGGTTAGCTGGTGGGGCTCCCTCTGAAGAGAGTGGCCGGGTTCTTTCTGGTGTGATTCGCACAGCAAGCAGGCGAGAGGTTCGCGGTGATTGGGGATGTGGTGTATCCTTGGCAGTGAGGACAGGTCAGAGTGTTGATGTGTTCGTGTGGCTGGATGGCTTGGTCGTCAGATGCAAGGTTGAATCCCAGAGGTGGTGTGGCCGTGGTGGAATTCCCTTGGCAGTAAATCCAGGCCTGAGGTTTGTGAGTTGTGTGAGTAAGGCTTCTGTGTCGGGAGAAGCTTGTATGAAGTGTTTTTGGGAATAAATGCTGGGTGTTTGCTTTGTCTATGGTGCCCCTGTTTTGTGCTGTCTTTCTGGCGTGGGTGGTGTGGTGAACTGAGAGAAGTGTTCCAGCCGGCGGTGGCTGGTGGTGCCCCCGTTCGTGTTGTTATTCCAAGTTTGGGAGGTGAAGGGCTATAGAGGCAGGGTCTTTCTTCTTCTTTTTTCACCTCCCACACATATGCTTTGTTGCAACATATTTTCCATGCACCATGTATGCAAGCACTATAAAAACATGATAAATTTCGTGCTCTAATGCTCGTGTTGTTAGTCATTGAAAACCTATTAATGCAATGTATAGAATGTGTTTTATCAACATGCTAGCAGCCCCACAAAACTAATCTGTTAACCTTTGTAGCCTTCACCTCCCAAAATAATCTAGCCACCCACAGATATTTCCTTCGATGGGTAGGAAGCTTGAGCTGCATTTGACAAATTCAATCGAAGAAAGTTGATCACGTCAGCACACTCTAGTCGCACAACTCTAGTCACACAGTATCCACTTTCAATTGTTCATGTGCTCTTCACAACAACCCCTGGTCCATCATGTTCACCCGAGCCAAAAAAAATCAATCTCATCTTCAAGCCAGTCAAACCAGGATATCTGTCGACAAAATAAGATGGTCTCTTTGCCTTGAATTGGGATGCTGCGCTGTCTGACCAAACATAGTGCTCTCATAACAGTACCCCTTGTTTCTTTAGCCACGTATAATGAAGCATAAACCAATGTTGCACAAACACAGTATCATGCTTCATATCATCAAAGATGAAGAAATGGATAGTTTTTTGAATCTCACCCTCAATTCGAATGTACGTTATGTGCACAAGAATAGTTACCTGCTTTAAATACCAATGTATAGATTGAATCTCATTTTGCTCTTGAAATGAGTAGTTCTCAACAAAGTCAACAACAGACACAACAACGTCAGATGGAAAATACATCACACACTCTTTAAACTGCTTAGCTTGCCACTTGTATATAAAGTTGTCTTGAATAAACTTTGCAAGGTGAATCCGAAATAACTGTACCAATTCTTTGCAGCTCATTTGTTTGATTATCAACTCTTTCCTTTTCTTTGTTGTTCCACCTCTACCCTCGTAAGCCACATCCTCAAAAACCTTCATTGGAACACCTATTTCACTATCAAAAATCTCACGTTGGAAAAAAACCAAAATTTTTGGCCCACACTTTTTACATCATCCCATTGTGCAATCCAGATGATGAAAAATAGAAGCTATAGACTTTTTGCATAGATATAACACTTTTGAAGGTGCGATCAACAGATCTACATGTTGAACTACCACCATTTCTTTGGCATATCTTATAGTTGCACAAACAACATGCTCCATGAAATCCATTCCTAGGCTATCGCATAAAGTTCATTGAATCTTTGAGGAAGATCATTTGTACATGATGAATACATCAACATGTGTATCTATCTTTTAACTTGGTTACAAAATAAGGCTTCAAGTATGAAAATGAGCATTGTTGAATTGTAATATCTGGGTGCTTCCCTTTGAATTCCAACAAAAGTTCTACCTACAGTAATAGAAAATTTTACATTTATTACATTACATAATAATGTTGAAACAGAGGTAATTAGCATAAAATATTACTAGCAATCCAAAGAGACATGACTACTAATTAGTAGACTGGACTATTGTTTATAGTAGACAAGACTACTAATTAGTAAATTGAACTACTGTATAATAGAACACTGAACTACTAATTCGTAGACTAGACTACTAATTAGTGGATTGAACTATTGTTTAGGAGGCAACTTCTAATTAGTAGAGTGGACTACTAGTAGTTAGTAGATTGAACTACTGTTTGGAGACTGAACTACTAATTAGTATCATGTCTACTATTATCAGTAATGCAGTCTACTAAATTAGTAGTTGCCTCCTAAACAGTAGTCCAGACTACTAATTAAAAGTTCAGACTACTGTTTGGAGATTGAACTACTAATTAGTATCATGTCTACTATTATCAGTATTTAGTGAAGTCTACTAACTAGTAGTTGCCTCCTAAATAGTAGTCCAGACTACTAATTAGTAGTCCACTCTACTAACTAGTAACTAGTAAAAGTAGTTCAATCACCGAAATAGTAGTCCAGTCTACTAATAGTTCAGTCTCCTAAACAGTACTCCAGTCTACTAATTACTAGTCTTTTCTACTATAATCAGTAGTCCAGTCTACTAAATCATTGTCTTTTCTACTATAATCAGTAGTCCAGTCTACTAATTAGTAGTCCTTTATACTATAATGAGTAGTCCAGTCTACTAAATCATTGTCCAGTCTTTTAATTAGTAGTATAGTCTCCTAAATAGTAGTTCATAACAATCTAGTAGTAAGTAGTCCAACATCTAGTAGTCCTATCAACAATCAACCCATAACTAGTAGTTGTGTTGTGAACAAGAGGCATACTTGAGGGACTTCAAGTAAATGAATTGAGTGTTGCACAAATGACTTCCTCCCTATCTATTTGCCACACACATCCTTCTTGTTTGGTGACATACGTGTGTGTGATGACCAAAAGGTGAATGCCAACTCTTTCACCTCTTAGCTAATTGAACTGCCCCATTGTTGTCTCTTGCATGATGAGAGGGGAAGATCTTCATTAGCCATGTTTGAGAGGACTCCTTTTCTGTATCATTTACTAACATCATTTAAATTGGACCATTTGAAAAACAACTGATCTGCAGTTTTTGGCTGCTTCACCATAGCAAGGCTATTGCATACACCCCGTAGGAGAGCTACTTCAACACTTTTCTCTTCATTCCCATATATGCATCTCAAGGAGAGATGGCCAAGAAATCTCCTGAAAATGTCTCTTTTGATTTCTTCATCCATTCCAAGAGTCTGTCTCTGAAAATATATAGCCATATTGCGATTTCTCATGTGTCTCTTTTTATCGTCAACATCATCATGTATGCACCCTTCATATCTTAATATTGCTTTCGCACATTGCTCTCTTTTCCTCTGCTTCATACTCCCTTATTAGCCCACGTTGTTCCATAGCACATTGTGTACAATCCACCGATGCAACGATCTTACATTTGCAAGATTTTTGTTGATGTAATTGTGTTGGAATATAGACAATATTCTCCATCGTGCCTCAACCCAAACAAATTAAACCTGAGCAACATTCAACCAAAAATTAAAATTAGGAGAAACAAAACCTTTCAATAGAATGTGGAGTTCGAGTGACGATAAACATTGGTCTTGATAGTGTATTCAACCGTGTATTGAGAGAGAGAGAGGGAGAGAGAGGTGCAAGTCAACTCTCCTGCAGTCAAAGAATGTGTGTGCGTGTGTGTGTGTGTGTGTGTGTGAGAGAGAGAGAGAGAGAGAGAGAGAGAGACCTGATAGAGTATTCAATTGTGTATTGAGAGAGGGGGGGGAGAGAGGGATAGAGAGAGAGAGAGAGAGTTGTTGTAACTGAGACAGAGAGGCGATGGCTGAATGAAGCTTGAAGACGCAGGGTTTCTTTCAATATGTGCAGCTGCAAAACAAATTAAACGGGGGTAGTACGTGCTACAAAACAACAGAGCGAACAAAGCAGGAGAGAAGGAGAAGCCGTTTGGAAATCGAGAGAGAGAGAGAGAGAGAGAGAGAGAGAGAGAGAGAGAGAGAGAGAGAGAGAGAGAAAGGGCGACATGGGGGAGATGGCCCTGCTTTTTCACCTAGAATAAAGGGTGTTTCAAATGCATAACTGCCCAAAGAGGAGTGGGAAAAGAAAATGCATATAATTTAATAAAAGAAGCATTTCAAGTTGTTTTCTCCACCACTAATAGTCTGTGTTGTTTAGGACTTTCCGGGACACCACCATTTGTACACCTTAGCACGCATATACCCTTCTGCAACAAAGAAGTTTTGGAGAATGCTGACCAAATAGAGCAAGACACAAGTGCAGATGGCTGAGACCCTCAGAGGGAATCTAATGCAAGTGGTTCAAAAAGAGGGACTAGACCCTCAGAGGGAATCTAATGCAAGTGGTTCAAAAAGAGGGACTAGACCCTCAGAGGGAATCTAATGCAAGTGGTTCAAAAAGAGGGACTAGACCCCACCCTTAATAAGCTAACCAATGATCTAGGTGAGTTCTTGTTGCAAAATAGGAGGGCTGAAGGCATCAAAGGTTTCTCTCAGGTCAAATGGCTGCCAGAGGCATGCCCCCATTAGGGAAAATCAAAGCTCATTTTGGGGCCTTTTGGCTAGAATGAAAAATCCCTCTCCTCCAATGAGAGAAAGGCTGACGTACGGTAGAAAACTTGTAAATCAAATTCTAATTTGCAAAAAAGAAAGATTAAAACTATTCTTTATTCTGAATGTGAACTTCATCCATTCAATGTAGGTGTATTTTTTAATTTTTGATTGGATTTTTAAGTTGTCATATAGGTCATAATACTCACCAACATCTAAACCTCTGTAAGTCCACTCTATATCACCCTTGGCATTCTAAAACTCTACAGTAATATATACAAACATTTAGAAGCCATGATGACAACTGTACATACAATTTTGATGCTACCCATAAAGAGCACCCAACTATAAACGAACAGGAAATTCCAGACTTAAGGGAGTTTATTAAGACTCATAAGCCTAGTCACCCACCGCCTAGCACCCGCCTAGCACAGAACAGGGTCAAGAAGAAACCTCTTCATTCTTAAAATTCACTTACCCTGTCTACGCCAATGTCGCTAGTAAACTACTTCACCCCTATCCTACCTCACAACCTACTAACACCTCTCACGCAGAATGCATCTTCTCATCTTTTTATCCTCCTGAGATTGATTTTCCCACTAACACTCTTGCCCCCAAGGAGGTACGAGCAACTACCCCATCTCCAACACGGCACGCTCAAGAGGTAAGACATACTACACCACAAGATAATCTTCAGCCATTTACTGATGACACCGTCTTGGATGATTTGACAGTTGCAGAATACGAGGGACTTATAAGAGCAGGAAATCCGCTTTTGAAGCCCAAACTAAGGTTCAAAGCACTAATGCAGATTATTCCCTTTGAGCCTACCCGACGGATCATGCCGGAAGCATACTGTAAGATTCCTCCTTAGCTTGAATAATGAAAAAGCTTTTACCTCAATCCCCTATTATTATTCCCTATTTTAGAATACAAGAAAATATTGTTTTTCCTTGTTTTTGCCTAGAGAGAAGAAAAATTCTAGAGAGAGGTTATTCAATATTAAGCTATTTTTAGATATAAAAATTCTCCTAATATCTAAAATTTATTTCCCTGAAACAAAAGTTCAAAATAAATTCTCCAATGTGCATTAGGAATCAATTAAAAATGATATAAGGGACCTTAGCTAAGGGTCTAGATTTTAAAAAATTTCTAGATTATAGTACAATTAAAATGAGTAAATGCTCACATAAGATGAAGAGTTGACTGATGAGTACAAGGTTTATTAGTTAAAAATTAAGAGATATTACTAAAAAAATGAGATATTTTGGAGAAATGATGAATTTTTGACACCTTGGTAAGGAGAGGGGGACCTTTGAGGTAGGCACCTCCTTCACATGTGTGGAAGGACCTTTGAGGTAGGCACCTCCTTCACATGTGTGGAAGGGTTTTTAATTCAAAAATAATTGTGATATTTTTATCTCTCCTCTCTCCTGGATTAAACTGGATCAAAAGGGGAGCCAAACTGGTCCAAATCTTGTCCAAATTAAGTCAAACTGAAGCTGGAAAATTCTAGAACCTAGTTGGACTCAGTTAGTGGCCTCCCTCACCTATAAATAGACCCTCATTCTTTTGTATTCTCATTTGTGAGCTATACCATGCCAGTATTACATTAAAATAATCATATTTTCTATTATCCCTTAAAAATCCTCTACTTTTGGGGAGCTTGGAGAGTCTCTCTCTCTTCAACAACTCTTGGAGCTCTCTTCTCCACTTGCTAAACCAATTGATTGGTTGGGGGCTTCACTTCTAGAAAAAGAAGCAAGCTAATCCTTGAGGTAAGAATGAATTTTATGGTTTTTTGTTAATATTCTCAAATGACTTCTCTTCTCAACCCCTCTTAAGCTTGAGACGTTTCTAATTGGTTGTTTTAAATTCAAATCAAGCTTTCCCTAAGAATTTTAATGTGTAATCAAGAAAACGTTAATCTTTATACTTATTTAGAATGCTTTCTTATGTATATCTCTCTCCAAAAAGAATAGTCATTCCTATGGCTAATTCTTTAGCAAAAGAATGCTTCTCATTGATAAATTTGTATTTCAAAACCAAACTCTAAGCTTGTTAAGCTAGAGAATAAGAAAATGGTATTTTTATGCTTTTATGTTAACAAAATAATGGTAAATTCTTTTAGAATATTTATAAGTAGTTGAAAACTACTTTAATTGATTCTAAATGAGAAAGAGATAATCCTATCAATTTGGGAAAAGAGGAATAATGGAAATAGCTTAATCTAGTAGAATAATCATAATTAAGCTTATGATTATGGTTAAAATTATGATTTAAATTCATAGTTTAGATTTCAGCTTAAGAATAGATTTTCTATCATATTTGCATTACAACGTTTTATTCTTTTAAGAAAAAATTAAAAATTATCAGTAATAGTAGCGAAGCTATGGCAAAATTTTCAGAAATTAATACATATCTTATTTTATGCATAATGTTAAAAGAGAACTTCCTACCATATTCTAGGATTGGACATCCTATGCAAAAAGAATGATTTTCATCATATTCATGTGAAATAAATTTTTAGTATTTATGCATAAATATTTAATTAAAAGAAAAGAGAAATTTTGGTAAATTTATTTTATGCATAAGAAATTTTTAAATGATAAAAGAGGAATTCCCATGACATTTGGAATTCAATCACTTAAATACAAAAAGAGGAATTTTTGGCATATTTGAAATAATGGATATTTTTATTTAATTTAAAAAAGAGAAATTTTAGATAAATTTATTTTATGCATAAGAAATTTTTAAATGATAAAAGAGGAATTCCCATGACATCTGAAATTCAATCATTTAAATGCAAAAAAGAGATTTTAAGCATATTCAAAAAAATGGATAGTTGTATTTAATTAAATGGATAGTTGTATTTAATTAAAAGAAGAATTTTTACGGTATTTTAAGTAGAGAAAGGTTTAAGTTAAATTTTGGTGACAAAAGAGGAATTTTCACCATAATTCCACCTAGAAACTTAGGGTTGATAATTAAATTGGTAGAAAGAATATTCTTAGATATCTTACATGGATAAATCACCAAATTGATATTTATCCAAAATTTAGATTAATGGAAGAAGAGTATTTTTATAAAAATCCAATATTCTCATATAGAACCATTTCTTAATCTATTATGGTTAGGAAGAATTGAAATTCATAAAGTTGGAATTTTCCTTATGGTTAGAAGTTCAGTAGATTTTTATCTGAAGAAAATCCTTAGGAATCAAAGTTAGAAGTAAACCGAATAATTTTGGTTAGACCACAACTGTGAGAGGGGCGGCCAATAAACTACTTGCCCATCTCTCAAATCTGGATCAAGCAAAAACCTCGTGACTAGTTCCAATTCTTGACATAAAGAATAGACTACCATTGAATTAGCATAGTTTTCCCTTAACCGAAATCATCAAGAATCTAGTTGGAAATTGAGTCAAATGATGGGTAGATACCCTGATGAGAGATCAATGATTCTCCTTAAGAAAATCTAGATTAAGGGAAAAGGGACTAATCTCGAACCAGGAATTCTACTTGCATATAGAACCTCTGTTTTCTTTAAAGGGCTGTTTTACGCCAAAATGCTAGAGGAAGCATTTGGTATGTGATTAACTAAGGAGAGACTCGTTGTTGTGCAACAGCTGGTGGGGAGTCATCGAGGGACGTTGCTCGTGGTAAAACCTGCCGAGGTCTTGATCAGCCTTGGTATGGTTAAAATGGTGTGCTTTCGGTACGATGGGCAAGGACCGACGAAGCGGTCCTTGTGAAGTGCTAGGACACCTAAGTAGGATCCTAGAGGGTTCTGACCAGGTGATGCACGGGATCGCAGTTGTTAGGACACCCATGCGTACATTGAGGAAGATACGGATGAGCCGAAAGAATGACTTTTGTGAATGGAATTTTGATATTGGATCTCGTTGGTTGACCAGCTAGTCTTCAACGGAGAGTCCGGATGATATATTTTGTAAAACAATGGACTCAATATTTTGGAGGATTATGATCAGTAATACTATGATTTCATTGAAAGATTGTTTTAAAGACGACCAAATCAGTTAAAATGGCAATGTCATATTGGGTGTGTAAGTGGTATGACTATCTTGAATTTTGCTTGAAACGCTGGCTAGGGGGCCTGGGAACTCTTTTTCCCTGGGTACTCGAGCAAAACATAACCGAATTTTTATAAGGAATCCCACCAATACAGTGGTTGGGCAGTTGGCTTAGGCAGTTGGCTAACCCATGGGCCTGTTGGGGTTAGGCTACATCGGGGGATTCATGCGATACAAATAGTTACGATTAAGTTACGTTAGTTAGAATAAGTCCTAGGAAGGTCCTTGTTCTATGGGAGGGAATCAGTGGTGGCTGTGCCTCGCTAAAGGAGGAAAAAAGCGGTGATTCTATGGACCAAGTGCAAGTCTCTTTCTTGATCTGACCATGTGACTTTTGGGTTTGGTCGGATAAGTTTGGTTAGTTAAGACTTTGACTCGTTAGATCAATTCTCCTATTAGATGATTTTCCTGGTGGAATCGCCCGTGCCTTTCGGGCGAGGGAAGTTTTTTCGAGTTCGTCAATTTCGGAGGAACCGCCGGGCTAGTCTCTTGTCCAGATATCTGTGGGCGAGGCCCGAGTGTGGATCCCTGCCCTAAACGAGAGGCTGACGCTGCTTCCACCACCAGTGCCCTCGGAGGGGGCGTTGTGTAGGGGGAAGGGGTCTCACAACTAGTGTAACACCACATTATGATCTAAAACTTTCATTATCTTTGAAAGAAAAATTGCAAGACTACAATATATTATGACAAACACCTACTACGAGATGTTAAACACACGCAATAATACATGAAAACATGTGTGTACACGATGTTGTTTACTTCCATGGGCTACTATCATTGCTACTTCTTCATAAAGACACCATACAAATATGCAACTTCCATTATATTTCAAAGAAAAGTTACAATACTATAGCATATTATGACAAACACCTACAAGATGTTAAACACAAGCAATAATACATGAAATCATGTGGGGCCTCAACCATCATCTTGGCCTTCTCCATCTGTCCTAAATTTACAATGAAGGTGGTAACTTCTCCTTGAAGAGGAGCCTCTTTTTCCTCTTCAATGATGCCAAAAGCTCTCCATATCCCAATGCCACTGTTGTTGCTGTTTTCACCTCTAGCATATTCTTGTATACATGGTCTACCACTTTCTCTGTTGTGAGATTCTTATAGAACTCCTACACTTCAAATGTTGTTGTCCATGCTTCCATAAGGGCATCTGATCTTGGTCCTTTTTCTTTGAGGTGCATGAAAGATTAAAGAGATTTACTTAAGATGCTTACAAACGTCGTAGTATTAGAGGGATTGGTGGATGAACTCATGATAATAGAGTTTATGCCTAGCCTATTACAATATGAAGATATAAGGGGTGGATGGGATGGGATGTATCCCTAGAATAAGAGTAGTGGAACATGGCAATCTTTACTCTCTTTATAAGGCCTCAAGAATAAAAATAACTATTTTAAGCATAGAAATAACTATTTTAAGGTCTCACTCAAACTTTCTCTCTTTCACTCACACTCTCTCATGGCCTCTCCATCTCTATGCATCTTGCTCCATCTCTCTCTATTGTTAAGTTAATTATCTAAATGGTTACAACAAAAACAAAAATTAATGCCATAGATATAATATGTGTACAAAAGTGCATCACAATAATGTGAATCAATATAATTTTATCATTACAAGCGATGAAATTCATCAATAAGGGAGCTGTGGCTGTTGATGAAAGAAGGAAGGTGGTTGCATGTAGGGAGCTCTACCAAATGGTGCAGGTGTAAGTGGGAATCGCGGCCTCGCAAGTTCGGGACGTGGTGCCCATGATGAGGGCATCGTAAAAGAAACCACTGGGACATCTGTGGCATAATAGGTTCAAATGGGGGATCCCTTGGAACACCGGGTGGCCATGACAAGGCACTTGACATTGTTGGGATCATGGATTTTGGGGCAGGGGAGAAAGGTGGTGAGGAATATGTGGAGACGATGTTCCCACATTCTTCTGCTACTCCCGTCGAGCATAATCATTGACGTCACCCTTGAAATATTGTTAACCAAATCTTTGGGAATGTGCAAAAATGGTCGTATACATGAGTTAAAGCACACCTTGTCGCTCTCCAAGTTGATGCAATGCTGACGTAGTATCCTGCATGCTCTAGCAAGGGTCCCAATACCGGCAAAGCAATCTAGGACTGCATCCCCTCGATTAGTGAACATCCTGAGTAACCACCTGCCATAGTAAAATCTTTCATTAGCATATATAAATGGATGATAATATAAAAGACAATGAGTATACAACAATTACACTACTTAAAACGAATTGTAATAAAGTGACTGCTCTAATTACCTTCCAAAAGGCTTGTTACACTCAACAATATCTCAGATGGGATTCTCGTCCGCATAAAACTTGTATGGTCGGGGCTCCCTCTTGTGGTTTAGGCTCTAGGAAGGTATCATCATACACCTCGAAACTTGGACAATCTGCAGCTACCTCACCTCCCTACCTGTCATACTTTGATCGATTGGACGTACTCTGATTGGGGTGCATAAAGATGGTGATGACCAAAATAATGACCTTGAT
The DNA here is from genome assembly GCF_041138505.1 of Cibotium barometz. Lineage (NCBI taxonomy): Eukaryota > Viridiplantae > Streptophyta > Polypodiopsida > Cyatheales > Cibotiaceae > Cibotium > Cibotium barometz. The sequence goes on from NC_141091.1 coordinate 16,199,914, forward strand.
AACCCCTATTTTTGGTACCAAAATAGTATCAACAAAGCGTTCTACAGTCGCAAAAAAATAATTATTCTAATGCTGGCCAAACCCAACTGATCGCACGCAGACCAACGCCATGCCAACACTTTCATGTGTTAAGTGTGGGGTTGATCATCTGATCAAGGACTTCCCCTACAAAAAAGAACCTAGTGCCTGAGGAAGGGGGAGCACCCAGATTCATCAAAATACCTATCAACCAATTGGGCCGGTATTATGAGAGTGATGACACGAATGCCACAATTCCAATCCACCATATGTTTTGGTAGACCATATGTTTAGAATTCCAAACGGAGAACCTATAATTGGCATTGATGGATGACCTCCCAGATGCATATCTTTTCAAAATTGATATGGTGCCTTAGTGGAGTGAGGAAATATCAGAATACCTAGCTCATGGTTTCCCACAAGATCGACCTTTGAATAACAAAGATAAGATGCATTGGCTTATTAAGCTGGCCGCACCATATCAATTGATTGCGGGATAACTATATAAGCTGGTGGGCAAAGACGATATCCTCAAGAGATGTGTGCGAGAAGATGAGTTTGTCCTCACGGTATTAGAAGAAGCACACTTGGGAATAGCCAGAGGACATTTTGCTGGAGAGTTATAGCTCGCAACGTGCTTCAAGTAGGACTATGGTGGCCTACATTATTTGGAGATGCCAGAGAATTTGTGAAAAGATGTGAGGAATGTCAACGGTTTGCTATCCCGCAAACAAAAGGACATGATGCCACTCACCCCTGTAATTGTGAGACAACCCTTCGAGAAATGGGGTATTGATTTTGTTGGACCTATTAGTCCAGCAGCGCATTCGTCTCACAAGCCCGTTATGTGATCGTGGCCACAAATTATTTCACTAAGTGGGCGGAGGCGAGAGACTCTAAAAGAGATGATGCTCGAACTACAACCAAGTTCTTATATGAACAGATCATTTCTAGATTTGGCTACCCACTAGAATTAGTCAGTGACCGGGGTTCATATTTCATGAGGCGATTAAACAGTTACTCACAGTATTCCTTGTAGTCCATAAAACATCATCACCTTACTACCCACATGCAAATGGCCAAGCAGAGAGCACAAACAAGATTTTATGTGCTATCTTAACTAAGACTTTAAAAGCCAATCGAACATATTGGGAACACAAGCTGAGTGTAGTACTATAGGCCTATCATACATCGTATAAGGTAGCATTAGGATACACTCCCTTTCATCTAGCTTACGGCATTAATGCGGTAATCCCTATGGAATTCTCAGTTGCAAGCCTACGTTTTGCAGTACAGGAAAGGCTCACAAAAAAGGCGTTAGCCAAGAGGTTGGTTGACTTAGAAAAACTCGATAAAACCCGACTAATTACATCACATGTGTGAGATCCCTATTCCCACCGTGCAATAGATTCGGGGTGCTAGCAGCGGAAGTAACACATCTTGCACGGGTTAGGGTCTCACACTCGGGGCCTCGCCCCCACGGATATCCGGACAAGAGACTAATCCGTCGGTTTTTCCAAAACCGAACCCGGAAAAACTTCCCTTATCCGAAAAGCACGGGCGATTCTACCAGGATAGCTCTTTACTCTAACGTAGTCAAGATCATTACTGATCAAACTGATCCGACTGCACCTCTAACGGTACTTGGTCAGATCAAGGAAGAAACTTGCACTTGGATCATTGGAATCAACGTTTTTTTCCCCATGAAGAGGCATAGCCGTTGATTCCTATCCATAGAACAATTACTATCCGGGATTTACTTCATCTATCGTAGTAATAGAAATTAAATCTCGATTTACGGATCCATCAGTCCAGCCTAACCCCATCCAGTCCCATGGGTTAGCCAACCTCCCAACCACTGTAGTGATGGGATCCAATTAGAAATTTGATTAGGTTTTGTCCCGGGTACCAGGGAAAAGAGTTCCTAGGCCCCCTAGCCGGAAGTTCATGCAAACATAAAACTAGTCACACCACTTACACACCCAATATGAAATTGCCTTTTTCTCAGCATCAACTATCTTTCAAACAATCCTTTAATGAAACCATTATGTCGCTCTGATGAGAATCCTCAAAGTCTCTGGTTGAATCCTTATTTCCCGTCATTCATTCATCGGTGTACTTATGGCATCATTGGCAACCAGAACGCTCACCACCTGTTCACTTAGGGGCCTTTTCCATAGTTCCTAGCTCATAGTAACCGGCAATATATTCATATAACAGAATGGAATCTCCGTGGAAGATCAGCAAGATCAACCCACAGATCTATATAAAAGAGCCATGGACTCATCCGTTGAGGACCAGCAAGGTCAATCAACCAGATCCATGCCCGGTTTTAGAAAACAACTCTTACTCCTTGTTCCAATATCTTCCTCGACGCACGTGTGGGTATCTTCGGCGACCCAGAGCCTGAGCACCGTATGGTCAGCACCCTCTAGGATCCTTCGCAGGTGACCTAGCGCTTTTCACTCATAGGCCGCTTCCTTGGTCCCTAATCCACCGTACCGGAAGCTCACCATTTAAATCGAACCGAGGCTGGTCAAGACCTCGGCCGACCTTGCTACGCGAGACGTCCTCCATTGACTCTCCGTCAGAAGCAGTTGCAACTTTATCAGTTCGGTCTTCATGACCTTAATCCTCAAGACGGTCAAAATGCTTCCCCGGCATTCTTGACATAAAACAGTCATTTACAAACAGTCACAAAATACAGTTTCTATAACGAACTCTCGTCTTTCCACATTATCCACTCTCGGACCACATTACTTATTCCCTATTCCATTCAATGTGTACTCATTCTCATCCATTCACTCATATAGACTACACATTATTTCACATACACATTCACATTCATTATTCTACATACATATCCATGTTTGTACGTCCACATCGTACATCCAATTTCACATTCATACATACGCATCTACATGCATACATCTATTTTCTCATCCTCATTCATACATCCACATTATACATACATCCAATTTTCATTCATACATACGCATCTACATGCATACATCTATTTTCACATCCTCATTCATACATCCACATTCACATACATACATCTACATCCGAATCTACATCCATACATCCACATTCACACAGCCACATTCATACATCCACATTCACATATATATATCTACATCCGAATCTACATCCATACATCCACATCCACATCTTCATTCACATTCACATCCATACATCCACATCTACATACATACATCCATTTTCACATCCGCATTCATACATCCACATCCACATACATACATACATCTATTTTCACATCCTCATTCATACATCCACATCCACATACATACATACATCTATTTTCACATCCTCATTCATACATCCACATTCACATACATACATCTACATCCGAATCCATACATCCACATTCACACATCCACATTCATACATCCACATTCACATACATACATCTACATCCGAATCTACATCCATACATCCACATCCACATCTTCATTCACATTCACATCCATACATCCACATCTACATACATACATCTATTTTCACATCCTCATTCATACATCCACATTCACATACATACATCTACATCCGAATCTACATCCATACATCCACATCCACATCTTCATTCACATTCACATCCATACATCCACATCTACATACATACATCCATTTTCACATCCTCATTCATACATCCACATCCACATACATACATACATCTGTATCTACATCCATACATCCATACTACATCCATTCTCGCCCTAACACATCCCATATACATCTTATCCCATCAGATACACTCTCTACCTCATCTCATACACATCTTAACACATCCTAACTCATCTTAGCACATTCTATCACATCTCATACACCTCGTATCATATCCTATCACATCTCATACACATCTTATCACATCTTTTCACATCTCATACACCTCTTATCACATCCTATCACTTCCCATACGCATCTTATCACATCTCATACACCTCTTATCACATCCTATCACTTCCCATACGCATCTTATCACATATTATCACATCTCATTTAAAAATCAATCTTTTATGCATCTTCCTATGCAATTTTTATAAAAATTTTGCCATAGCTCCGCTACTATGACTGATAAATCTCAATTTATTTTGAAGGATAAAGCTTATCATTAAGAAAATGATTAGAATGATCCCTAATTGGATCATTAACCCAATAATGGGTTGAATCATCAGTATTCAGGAAATACATAAACTAAAAGCATAGAAAAAAGCCATTAATTTGACCTCAAGCATAGATTAATCTTGGATTAAGGAAAAGCTTTATGAAAAGCTTCATTTGGATTGAGAATGGGTCATGAGTATGACCATTTCTTGAGTGAGAAAGAGAAATTACATAAAAATCATTAGAATTAAGTATAAATGGAAATTTATGTAATTCTTAACTATCATTAATCAATTAACTTCAATAGCATTCATCAAATTATGTAACTCTTCACTACCATTCATTAATTAACTTCAATAGCATTCAAAAACCATTCCAATTAAGCTTCTCAAGCTTGAGAGGGGTTGAGAAGAGAGAAACATTGAGAAATTATAGAAAATGATCAAAATTCACTAATTACCTTACAATTTGCTTGATTCTTTGTTCACGGTAGAGGCCCCCAACCAATCAATTGGTTAAGTATGTTGATGGAGCCACCAATGGGGATTGAAGAAAGAGGGAAGCTCCAATTTCTTCAATTTGGAGAGAATTTTAGAGAATAGTAGAAATTAGCATTATTTCAGCATAACTCTAGTATAGTAAAATTCTTCTATATTTTTCAAAGGACTCATATTCTATTTATAGGAGAGGGAAGCTCTAACCAAAGCTAACTGAATTCTAGAATTTTCCAGATTCAGTTTGGTTGAATTTGGACTAGATTTGGATCTAGTTTGGTTACTTTTTGATTCGGTTTGGTTCCATTTTGATTTGGTTTGGTTCAAGAGAGAGGAGAGATAAAAATATCACATTATTTTTGAGTTTAAAACTCACTCAAGCATGTGAAATATGCACCTCCTTTAAAGAACTCCCCTTCCTTACATATGTGTCAAAATGGAATCATTATATCCAAAATATCTCATATTTTTAATATTGCTCATAGTTTTTTACTAATAAACCTTGTACATTTTCAACTCTTCATCTTGTGTGAGCATTTACTCATTTTTGGATACCCAAAATATCTCATATTTTTGATATTACTTATAGTTTCTTACTAATAAACCTTGTACATAGTCAACTCTTCATCTTATGTGAGCATTTACTCATTTTTGGGTATCTTCTTTTACAAAATTGGATTTATCTCCTCCCTACACATGGATTGATGCTATTGGCCCATAGGAACCTTAATTGGACCATAATCCAAAATTTTTTGAAAATCTAGACCCTTAGGCTAAGGTCCTTCATACTCATTTCCAATTAATTTCAATTGCACATTGGAAAGTTCTTTTTGAATTTCTGTTTCAGGGGAACTTATTTTAATAAGATGAGAAATTTTTCTATCTACAAATATTCAAAATCTGAATATTCTCTCTCTAGAATATTTTCTCTCTCTATACCAAAACAGTCAGAGACAAGATCTCTTATATTTCTGAAGAGGGAATTGATTACAGGGGAATATGCTGGACATTTTGAGAGGCTGGGGAGGAATCTTACATTCTCTCCCACTTGAAAAACGCGAGATGTCCTCATCTCGCAAACTTGGGATAATTTCACAAAATGTACGAACATGAGACTTAGAGAAAAATTTAATTAAGATTAACCACTAATTAAAAAAGTCTCAAAGAGAGTAAGGATCAAGACAAGAACAAGATTTAAACTTTATTCATTCTTGGAACATATACAGTAAAGATAGAAGAACTCTTTACACTTCCATAAGTCCGTCCATCATATGATCACAAAAGCAGCACTCACAAGCTACGCACGTATAAGGTAACTCATTTATAGGAATAATTCTGTTGGTTATTGCCGCACCTATCTCAGTGGTATGAGGTGATCTAACAAAAGGACCTCTGAGAGGCAAGCCAGAAAACGGGGTAAAGGCATATCTTCTGATGAGGAAGAAAACACGCCAGTAAGAAGACCCGCTCAGAAAACCCAATATGCCTTGATCTCATCACGCAATAGTATCGGGGACCCAAACCCAAAGCTTCAATAACCATAGCCAAGCAGACATTGTTACGAAAGTGCTGCTGACCCCAGGGTGTTACCCTAGTTATATCTTGATAGGTCCGCCATTTGGTCTGAGCTACAGAAGTTTCCAAGTGAGGAAAAAGTGAGCGCTCATACTGTTCTATAAAGTCCTTCTTCACAGACTCACTTGCGTCTTGAAGATGAGAAATCATCATGGATAAAACTAATTCTTGTTGCCAAGCCATGAAGGAGATTAAGAAAGAAAGGAGATCGATGGAAGTAAGATTACTGTGAGCGACAAGTAAAAGTTACGACTTATATAAAGGAAGGAGCTAGCGTAACCTAGAAGCCAACGGTATCTTGCCACTGAAGTTTTACCGTCTTTCCATGATTTGGGTTTGGCACATTTTTCTATAGAAGGCATTAAGAACTTGGAGATGAAGAGATAAAAGAAGTTCGTAGGCTAAGTCACCTACTTTCTTTGGTCCACAATATCTGGGGGATAACTACTTATACTCCCCTAGAGATAAAGAAATTCTTTTGGTCCGTATTCAAATGAAGACTATAACTGCTTCTTTGAATTCTCTGATTGTCCTCTTCTTATCTGTATATTGTCTCTGTCGATCCTGGGCAGCGTTTATATCTTTATGAATTGCCTACATCTGTTGCTCTAAGTCGCCAAGCATTTGACTGGTCATCTCGACCCTAATCAATGGGTCGGACCTAGTTAATGGAGTTAAGCAATCTTGTTCGAAACGGACCCTGATTAGATTGGTATGAAGGAATTGGTCTCTGAATTTGGATTCTAGACTTCCCTGTGTCCTTTTCATGGTAGGAGTCGGGCAGTCTTTTTAACTGATGACCAAAACATCGGTTCTCACTTCTGAACTCATCGTTCTGAATCCTTAAAACAGGTGGGCTCCTGAGAAGTATTCTGGGGAAAGTGTCTTCCCTTTTTAAACAGAATCTTTCTTTTATTTTAGAGAGGGAAGGGAGATTCTTACTCCTGCATACCTCGAAGGCTGGGGGAGGAATCTTACATTCTACCCCACTTAAAAAGTGCGAGATGTCCTCATCTCGCAAAGTAGAGGACAACTCTTTTTCTTAAGATCCAATTTATTCTAGGGTTCCTTATATTCTGGTCAACCCAACAGAATACGGGGATAATTATCCCTTAAATAGAACTCATCATTAAATAACAATTCATTCAAATCATATCATTCATCTCTTTAACACGATAATGGTCCATTAGACCAAAAAATTTCTTTATGAACATTCCTCCACGGTAATTTCAGACAAGAAAGTTCTCAATTTGTCATCCCTTAACTTGATCTACCGTCTCAAGTATTAACAGTAGCAATTTGACAGCACAATCCACTAATCTCATAGTGATTTGCTGAATCATTTTCATTATTTATCATTACAGGGACTCGTCCCAATCATCCACATTGTGGTTTCGCTCAGCTTATTACATTTCAACCCATTTTCAGGGATCATCATTTTTCAATCAGAATCCAAATCAATTCATCAGTTCCCAAACAGAATTAAAAATCATATCAACCACATTCGAATTCATCAACTAGATAGCATTAATGATTATAATTTCAAGTCTTAGATTTACTCGTATATACTACCGGTAAAGAGCTGCAGTTATACCCTCAGTATATACGGTTAGTCATGATACTTGGAATTATAAGGTAAATACTATCATGTCTAAGCCTCAAGCAAGTCAGGGTTCCATATAAATGCGGTACTTCCATTTGAAGACCCAATTACTAATTTACGAAATTAGTTTGAATATCAATTTGTATGAATTATATCACACAATTATAACCTTTTTGTGCTACTTGATAAATTTTTGACATATTTGGCTTTTCAGTTGATCTTTATTAGCCAATTGGCTCTGATACCAACTGTGAGATCCATGTTCCCACCGCGCAACGGATTCAGGGTGCTAGCAACGGAAGTAACACATCTTGCACGGGTCAGGGTCTCACACTCGGGGCCTCGCCCACGGATATCCGGACAAGAGACTAATCCGTCGGTTTTTCCAAAACCGAACCCGAAAAAATTTCCCTTATCCGAAAAGCACGGGCAAGGAAGAAACTTGCACTTGGATCATTGGGATCAACGCTTTTTTCCCCATCAAGAAGCACAGCCGTTGATTCCTATCCATAGAACAATTACTATCCGGGATTTACTTCATCTATCGTAGTAATAGAAATCAAATCTCGATTTACGGATCCATCAGTCCAGCCTAACCCCATCCAGTCCCATGGGTTAGCCAACCTCCCAACCACTGTAGTGATGGGATCCAATTAGAAATTTGATTAGGTTTTGTCCCGGGTACCAGGGAAAAGAGTTCCTAGGCCCCCTAGCCGGAAGTTCATGCAAACATAAAACTAGTCACACCACTTACACACCCAATATGAAATTGCCTTTTTCTCAGCATCAACTATCTTTCAAACAATCCTTTAATGAAACCATTATGTCGCTCTGATGACAATCCTCAAAGTCTCTGGTTGAATCCTTATTTCCCGTCATTCATTCATCGGTGTACTTATGGCATCATTGGCAACCAGAACGCTCACCGCCTGTTCATTCAGGGGCCTTTTCCATAGTTCCTAGCTCATAGTAACCGGCAATATATTCATATAGCAGAATGGAATCTCCGTGGAAGATCAGCAAGATCAACCCACAGATCCATATAAAAGAGCCATGGACTCATCCGTTGAGGACCAGCAAGGTCAATCAACCGGATCCATGCCCGGTTTCAGAAAACAACTCTTACTCCTTGTTCCAATATCTTCCTCGACGCACGTGTGGGTATCTTCGGCGACCCAGAGCCTGAGCACCGTATGGTCAGCACCCTCTAGGATCCTTCGCAGGTAACCTAGCGCTTCACTCATAGGCCGCTTCCTTGGTCCCTAATCCACCGTACCGGAAGCTCACCATTTAAATCGAACCGAGGCTGGTCAAGACCTCGGCCGACCTTGCTACGCGAGACGTCCTCCATTGACTCTCCGTCAGCAGTTGCAACTTTATCAGTTCGGTCTTCATGACCTTAATCCTCAAGACGGTCAAAATGCTTCCCCAGCATTCTTGACATAAAACAGTCATTTACAAACAGTCACAAAATATAGTTTCTATAACGAACTCTCGTCTTTCCACATTATCCACTCTCGGACCATATTACTTATTCCCTATTCCATTCAATGTGTACTCATTCTCATCCATTCACTCATATAGACTACACATTATTTCACATACACATTCACATTCATTATTCTACATACATATCCATGTTCGTACGTCCACATCATACATCCAATTTCACATTCATACATACGCATCTACATGCATACATCTATTTTCTCATCCTCATTCATACATCCACATTATACATACATCCAATTTTCATTCATACATACGCATCTACATGCATACATCTATTTTCACATCCTCATTCATACATCCACATTCACATACATATATCTACATCCGAATCTACATCCATACATCCACATCCACATCCATACATCCACATCCACATCTTCATTCACATTCACATCCATACATCCACATCTACATACATACATCCATTTTCACATCCTCATTCATACATCCACATCCACATACATACATACATCTGTATCTACATCCATACATCCATACTACATCCATTCTCACCCTAACACATCCCATATACATCTTATCCCATCAGATACACTCTCTACCTCATCTCATACACATCGTAACACATCCTAACTCATCTTAGCACATTCTATCACATCTCATACACCTCTTATCATATACTATCACATCTCATACACATCTTATCACATCTTTTCACATCTCATACACCTCTTATCACATCCTGTCACTTTCCATACGCATCTTATCACATCTCATACACCTCTTATCACATCCTATCACTTCCCATACGCATCTTATCACATATTATCACATCTCATTTAAAAATCAATCTTTTATGCATCTTCCTATGCATAATTTCATTTTAAATGAAAATGACACTTTTGAATTAAAATTCCATCTCTTATGCATCTTCCTATGCATAAACTCAATTTAGATGAGAATTGACACTTTTGAATTTAAAAATCAATCTTTTTTGCATCTTCTTATGCATAAATTCGATTGGTAGGAATTACACTTTTAGAATAAAAGAATTTCTCTTATGCATCTAAGTTGTGCATAAAATCCATTTATGATGAAAATCACACTTTTAGTATAAAAAGAATATCTTTTATGCATACCTCTATACATGAAATCCAATATAATAAAAGTAACACTTTTACAATAAAATAATCAACTTTTATGCATACCTCTATGCATGAAATCCAAATATGATAAAAGTCACACTTTTATAATAAAATAATCAACTTTTATGCATACCTCTATGCATGAAATCCAAATATGATAAAAGTCACACTTTTATAATAAAATAATCAACTTTTATGCATACCTCTATGCATGAAATCCAAATATGATAAAAGTCACACTTTTATAATAAAATAATCAACTTTTATGCATACCTCTATGCATGAAATCTAAATATGATAAAAGAAACACTTTTATAATAAAATAATCAACTTTTATGCATACCTCTATGCATGAAATCCAAATATGATAAAAGAAACACTTTTATAATAAAATAATCAACTTTTATGCATACCTCTATGCGTGAAATCCAATTATGATAAAAGTCACACTTTTATAATAAAATAATCAACTTTTATGCATACATCTATGCATGAAATCCAAATATGATAAAAGTCACACTTTTATAATAAAATAATCAACTTTTATGCATACCTCTATGCATGAAATCCAAATATGATAAAAGTCACTTTTATAATAAAATAATCAACTTTTATGCATACCTCTATGCATGAAATCCAAATATGATAAAAGTCACACTTTTATAATAAAATAATCAACTTTTATGCATACCTCTATGCATGAAATCCAAATATGATAAAAGTCACACTTTTATAATAAAATAATCAACTTTTATGCATACCTCTATGCATGAAATCCAATTATGATAAAATTCACACTTTTGTAATAAAATAATCAACTTTTATGCATACATCTATGCATGAAATCCAAATATGATAAAAGTCACACTTTTATAATAAAATAATCAACTTTTATGCATACCTCTATGCATGAAATTCAAATATGATAAAAGAAACACTTTTATATTAAAATAATAATTCTTTTATGTATACCTCTATGCATGAAATCTAAATATGATAAAAGAAATACTTTTATATTAAAATAATAATTCTTTTATGCATACCTCTATGCATGAAATCCAAATATGATAAAAGTAACACTTTTACAATAAAATAATCATCAATTATGCATAACATAAAAATCAATTTCTCCATGATTACAATAAAATTCTTTCAATTAATCTAGGATGATAATTCCTAGAATATGGTAGGAAGTTATCTTTTCATGCTTTGAATAAAATTATTTTATGTGTAATTTTTATAAAAATTTTGCCATAGCTCCGCTACTATGACTGATAAATCTCAATTTATTTTGAAGGATAAAGCTTATCATTAAGAAAATGATTAGAATGATCCCTAATTGGATCATTAACCCAATAATGGGTTGAATCATCAATATTCATGAAATACATAAACTAAAAGCATAGAAAAAAGCCATTAATTTGACCTCAAGCATAGATTAATCTTGGATTAAGGAAAAGCTTTATGAAAAGCTTCATTTGGATTGAGAATGGGTCATGAGTATGACCATTTCTTGAGTGAGAGAGAGAAATTACATAAAAACCATTAGAATTAAGCATAAATAGAAATTTATGTAATTCTTAACTATCATTAATCAATTAACTTCAATAGCATTCATCAAATTATGTAACTCTTCACTACCATTCATTAATTAGCTTCAATAGCATTCAAAAACCATTCCAATTAAGCTTCTCAAGCTTGAGAGGGGTTGAGAAGAGAGAAACATTGAGAAATTATAGAAAATGATCAAAATTCACTAATTACCTTACAATTTGCTTGATTCTTTGTTCACGGTAGAGGCCCCTAACCAATCAATTGGTTAAGTATGTTGATGGAGCCACCAATGGGGATTGAAGAAAGAGGGAAGCTCCAATTTCTTCAATTTAGAGAGAATTTTAGAGAATAGTAGAAATTAGCATTATTTCAGCATAACTCTAGTATAGTAAAATTCTTCTATATTTTTCAAAGGACTCATATTCTATTTATAGAAGAGGGAAGCTCTAACCAAAGCTAACTGAATTCTAGAATTTTCCAGATTCAGTTTGGTTGAATTTGGACTAGATTTGGATCTAGTTTGGTTACTTTTTGACTCGGTTTGGTTCCATTTTGATTTGGTTTGGTTCAAGAGAGAGGAGAGATAAAAATATCACATTATTTTTGAGTTTAAAACTCACTCAAGCATGTGAAATATGCACCTCCTTTAAAGAACTCCCCTTCCTTACATATGTGTCAAAATGGAATCATTATATCCAAAATATCTCATATTTTTAATATTGCTCATAGTTTTTTACTAATAAACCTTGTACATTTTCAACTCTTCATCTTGTGTGAGCATTTACTCATTTTTGGATACCCAAAATATCTCATATTTTTGATATTACTTATAGTTTCTTACTAATAAACCTTGTACATAGTCAACTCTTCATCTTATGTGAGCATTTACTCATTTTTGGGTATCTTCTTTTACAAAATTGGATTTATCTCCTCCCTACACATGGATTGATGCTATTGGCCCATAGGAACCTTAATTGGACCATAATCCAAAATTTTTTGAAAATCTAGACCCTTAGGCTAAGGTCCTTCATACTCATTTCCAATTAATTCCAATTGCACATTGGAAAGTTCTTTTTGAATTTCTGTTTCAGGGGAACTTATTTTAATAAGATGAGAAATTTTTCTATCTACAAATATTCAAAATCTGAATATTCTCTCTCTAGAATATTTTCTCTCTCTATGCCAAAACAGTCAGAGACAAGATCTCTTATATTTCTGAAGAGGGAATTGATTACAGGGGAATATACTGGACATTTTGAGAGGCTGGGGAGGAATCTTACAACATGGACATGGTTGAAAAACCATGGAGAAAAAATTGATTTAACCATAACCTAAAACACAAAGAATTGGAAACGGGGGACCTCGTCCTCATGTATGGTGTTGGAAGCACAAAGAAAAAGAAACTGAAATACAAAGGGTTAGGGCCTTTTAGAGTGCCCGAAATCACCCCTCAAGGGTGAGTCCGAATTGAAACCATCCATGGGGTATAAATGGAGGGATACATCAACGGAAGTAAGCTCAAAAAATGGAGTAAACCATCCATGGGGTATAAATGGAGGGATATATCAACGGAAGTAAGCTCAAAAAATTATATGGACCTTTGACCTAGGAAATGCTCACACGAGAGCATCTTCCAAAACAAAAGAAAGAGCTAGTCAAGGAAAAAATTAGACAAGCTCAAAAGGAAGCCAAGGCAAGGGAAGAAAAAATAAAATAGAGACTCCAAGGGAGAACACTACATGTGAACATGGCCTCACTCACCTTACTTGACAAGGATGATCTAGATATTGAGCCTGCACGACTCAGTGTAAATGTCTCTACAACAAAGGGTAGTCACACGACGATGGCGAGCATCGCATTGATTGATACAGGATCAAGTCATAACTTGATTTCCTATGAGACATGGGTAGCTCTAAACAAACCCCACCTAGAGGCAAAACTGATGCACGAGTTCGCAGTGTGCATTCATTAGCTATGCAAACAACGGGATTTTTTAATGTTAATATTTCCATCAAAAATAATCCCTTGGTTGGAAATATATTTGTTATGCTTGCAGAAACCATGGAAGGGGAGATGATTCTTGGACAATCCTGGATTTGCGCCAGCCAACTGTCACATCCAATGGGAAAAACGGGAAGTAAAACTCAAAGATGGCAAAGAAACCATCACCCTCCCATTATGGAGTCCATTGAATAAGGGAAAACACGAAGTTCCATGCGACATGGAGCCACCAATGCCAAGAAAAGTGGACGAATCAACATAATAGGCATCCATGTCAAAACATCATTCCCAGTCAAACAACATTGAGTTCCCAAGTCCCAGCTTCAAGCCCAAGGATACTATGATAAGGAAAAAACCTTGTGGGTGTCAAAGCAGGAAAGCAAAGCTACAAGTAAGCTACAAGGGAACCAATCCAAGGAGAGGAATCAACAACCCAAGTACGCTCGAACACCACTCGACATTCAAAAGCGATGGGTCAAAAAAGACTTACTAGAGCAACACAAGGCTACTATCAAGGAAGTACAAAGGTATGGGTAGCAAAAACCAACCCAAGATCCAATGCTACGTGTACCTCTAGAAGAATAAAAGGGCATAGGCAGAATCAGGTCCCAACTAAATCAAGTGTCAAGGCAGCACCAAAATTGGTATGGAAGAAGACAACCGCTCAACCAAGTAAACAAGGGAGCGTGAAACCTCCAATGTCACCAACCAAAGAGATAAATCTGGGCCAAGTTGTGGATCAAGGTAATGCAGATGTGCACCCACACACTGTTATGGGCTACCACACCGCTAAGAGGGATCTCTACACATTCACCTAATGGATGAGCAATAGATCACAGAGCTGTCGTAGGGTACTTACCAATGCTTGGATCTTGAGTCCCTTGAGGCCTCCAAGCTCGCTCGTTAAGCTCCAAACTCCAAGCTCCACCTCCATGCTATCACCATGGAGTCACTCATACCTTTGCATAGGACAATCACTCTCTCTCACACACAAGCACAAGCATAAAAGAGGCACAATGCTAGAATGCTCTCACTCCTTCAATCTCTCTCAAGACACGAACGGAGAACTCTCAATAGCACAAAGGGGATTGTGTCTCTTCATTATGAGAAAATGCCTTATATACAATTGGCTCTTATTCACACTTGGGCGCCCAAAACTTGCGAGGCCTTGGATGGCCAATATCTCATAATGTACAACTTTTATAGTGTTGTTTCATGACACTTATTAATGTCCTCAATTCAGGATCATGTTTGTTAATCCAAAATGGGATTAACATCCCCCCCTTCCTGATGTAGGTTCTATCCTTGGAACCTGTTACCTAGGTCGGAAGACTTGGTCACCAAACTCATGTCGGTAAAAATTTCTTCTGGAGGATTGGAGCTTTTTAAGTGTTCGTCTGAAGGCTGAATGGGATCTCCAAAATCCAGTATCCACCATATCTTCAAATGTGATGTGCATGTAGCCTGGAAGATAACAAAGACGATGGTAATAAAGCATGACACCTCTATCTGATGGGCCTTGGTCCATGTCAAACCTCAAGTTGTCTGCTTCATGACATCATAATGTTCCTTTGGTTGGTCTATAGGACCACCACCAGCTTCAAAAATCTGACACTGGCTAGAATGGCGGGGTCGAGAATGTTGCGCCATGCCCTGATCCATGTCAATATTTGTGACACGATCATGTACACCCGGCTGTATTCTGGAATCACAAGATACTCCTTTCTCCAATCAGGTTGAAGTCTGAAATCCTCCAGGCAGGGGTTCTCTTCAGTAGTGGTGATGGTAGAGTAGTCACCTCTGGTGTGTGTAGGGTTTTCTTTTCGCCACCTACGAAAATAGTAGCCGATCATAAAAGTGAGTATTTGGATCTCGAGTAAGTCCACTAATTGTGGGTTGGCGAGCTTTGTGTGCTTGGCCACATTTTTCCATAAAGTACC